>NW_027466058.1:7265000-7632500 GCF_046127955.1 Nelusetta ayraudi | reverse complement strand
GGAAGAAATTTTCTCCCTTTCCCTTTTTGCTTTTTTTCCCCAAACTTTCCGTCTGCTTTAAACATTATGTCATCGCGGCGAAGGGTTCGGAATAGAAAATCTTAGTACGCCGTCTTTTTTTTAATCCCCTGGTTTGTTGTTCATTCACAAGGAAGAGGTTCCCCTGCGAGAGGGTGGTAGCAGTTCCCTCGGCCGTATTTTTCAAAGGAAACCTCAAGTCGTAAACCGACTTCCTTCAAAGGCGCATATGTTTGGGACAGGAAACTGTTTTGGTTTTTTTCCCCTTCTTTTTTTGGGTCTGTTTGAATTCAGTGACGTTTTGAGGGGCGCTTTTGTCGGCACATAATTTGAATCTCGAATACGAAACCGCACGTGCCAGTGAGCTGTCGTTGAACGTAGACGTAATCTGCTAAGTAAATTTGTGGCTTTTGAGGCCTTGATTAGAGACTGGGAGCGTGCGCATAATAATTATTATGTTGGACCGAGAGAGAGACTGAAATAGCAAGTGGTAATTGTTGAAGCATTTAGAGGCTTTACAAAATTAGCCAAAAATTGTTTCTATCCCCATGGTGGGAGGGAGCTGCTGTGTGCTGCGTTCGTAAGTACTCCCAAGGTTGGATTTCAGAAAACCCTTTAATGTAATGTAATGTTTTTTTTCTTAAGCTAGGATTGTGGCTTTGATGTCACCGGAGAGTTCTCTCAGGGTTTGTTTTAAAAAGGCACCAGTATTCTAAAGTCCCTTCAAAGTATTTATGAGAATTCTTGGGAGTAACGTAGACCCAACATGATTTTAATGGCTCCCTGCAGTCAACCTTGCTCGTGGGTTTTTTTTTGGTAACACTATGAATGAGCTTCTTGTCCGGTGAGTTAACAGAGGGTAATGTGTCCGTACACATGTGCAAGCCTTTGAAACCTGACATTCGTCACAGTGACAAACGTCTCTTTGCCACAGGGAGCCGTCCGCTTTTTGGTGCTTCAGGTAGCTCGGAACGTACTGTCGGTCTGTTGTTGTGGGAGGCGCGGCATCTGTGTAGAGAGTAACCCTCGGAGTTCTTGCAGGTACATGGCAGGCGCCGATGCGCCATGTGTGAATGTTTAGGGAACATTTATAGAACTGAGTCCTGCCGGCTTCTCCGGAATGCCAAAAAAATATGCTCAGGAGCCTCCTCTGATCATCAGCCCCTGACTGCTGCCCGTAACCTCCCGAGTCTGTCATTATTTAGCCCCTGCCAGACAGGAATCACCTCGAGGCATATTAAAAACAGGAACCATATGACAGCTCATCAAATCGTTACGCGTGGCCTCTGTTTGTCATTTTGCTGGCGTTTAATCATCTGCTGCCTCTCGCTCTCGCCGCTGCCCAGCTCCTCGAGCAAGTCTGGACACAGCGAGGTGGAGAAGAACGGCGGCTCCTCCACAGGCGAGCCTGTGGCTCCGGAGAGCGACCGCCATGTTTACAAGAGTGTCCTGGAGGGTGGCGACATTCCCCTGCAAGGTCTCCGGGCCCTGAACAAGCGCCACGGCAGCTCCTCCTCTTCTAAAGGTAAGGGTGCCAGGCGCTTTTTTTTTGCGCACTTAACAGGAGCAGTGAAAATGGCAGGTGTGTATTTGTTTATGGATGTGGGAGCTAGACGCTAACGGCGATTAGGGGCCAAACCCGCACCCCCGACCCAAACCTACCCCCCCCCCCCCCTCGCCCCCGCCGCGACGGAACCGGCGGCCCCCAGACGCAGATGGTGGAGTATTCAAAGAGTCAAGCAGGGATACATGTGTTTCCGTTTAAACCATCCTGTTGGAATCCACACGTTTTCTTTGCTCCCAGGCCTCACCGCTTCGAGCCAATCACCTTGCGCGCATTAATTCACCCAGCTGCATTTTTTTTATGATTTAGCGTCTTCAATCCAACGCGCACTGGCCATCTGCCTCGGAAAACTGGCAGGAGGAGCGAGGTTGCCTTGTAAAAGCTGATGGAAGCTAACCTTGGGATTTTTTTTTTGTTTTTTTGTTTCACTCCCCCCCCCCCTCCGCCCTGCTTGCTCCAGTTCAGAGCTGCCAGTCGCTAGGCAGGTTTAGGGCAAGACTCCAGAGCATTCCGACGGCGGCGAGTTGGAGGGCAGGCGAGGAGATGACGAGGGAAGGAATAGATAGGTGAGATAAACACAATGCTGCTCCCCCGACCCCCGAGCTGGGACAGGCGGGGGGGTGGGGGGGGGAGTGAGATAAACAGGACAGACACAAAGGGCGAGAAAGCATGAGGAAGTCAGCTGTTAGTGCGAGTTCACAGGGGGTCACATGGCTGGGGAGAGAAACTCAGGGGAGGGCGGGAAGATGGAAGGAAAACAAAAGGAAGGGAGAGTTTTTGCACGGCCGGCACACGTCCACACGTTAGACCGTGTGGCTCTGCAGAGCCCCGTTTGACTCCAGCTCCTCAATAACCAATCAGTCAACTCGATCGACAGAGCCCACGCTCGTTAATCCTCGGAACTCTGCCCAGTGAAAGGATCGAGCGCTCCGGTCATGTGACTGGCGCACAAACTCCCACTTCCAACCACTGTCATGTGTTTCTGTCTCGTGGCCACGGAATTGAAAAACAAATCATATCTGTGACACTTTGCGCTCCAGGGGCCCTTTTCCTTTCGACCGAAGCGCTTGCTTCAGGGAAAAAAAGCCTACTCAGCATCTGGTTATTCTGTTGCATATATATATATATAAACGTTACAGATGGGTCACGGACAAAGCAGGAGTGTCTTGGCGGCGTGTGTGAGTCTTGCGTCATTTCCTGGTTCCACCCGTAGCGGCCGGCGCTAGCACGCTAAGAGGCGGGACGTCTCGGAGGCCTCGGAATATTCTGCCCCCGGCAGGTTGGCCCGGGATGCATTTTTTTTTATTTACAACTGCGCTGGTGAGCTGTGCGTAGGGAAAGGTGCCTCGCAGGCCGTTAATCACCGCAGCCGTCTGCCTCGTTTCTAAAAGCAGAGCCAAAGAATACACACGAGCGGCCTCAGCGCCAACACGTTTTTTTGGCCCCTCCGAAGGCAAAAAGACAGCAACAGTGTGACTGTCTTTTGCTTTGGCTTTTTGAATCCCATCACCACTTTAGTTGGCATTGAGCAACTCCTGCGCGGCCGGCGGCATCGCATAACATTTCATGACATGTTGTTTTAACGCTTTTCACTCTGTTGCATCGCCCGCTCACGTTGACACTTGCAACGCAAGAATCTGTTAGACGGTAAAAAAAAAAAATAAGAAAGTGTTTCCTTGTTTCACCTCGACAAAGCATCAGCCATGCTAGTGCGAAAGCCATCCTTCACTTGATGCCAGAAAAAAAAAACATCAAGTCTGCTTCCTCCTCCCATCGGCTGACTCAGCTCGGTCCTTACTTTGGAAAAAAAAAAAAAAAAAAAAATGTGCCTGACTGTTTTAGTGCGTGTGAACCTGTGACCCATTGTAATCTAATATGTTGTTTACTCTGTTGTCCTGCATGCTTGCCAGTGGATTATAAAGGTGGGAATGGCTATTTAATTTCGCCCTGCTCCTCTGTAGATAGTCGCTCAGGTCTGGCCAGTAGCGCAGTAGGTAGCCAGTGTAAGAATATGAAGCCTCTTTCTGCTGCCAAAGCCTGCATTCCCCAAATCCTGCCCTCTAAATTCAAGCCCAAGCTGCTGCCTCCCGGTGGCGACATTCAGGACGGCAGGACTGTAGCGGTCAGGCACCCAAAGGCCCACAGCTGCGAGGATCTGTGCACGGGGCCGTGTGACTCGGACGCCGAGGGGGGACGGTGCCCGCACGCCAGATCAAACGGCGGCGAGGACGCCTCCCCCGCCATCAGGGGGAGCGCGTCCGACTTCTCCAGCCTGTACCGGACCATGCACCACATCCGGCGGCCCAGCTCGGCCGGCTGCAGCCCCAGCGGCAGCGTTCGCAGCCTGGCCTCCCTCTTTGAGAGGTCAGAGGCCGCGGCGGGGGGTGAGAGGTCGGAGGCCGCGGGAGGGGGCGGGGGCATTCCACGGGACGCGGTGTCGTCACGGGTCAGCGAGTTTGAAACCATCATCCAGCGCTCCGGCCCGGCGCCCAGCCGCTCCTCCTCCCTGCCCGCCCTGCACTCGGGCCGCAGCCCCGCCCACCAGTGCATGGCCACCGCGGTGTCAGCAGAGTCCCTCCCGGCGGCCGCCGCCGCCGCAGCCAACCACGTGGGCAGCATGGAGGTGGAGAGCAGGAGCAGCAGAGAGGAGGAGGACTTAGGGGGAAGGGAGGAAGAGGAAGAGGAGGTGGAAGTGGAAGTGGACGTGGAGGACGCCTCCTCCTCAGAGGACGGACACGACACTCGGGCCGAGTCCCCCAACATCGAGGCCGAGATTGAGCAGATCTTCTGTAAAAGGAGCCCGGACATGAACAGCCCAAGTGTAAACGGCGCAACAACAAGTCCCTCAGCGCCGCTACAACAACAACACAACCACCACCACCACCACCACCACCTCTTCCTGCACCACCTCAATCACCAGCACCTCCTCAAGCCCAGCAAGTGCAAAGGCTCCTGCCCGGCCTCCTACACCCGCTTCACCACCATCCTCCGGCACGAGAGGCAGCAGGCCACCACCTGCCAGGAGAGGGCGCCGTCCCACGAGAAGAGGACCACGCTGCCGGGGAACCTCCTCCTCATGGGGCCCGCCCCCTTCCGGCTACGCAAGAACCAGAACCAGGTCCAGGGCCGCAGGAGCGTCCTGGCCACCAGGGTGCCGGCACGCAGCCCGTCGCCCGAGCTCAGACCGGTGGTCCCGCGGCGCCTGTCCTCCCTGGAGGTGGTGGAGAGGCTGGGTAACGGTGACGAAAGCGGCGCCGACCCCCCGGCTAACGCCGCAGGGCGGGGGAGCTTGGACGCCAACGGGAACCCACTGCAGCCGCTGGCCGCTCACCGCAGAGGTGGCTATCTCCATCACCGTCACCCCCGTCACCTCCTCCTCTCTACCCCCCGCCCCCCCCTCCGCCACTCCCTCCTTTCTGTGGTCACTCATCTTTTACCTCGCCACTCTCTCTCGTCACGCAACGCCGCCGCCCTCCATCCCCTTGTGGTCTGTGTGTGGTGTGTTTTGCCAAAGTGGCGGCGGAGCCCCTACCATCTCATTCTGAGTCGCGCGCCGCTCGGCGCCGTTTCTGTCCCGCCGTCAGCGAACGTGGGGGAAAAAAAAAAGAAAAGTCGCTTGGAAGTTGAGGGCGACTCCGGGGTAACGTACAACATGTGTCCTCCTGCCGACGTCAGATCAGAGCTGTATGCAAGTGTGTCAGTTCATTACCTCACAGGCCATTTTACCGTTTTAACCACTTTTAAACCAGTGGTTCTCAACTGGTGGATTCTCAGGAGCCATTTTTCGGACCCAAATTTATTCCACAAAAAATAAAAATGCTACTCTCTATCGTGTCTAGTAAATGAATTGTTAAAATTATTGAATTGAATTGTGTGTCCTGCAAAATAAATGCCCAACTTTTTCCCTATAAATATTTATATATTTTCTTTACCCACTCAAAACACCTCCGCTGCCCACCTCTGGGTTCGGGACCCACCAGTTGAGAAACGCTGCTTTAAACTCGGCGTTCCCCTTGAACGTTAACGCAGTGGTATGTTTTGACACAGCGCTGCATACACGCTCTCAAACTGATGTCGCCCTCTACATCTGTATCTGTTCACTTTTCTGTTCTGGGAACAGTTGACATCTTGCCATCTTTCATACTCCCACTGTGAAAGGTTTGTTTGAGGTAGACAGGATGTTCCTTTCTTTCATCTTTTTTTTTTTTTTATGTAACGCCGGTTTGCACATGGGGAACACAATTATTCATAGCTCCTTTTTCCATTTATTTTTGTTCTGGCCCTAGCCAAGAAACATCTAAGTTGGTGGCTGGGTAGCGATTTCAGTCTGAGTCAAGATATTAAGTATGGTGAAACTTGAACTAACAGATTCTGCTTGGTTGGTCAGTATTTTTTTTTTCACTTTTATTTTGAAGTGCAACAGGTCTTTTTTCTCCTCTGCCATGAACACACATCGGACCATTCTGTGTTCATTCCTACATGCATGCAGAAACACATTCGGCTTTTTGGGTGTGTGTATATGTTGGAGTGTGTGTGTATATGTTGGAGTGTGTGTGTATGTGCGTGTGCTTTATGACCTTCATTTAGTTGCATGGTTGTACTGAATGTGTAATCTTATTGCGTGTTCATCAGAAGTGCAGTGACTGCTGCGATACGCTACTCTCGACCTCTGGCTATGTTTTGGATTGGTGCTGCTAGCAGGCTGACTGTGCGAATGCCTTGCCGCGCTCTGAACCGTCTGTTTCTGTTTCAGACTCGTCCCCCGCACATGGGGAGAGCCAAGATGAGGTGTTACGGAGGCGCCACGGTGACAAAGAGGTAGGAATCAAACTTTTTTTTTTTCAAATTATCACACCTCCACAGTCCCCGTGCGTAACTTGAATGGCAGTGGAACTTAAATGCATGATTGAGTGGCCGAGAGCCATATCTGGCGGGTCCAAACAGTCCATTCTGGTTTCCTGACAGAAAATCTTGGAGGAGCAGCGGCGGCTGAAGCGGGAACAGGAAGAGGCCGACACGGCCTCGAGGAGACACACGGGCATCGTCCCGACCCGCCACCAGTTCATCACCAACGAACGCTTCGGGGACCTGCTGAACGTCACAGATAACTCGGAGAAGAGGAAGTCCGGCGTTGAGGTACCGGCACAGCGTTTCCCCAGCTTATCCTTCTGCAAGCAGGAAAAACGCGTCACGTGCTTCGTCCGTTTGTGAGCGGCTCAGTCGGCTCAGTCGGTGGAGGCGGCAGCGACGGGCGCGTCAGCAGGTTTTTTTGAAGGCACGCGCGACTGTGGGCCAAATGTTTCAAGGATAAAAACCAGTAATTGGGACGCACCAGCGTTGAATTTTGATGCCGAATGTGTCCATTTTTCCCAGTGAAGAATGTTTGCCAGCCTTGCGTGTAAATGTGATGTTGGATTGATGGGCTTAGTGAGATGTGACTCCTCCTGGCGGACCAGTCTAACGGCAAACAACCGTAGATGCCTCGGGAGGCATGTTAACCTGTCAGTCCGTGGAACTGCTGCAATATTTGTGTTAAGTCCCCCCCCACCACCACCACCACCACCACCACCATTCTCCAAATAAACACAAAAAAAACAACTTTGGCAGATTTACAGCAATTCCACTGAAATGACCACCAATGTGCAGTTCATCTGCTCCCTGTGAGCAGCTCTCACTGACCCCAAACCAGTGAAATATGTGTTTTGCCTTTAAAACGCAGCAATGACCCTTTAAGCACGGACTTGTGTTTTCTACATCAACAGAGAACTCCAGCCATGGCTCGCTTCGACTTCAGAGCCGAGACTCTAAAGTGAGTATGTTAGTCTGGATGTCCATGAATGTTCTGTTTTACTGTGTATTTTTACTCTTATTTTTACTCTGTGGAAGCTGTTGCACAGTCAGGATTAATTCTCCTTCAACCGCTTTCGCAGGGAGTTGCCGTTTCAGAAAGGAGACATCGTCTACATCATTCGACAGGTGGATCAAAACTGGTATGAAGGGGAGCATCACGGACGAGTCGGCATTTTCCCGCAAAGCTACGTAGAGGTGTGCGAGCTTTTCCCGGTCCGAACTTCAGCGTTGTGGGTGTTTAGTTTGTTTGTTTTTTCCGCCGCCTACTTCACAGTCCAAACCCCTGTGTCTGCAGCTCCTCCCGCCCACAGAGAAAGCCCAGCCAAAGAAAAGCGTCCCGGTGCAGGTGCTGGAATACGGGGAGGCCATCGCCCGCTTCAACTTCACAGGGGACACAGTGGTGGAGATGTCCTTCAGGAAGGTGTGGAGTTGCTCTTTTCTTCTTCTTCCTCTGCCTGTTGTCTGTTTTTTTTGTACGTGTTTGTTTGTGTGTGCGTTTTTTGTTTGTTTTTTTTGCTGTTAGTGACTGTTCCTCATCTGGCCCCCAGGGGGAGAGGATCACGTTGATCCGGAGGGTGGACGAGAACTGGTACGAGGGCAAAATCTCAGGCACCAACCGCCAGGGCATCTTCCCCGTCACCTACGTGGAGGTGCAGCGGCGACCTCGCGTCAAGAACGGCCTGGACTACCCCGACCCCCCCATCAGCCAGTCACCGCAGCGCAGCACCAACGCCTCTCCTCAGGTACTGGTCGCAGGGGCACGGCAGTTGGTGGGTGGGGGGGGGAGGGGGGGAGGGGTGATAGAACACTGGACTCTGGATGTCCTTTCTTTCTTTCTTTCTTTCTTTCTTCCTTTCTTTCTTTCTTTCTTTAGCATAAAGGCAAGATTTATACAATAGAAAAAAAAAAAAAAACAGACAAGAAAAATAGAACAAAACAAAACCAACATTTTACAAAGCAGACATGCTAGGAAGTCCCAAAAAAACCCTGGATGGGCTTGTCAGGAGGACCTCCTGAAACCAAGACAAAACAAAATGAAGATGCAAACCATTATACAAAACACACAGAGGAATTCATAACCTCTAGGATGAGACCCAGTTGAACACAGATCAGGGATATACACACAACAAGGTGTGATAAAAGCTAAACGTTAAGGCAAGGCATGCAGTTCTTGGTTGCACAGAGTGCATTTCACAGTGGTTTTAAATACAGATTGAGAGAGTGTAAGAAAATGAGAAGGAAGTGAATTCCATAACTTCAACCCTCTAGAGGAGATCTTAAATAGGGATGAAACAGATCTTGATTGTGGGGGCTGAAGCTGATATGCTTTACGGGTTGAAAAGTTATGAAATTGTTTGAAGAAAATAAATTGTGAGAAGAGGAGGGAAATGTTTTGTTTAAAGAACCACATAGAGATTAAGCAATTTGGAGGTGGTTAATCTGATAGATATCAAAGACACCAAATTTATGAAACAAGGATGAGGTTTGGGATCTCGGAGAGGAGAGACCTTAAAGTTGGTTGCAATTCAGTTGGATGAGCACCAGCCCAGGCAGTGTTGCACTAACTGATGAAGGGATAAACCACAGAGTAATAAAGGTTCAGGGAGACTTTTGTTGCTTTTCAGTTTTCACTCCTGCGATCTCACTTTGTCTTCCTTGTTTTCCCCTCCCTCCTTCACCACGCCGCCCCCCCCCCCCCTCCTCCCCCCGCGCTCCTGCCGTTTGGTCGCAAAAAGCTCAACCGCAACCGCCTGACCACCTCCCCGCTGCCCCTCCCCCGCCGCTCCGTCTCCCCCGAGGTGCACGCCATCTCCTCCGAGTGGATCTCCCTGACGGTGGGTGGCGGGAGCCCCCCGGCCGCCCCCACCCCCCCACTCCCGCCGCTGCCCACCGTGTCCTACCGCTGCGGGGAGTACCTGCCGCCGCCCTACTCGGCGAGCCCCGTGCCCCCCATCGTCGGCAGCCCCCGCTGCGCCTCCCCCGCCGCCTCCCCGGCCCCCTCCCCGCTGCCCCCGCCGTACCCGCCCCGGCCCAACTCGGCCACGCCCTTCCTCAAGTTCACCCCGCCGCAGGGCGAGGACGCCCTGCTCCCCCACGGCTCCCCGCAGCTGTCGCGCAGCCTGAGCCCCTGCGGGCCGGTGCTGGAGGGCTGGCTGAGGGGGGAGAAGGAGTTCGCGGAGGGTGATGGCGCCGAGGGGGAGCCGGGCCTCGGCGCCCCGGGCAACAGGCGAAATAGCCCTGCAGAGGTATCTTCTGCATGGTGTGCGGTGTTGCATCCCACTTGAAACATGGGCTTCCGTCATTATTATTTTTTGGATCCGCCACCGTTTAACTGCCTAATACAGACGTCCGAGGACGTGCTTCTGAGGCTGACCTTGGTGTGTTGGAGACGCGACTAACCGTGTGTTTTTGACCTCAAGGATGAAGCTGCTTCACCGGAAGCCAAAGTTAGACGAAGAGCCGGCCGAGCAGCTGAGGGCCGACGAGCCTGCATGTTGGGTTGTTTTTGTGTGTGTGTGTGTGTGTGTGTGTGTGTGTGTGCACCACTAACACGTGAGCATTTTTTACAGTGCGGCTCGTTTTATGGCACGTGTCGGATTTTCCGCCAGTTAAAGGACCGAAGGGGGAGCTTTGTGCTTCAGTTTACTGGAGAGATTTTGCAGCGCGGGTGTCATTGTCTTCATAAAACTTCGGTATTCGGTTGCATGTTGTTGTTGTTCGTCTTGTTCTTCTTCCCTACAGAGGTGTGACAACGTGGATGCCACTGCTGGTTTGGATTTATATGGGACGGTGACATATTTATTAGGAAGTATTTATAGGTTTGTCATGTTGGCTCCTGTTTCAAAAGCAGCGTCAAGGTTGAAAATTCCTCCTTTAAAATGAGCCATCCTGACCCCCCCGACCTCCCATCCCTCACGTGAAGAATGAGGCGGAGACAAGGCTCAAGTTCAAGAGAGGGAAGCTCTTATTATGAAAAGTCACGAAAGGTTTTTTTGGTTTCTTTTTCGTGTGTTGCAGTTTTTGAGAAACGAGGCTGACCTTCAGGGGCGGAGCTCCAGGAGCCCCGTGACTCTGTTTGACATTCAGGACAACAACAACGTCAACTCGTTTGCGGTAAGCAGCTTCAAGGCTCTCACCGTCCCCAACGCCAGTGTCCTTTGCCAAGTGACCTCATTTAATTGTCTAACTTCATAAACAGTCATCTTCGAGCATCCATTTGACTTCTCTTCCATTTAACGAATGCCATTTAAATTGTGCTACATGCCAAGCGTCCCGTCTCTTCACGGGAGCAGCAGTCGGACTTTTATGGGAGCAAATTGATTCACTCTCTGAGAGTTACACATTGTTACATCATCGCATAGATTAGCAATCTATCATGAGCCATTCACGCTTTGTCACATTTGGATCCACTCAGCAGTGTCACTCAGTTTCCCAGTTTGAACTCAGCCAAAACTTGCTTCTTAAGTGGCCATTTGGGATTGGAGTTCACACTTCTGCTCCTGGAAACCAGCTTCTTTTTACACAGTCAACTAAGGGAACATTTTAATTCTTGTGAATCAACATAATGGCATCCACATGCAGAGTCTCCCAAACTTAATCATGTTTTTAAGAAAAAGGTGTGGCAACTGTTAGTGGTGCAGCACGGGGGAGGCAGCTTTTATTAGCAACTGCCTGCTGCGCTTGGACAAATGTAGCGTCTTTTCCTTTCGGCTAAAGATGGAAAAGGCAACATTCATTCATTTACTGGTGAAATTTGTACAAAAGCGCAGACGCTAATGAGAAAGTTGCCTCAAGGGGAAGCAATGTGTTCCTTAAAAAAAAGACTAGCTGTCTGCACTCGTTCTCTCACTCTTTAAACTGCATGCTCTCTCTGAAAGGCGACCCTGTGAAAGAAAAATGAACTAACGCCTCGTGTTTCCTGTCTACATGCTCTCACTGCGGCGTCTTTGGCCTTTTCATGCCTTTCCTCCTGGGTAACATCAACGTCTCCTCTCCTTCCCTCTCCGGGCTCCTAACGGATCACTTCCCCTCCGGTCTTGCTACTCACTGGACTGCCTTCCTGCCCCCTCCGCCCATCTTTCCCCTCTTTAACTCCTCGCCTCCCTGCCCGACTTCGCCCTCTCCCTCGCTCCTTCCCTCCTGTCCCTTTTTCCCCCGACGCCGCCTCCCGCTGCGCCCGCAACTGCTGGTGCGCAGGAGGTGGTGTGCAATGAGATCTTGAATATAGCTGAGACCTCGGTGAGGTACTGCAGCACCCTGTCCCACCACCCTCACGACCCTGTCCACAGACTGCACCCCCACCCCAGTAAACAATCTCTCATCATTTCCCAGCAACCCCACTCCCACAGCAGTAGCCCAGAGCCAAGCCGCCTGAGCTGTGGAATGTGAGTAGAGAAGCCCGCGCGCCCTCGTCCTGCCCTTGATCGCATCTTCTTGTATATTTTCGTTCATTCACGAACCTTCCTCTGGCGTCCTGTCACCCAGATTCCAGGCTCTGTACAGTTACGTGCCACAGAACGAGGACGAGCTGGAGCTGAAGGAGGGGGATCTGGTCAGCGTCATGGAGAAGTGCGATGACGGCTGGTTTGTCGGTATGTGTCGCAGGCCTCGTGCGAGATGCCGCCGAGGTGCAGTCACACCGGCCGCGTCGCATTCATCCATACAGGGTTTCGGCTGGGCGACAGCAGAGGGGCCTGCGCGCGTGCAACGTGCGCGCTCACGCCCCTCCGAGAAGGCCGAGTCACTTCCAGTGTGTCACAACCTTCCCGATAGGGTTTCTGAAGGATGACAAGCGATGATTGAATGCCACGTGCATGAACGGCGTCCTATTTTAGCGTAGCGATTTGTGGGTCGCGGCAAGAATTTGAGCCCGAGCCCCGTTTGCCTTTATTAGGCATCGCCATTCATCGAACAAAAAAAAAGGAACAGGGGAATGTGGAGTAACAACACTTTGCACGCACGCTCAAGGTTGAGCGTGCTAAGCGACCCTAGCATTAGCCCGTATCCAACATCGACACCACTTTATTCTCCCATACATACATACATAAACATATTCTTTACCATTTTAAGACAACATATGCAACCTAGTGGCGTGGGCAGGAATTGTATTTGCCAGTACAAAACTGGATGGACCATCTTTTCCCAGCATTAAAAAGGTCATCATTTTTAAGCACGATTTCACAGTTATATGCTCTTGATTGGCTGAAATTGTGGTATTTTAACGAGTGCTATCGGTTCATAAGTCTGAATATTCATTCATTAGCAAATAAATAGTGCCTTTATTTTATGTGTTTATTTTATTTTTTGTCACTGTTGCCCACATTTTTGTTTTCAGAAAAAACCCTCTGGATATTCCTTAAATGCATCAGTAACCCCTCTTGACCAAATACAATGTTTTAACATTTGTTTTGCACTATGAAAGACAGGTGAAAACATTCTATTTGCTCTGTTGCTTTGATACTTTAAGAGCAACAGTGTATATAAATGTTTATACATTGAAACAATATTTCCGTGGGTCCCTTGTAAAGAGTTAAAATAGAGCTTATGTCACATTTTAATAACAAAAAAGGATGATTTTGTTTCTATCTCCCTTGATTGGTGTTTTTCTCATTCTGCCCCTGCAGGAACCTCAAAGAGGACGAAACATTTTGGGACCTTCCCCGGGAATTACGTCAAGGAGGTGAAACTGTAGAGCTTCCTGGCCCCGGCTGTACCATAACGCTCGTTTGTGAAGCTCGAGAAGTCAAATCGATCGCACATGGCTGTTGGTTGGCGTAGTCATTTAGACAGGCAATCAGTGGAACGCAAAGGGCCGCCGCCTCCAAGTGTGTCAGACTGTATACCAGGTGGAGACATGGAACGGCTCACTGCCCAAACCCCACCATATTTACACAGAAATCGTCCGACGCCACATGAGGAATTTCACAGTCTCAAACAAAAAAAAAAAAAAGAACCCACAATCTAGCTTTTGCTGTACAGATGTCATCCTTCATGCACCCACCCCCCCTAATTTATTGTGCACAAGTGTTTACAACTCACAGACTGGCAGCAGAGCGAGCGACGTGTGGATGGAAGAGCGGATCTCATCGCCTGAAGTGGATTTGGCAGATTTCAGAATGTATTTTGTGTGCTCTGGGTTTTCGGAGCTGTTGGTCCCAAGATTCCTTTCAGGACATGGCGAGCAAAACAATGACGCCCCGGGTTCGGTTCTGTCATTGTTGTAGTTTGTTGTGAGAGAAGCATTTTAAGGGCAAATTCATGAAATTTGGGAGGTTCGCCACTTGTTAAGTCCAGATCACTCAAGTGTCTCGAGCAGCTCGTCTGGGCCCCTTTAAGTTCCGATTCACAGAAAGAATATGGCAGCGACACGCTGGTCCTGTAAGGATTTGCTGCCGCAAGGAGAAGCATTTGTTCAGTTTGCCCTCGTGTGGATTTTGCATAACAGTTGCTCACGTGGCAAAAGATGTAGGAAAATGAGAGCTGTCAGTTAAAAGAGGCGATACAAGTCATTGAGACTGAGTCTAAGTGCACATACCATAGGGAAATTCCCCTAATCAGACGATTGAAGGGTAAGAACAAATAAATCACATTTGTCTTCCTGATTTTTTTTTTCAGTCGGGGCAGAATTAGCAAACTATTTTCTCGACAAAAAAAGCATCCCGGCCGAGTTAACGTAAAAACCTAAAATCCTTGATGCATGCATTGATTTCTGTGAATCAGACTCCCAGCGAGGCTCATTGGCACGGCCAAACTTTGCTTGTGCACCGCGCGCACGCAGGTCACAAACCTCGAAATGTGTGCAAGTTTGCACTTAGAGGTTTTGGCTTCCAATATTTCAGAGTCTGGTCAGTGGAGATCTGAGCTGCTCGGCGCTTCTCTAAATTTGCCCACTCCTCCCAAGTTTAGATTTTTTTTTTTTTTTTTTTTTAAAGAAGACCTTCGGAGTTGACACTCATAAAGCCTTATATATTTGAAGTATCTTTAATACTGTTGTGCCCGTTTATGTTACACCGTGTGTTACATTTCAACCTTCTGTCGGTCAAATCGCCTATATTTGAATAATCCTTTTAAAATATCCACCACGCACCGCGCGCACAACACATTCTAGCTCAAAGCTCGAGTTACCCCTTCAGTGTTGCCTTTTTGCTATCCAAAGATTGCTTTCACGACAGTTTTAGGCGTCAGGTGCGCCGTCGGTTCTGCTTCTCTCTCACTGCAGGAAAACGCAAACACTGTGTCGCCCGTCAAAAGAAGTGCGTTTTCAGAGCCTACGTGTCTACGAACCACCGTCCCGTGGCTGTAGGCTCCTTTTTTAGAGAAGTAGCAGCGATGAGCTGATGAGAGACCTTCCCCACACGGCAGACGTGGCCGGCTTTCACTTCCTTTTTGTCAACGTGACAACACTAATCAAGAGTATTCCGGCGTGTGAGGACAAAGTATGCTATTCATTATGTCACGTTAAAAAACACACAAAAAGAAAGACAGGTGTCTTAGAGGGAAAGCCTGGCAATCGTGGGAGCTTTTTGAGATTTTAACAGTGTCCTTTAGCGGCAAGACCGTAAGTTCCAGTTGTGTAAATGTGTACAGAAATCTATGAGGCCTTTCATACCGGGCTGCGTATTTTCATATGTACCTAACACCAACATTCGGCGGAATTGATGGGAATCGGATGAGGTCGGCATGAGCACCCCCACGCATGCTGCGACGGCGAGATACCGACAGCTCTTAAACAAAGCATGAAACGCGATCGTCAACCACAGTGTTGAGTCTTGAGGTTTGACCGCCCCCTCTGGTCATCTGATCTCCTGTGAGTGAAGTCCCCTCACACACACACACACACACACACACACACACACATTCGTGCACACACTTGTTTAAAAAAAGATTGGAGCCATTGTTTTCCCTTTTCTTTTTTCCCACCCTCAAATTCCTTGTTATCGTCAACCGTTGCACTGTGCTCATCAATCCTCAGCAGGGCTGTTAAATAGCACTTACTGCTTGTCGTGACCTGCTCTCACGAGCGGGCGGCTGCAGCAGAACTGTTGTGTGTGTGGGGGGGGGGGTTAAAAGTTTGGCTTTTGTAAAAGTATTGAAAGGAAAAGTTGCGTGGTGATGCCCAGATGAGATTGAGGATACATATTTCTGATCACTCCAGACTGTCGCTAAACCTCACTACACACTTGGGGACTCCTTACGTTTGCCTTCATAATCCGAAAGCACGATGTAGAACACATAAGTATAAAACAGGGCCTCCTGCAACCAAAGCTTGCGCTTCTTTTTTTTCTGAATTCTCCGCGTCTGAATGTGTAAGCCACGGCCGTGCAGTTTGTGCCGAACGCTGACTCGTGGTTCAGTGTTTTGTTTCGTTTCATGTTTTTTTTTTTCCAACCCCTCAGAGCCGCATGAAGGTTAATAACCAATGAAGGTTTGTGCCGTGTGAAATGAAGATAACTCTGTAGCAAGCCGCCACCCCCCCGCCCCTGTTGTTTGCTTCCTGCGCAGCTCACCAATGATCAGAACTCTTCCAACATCTGTCGAGGGAGTCTCCTTTCTCATGATGTAACAAAACTCTGTTCAGCACTGATATGATGATGATAATATTCAGGTATTTTTGTTACAGCACAAAAGTCTGTTTTCCCCTTTTTCACTGCTGGCCTTTTTTTTTTTGCTTTCTTTTCCTGCGCCTTACGCCACACACACTAATAGGTCGGCATGATGGAACAAAAGAGCTCCACTCCCATCTCCAGCATACTGCAACAGGCAGGCATTCTTTTTGTTTTGCCTTTTTTTTTTTTTTTTTTTTTTTCAACTATTGCTACTCATGCTTCTCTCTTTGCTTTTGGGTCAGCTGTTTTTGGTTTAAGAACACACGACATGAAGTATGAATGTATGAATCTTATCAGTAAAATCTCTAAATGTGGCTGATGCACATCAAGTATGTCAAGGCTTCCTGGATTAACGTGTGTGTGTTCAGGAGCCGTGTGGCACAAGAGGGGCTGTACATATGTAAAATAAGAATTAGACTGTGGGTGATGGGAGTCGCTTTGGGACTCTCTGCCACTTACAGCCACGTACTTACATGAAGGATTGTTGTTTTGTCTTGGGTAAAGCACAGAGTGGAGCGTTACTGAGCACAGGAAGTTTACGCATTGATCACTGCGTTGCCATTGGTGAGGGTCATAATGCCTTATGTTGAAATCGTGCCTCATTTTTAATTTTATTATTTGCTGTATTATTTTGTCTGGGCTATCAATAAATTGCATCCACGGTATATTTTAATGTAACCACGGTTTTCCCCATTGTCCCAGTCTCGGCAATGGGAGAAACCATTGAGAACGTGTCAGTTGTGCGAAGGCCCATATAGGTGTGACACAAGGCTTTACCTTAAATAATCCCAGAGAATTGACATGTTTGATGAGACGCACAACTTACAACGGGTTTGTTTTGTTTGCTTCAATTTGCAGTGCTGTTACATTGACAATATTAAAAAAGAAATAAAGATACTATACACTGCTGTGACTTCCGTATTATGCAATATTTAATAAACTGTTTAAACCGTTGCCCGTGGTGCTTGCTGCATTTATATCGTAAACGTCATAAAATTTATAGTTCATAAAAATAAAATGGAACAAACTCAAGCAGAAGCGAGTTCATCAGTAAGTCTGCTGGGGTTGTTTAAAGGAGCACAGCTGTGGCGTAATCCTGGCTGTATGCACAGTTGAGTGAGCTAAAGGTGGATCTGTCACTGTTACGTTTTGTATATACTGCATTGTACTTTTATCACCTCCAGTAGCATGTATTTGCATTGTTCAAAAGAGGATTAAGTGCCAGAAACGAGCAGTGCAACACTGATCTGGGAGCAGCGAGGCCTGCAAAGCGGCAGCAGGCAGCAGTGGAAGCAGTGACAGACGTGTTTTTACAGCCCAAAAAAAAAAGCTGCAACTTTGATCCTCCACATTCTTCTCTTCAGACACATGGCTCAGAGCCTGTTCAGGATGCACATAAATCTCCCTGAGATGGGAGAACTTGTTCCATTCAGTCAGTCGCTCCGGACCCAGGTTGCCTCAGTCTGAACACTTTCAGTTTTAGGTCCTCTAGAAAGAATTTAAGGATTGGGAGCGGCACATTCCACATCCTGGGATTGAACTTCCATAAATGGTAAGCTCGCATACAACACGGTGACGTGCAGGCAGGCCCGACATCCCTGAAACACTCAGAGGAGCTCGTCTGGGAGACTGAGAGGGCCAAAAAACGAGGAGCGCTCACTCCTCCACAGAAGAGTTTGACATCTGGGAGCTCATTGCATCGCTAACTCAAATTCCATGGTAGTTAGATCTTTTGGACGGCCCATAAGTTAAAAAAAAAAAAAAAAATGAGCAGGCCTAATGAAGAATAATAAAGATTAAAAAATAAATACATTAATATCTTCAAAACACATCAAGCAAAAAGTAGTTTTTATTACACGTTTCTTTGTGTGGCCCTGCAATGAACTGGCAACTTATCTGAAGACAGATAGGCCCCAGACACTCTTTGAACCTGAGTACATAAGATGTAGTCATAGAAAAAAGATGAATGGATGGATGGATGGATGGATGGAAGGGCAACACTGAGGCGTGATTTTTGTTTTGATGAGAACGTCTAAACTTTCTAAACAACTATCAGACGAAATGGTCGTCCTTGAGTTAATAGAACTACCTTAAGAATAGACCAACAAGCATAAATTTATACAACCAGACTTGTATTTCATGCCATCACCTACAGGGTGGTATAAATACCAAATAACACATAAGGTGTAATTTTGCATTGAACGGAACCTAACAAAAAATTCCAGTACGATTTAATATGGTGCAGTATATTACATGTAAGTGCAGTGTTTCAAATCACATTTTTGATCGTAGTCTGGTTTAGATAATATCTGTATAGATGCTACTGTATTACAGTAGCACTTACGTATATGTTACTGTCACGAATTGGAAATAAAACGAGACATGAAATTAACAACTTGTAACAGTAATTGCGCATATTAATATTGCCACGTGCCCCTTATTTTTGCCTTTCCCCTATACGATTTCAAGATTTTGGTGATTTTAAATAAATTACGAGATGGTATATTTTGTACTTTGCCTGCCGTTGCTGCTCTCCCAATCGTAAAAGCTCGGCTCACCTTCCTCGCACGTTTCGGGAAATGATCCATCTTCACAATATACGATCTCTGCGCCTGCGCCTTATCAGCGTGGAAACTCCAAGAACTATTCGTCCAAAGTGTAACCTGAGGGTCCTCCTCCTGCAGCGGCGCCGCTGTATCCTCAGACCTGAGACGGTAGGACACTGCTGCGCTTGTCATCGGCCGTGGGACGCGCGTGACACACCTCTGAAAACTTTTCAATAAGTCCGTTTTCGGTGGACAGCCGACATCACCCAGCGTTAGCTATGCCTGTGCGGGTCGTGGTGCAGGGTCCCGGACCGTGGGGCTTCAGGCTGGTCGGGGGAAAGGACTTCGACCAGCCGCTGACTATTTCCCGGGTAAGTTTGCCGCTGGTTGCCCCGTCTTTGATCTGCGGGGACCGCCACACCTGAGCGCGACTCGACGGAACTTTCACCGTTCTCCCTGTTTAACTTTGCAACTTTTGCGAAGAACGGGCAAGTTAGCAAGTTCGGCTGTTTGGCGCTAACTTGTGTTGCCATACGGCGTCCCTCGGTGATGCCAACACGTCCCATGGAAGCTAACGTTAGCAGCCGTTACGGTGCTCGTGTTGGCACTGTGGGGACGTTCTTCTTTGAACCGCAGGCAGCAACTTGCTCAGAGTTTCACTGCCTGGACCATCGTCCAATCAGTTCAAATACTGTTACATTTTTAGGTAGATCTGAATCTGAGTTTAACAGGTAAAACTCGCGTCAAAATGAGTTGTAAAAGTTTCAGAGCCTGTTAAGGTGTTAGCTGTGTCATCTCCAAAGTATAAGACTGCTTCTCATGTTAAACCTATCATCTTTTTTTTGTCCTGATAGAATAAGTTTGATTTCCATAGACTTACCTCAGCACAGTTCTTTTTAAGTGCTACACATTTCGTCCTTTGTCACTGCAGCTGCCTATAATGTTTGTAGTTTGAAAGTGCTGACAGAACTGAACTGCCTGAGAGTTCTATAAAAGACTGAATAGCTTCTTTTGCTCCAGGAAATAAAACGTCTCAATTTAACTCACTGGTGGCACAACAAGGAAGCATCGTTTTTAGATGTTTTTTTTTTTTTTTGGAAACCTCATCTCTGTATAACTTGGCCTGACAGTCATCTTCAATGGCCCACGTAGTCCATCTTTTCACCGGCCAGTCCGTTTTTGCTACTTAGGAGCTATGAAATATGTGGCTGACTTTATTTGGAAAACGTGACTCACTACCGTGGTCGCCTCACTCTGCCCATCAGGAATTCCTGGCCTGCGCAGAATGTCTTTTAGCGTTGAGTGATTAGATTCGACTAAAGAAAAAAAAAAATAGCATGTCCTGTGGAGGAGGCTCCCTGCTCGAGCTGCTCACTGAAACTCCATTGTAAGTGGCCGTGCCTGTGTACACTGTCAATAGT
This sequence comes from Nelusetta ayraudi, assembly GCF_046127955.1. Taxonomy (NCBI): domain Eukaryota; kingdom Metazoa; phylum Chordata; class Actinopteri; order Tetraodontiformes; family Monacanthidae; genus Nelusetta; species Nelusetta ayraudi. Next base: position 7,612,495 of record NW_027466058.1, on the reverse strand, counting down.
GACAAACAAGAAATGCGGCGCAGTGAAGGTGTTTAAAGGTCACACAGACAAACAAACAATTGGGAGTCGGATATGGAGCGATGCTATTCAGCGACTGGCCTTTACATTTAGGTGGGCCCACCGTAATTACCGCCGCTGCTTTTAGACGCACTGTCCTCTGAGTGGTAGTTTGAATCTTTTTGGAGACTCCTGTGGAGAAACACGACCGTGGTTTTTATTTACCAGCCCTGTCTTCTGCTTTGTAGGTCACCCCCGGGAGTAAAGCGGCCCAGGCTAACCTGTGCATCGGAGACATGATCATAGCCATTGACGGAGAGCCGACGGAGAGCATGACTCACCTGGAGGCGCAGAACAAAATCAAGGCTTGCGTGGAGGAAATGGTGCTCTCCGTAGACAGGTGGGTCGCGATTGCACATGTTGCCCGTCTGATCTGCATAGCTGCGGGCCCCCACAGACACTGAGTAATGCATGACGGCTCACACACAATCCAGGTGGTGTTTTTGAAAGTGACTCTCCCTTTTGTTTCGCCCACACCTTCCGGGGAAGAAGATATGGGCCGCGTGTGTTGTAACTGCGTCATTACATCATTACTGCGGCAGCGGACCATATCACAACCTAGGGTTAGGGCTAACCCTAACCCCAGGGCTAACCCTAACCCCAGGGCTAACCCCAGAGCTAACCCTAACCCCAGGGCTAACCCTAACCCCAGGGCTAATCCTAACCCCAGGGCTAACCCTAACTCCAGGGCTAATCATAACCCCAGGGCTAACCCCAGGGCTAACCCCAGGGCTAACCCTAACCCCAGGGCTAACCCTAACCCTAGGCTACACAGCTGCAGGCAGGTCGAAGCACATAGCTTTGCTGTAATTGGAGGGTTGGGGGGTGGAGTTCTTAATGCAGCACCAGTGCTCTAATTTTGAATTGCATCAATTAATGCGCAGCCACGTTCAAGTACTGTGTTTGTGATATTCAGAAAGGGTCCTTGTCCTTCTGTCTCGCAGGTCAGAAATAAAGATGTGGTCTCCCCTGGCGTCTGACGGAGAAAAGACAAATCCGTACAAAATGAACCTGGAATCACAGCCACAGGTGTGTGTGTTGGGTTTTGTTTTTTTTTGTTTTTTTTCTTGGATTCCTCTCTGCTTAGCTGAGGAAGGAAGATCCTACTTACGTGTAGCCATAGAGTTTCTCCATGCCTGCACATTCTTTAACCACTGGGCCCACAATAGCTTGTGGGTCGTCCCCCTTTTTTTTCTTTTTTTTCCTTTTCCTTTTTTCTTTTTTTTTTTTTTCCTTTTCTTCACAACTGCCAACGATGAAGTCATTGTTTACTTCCCAACAGGAGGTTGCCTAGGAGACGCTAGTTTATCAGCCGAGCGCTGACGCAACCCTCAGTTCCTGCCCACTTGAGTGGAAAGTTGAGGCCAAAGTGTGAAGTCATGTAGGCCGTGGCGTCATGTGTTTCGGGCTTCGTGTGTGTTTCACAGATGTGCACTTTTCCTGACATGCACAAAAGCCACATGTTGTCAAGCACTTCTTTGGAGTCTGTCACTTTGATGCTTTGGGCTCCGCGTCTGTTGCTATTACATCATCGGTCAGTGTGTTTTGTTTAAGCCGACTTGCTCATGGAGGCTGCTGAAACACCCTGTGATGTAAATGACCGATGGTTGAAGCCTGAGCTATACTGGGAGGCATTTCCCATGAGCATGAGCAAGACCTGGTTTTATTTAAACGCACACTCTGGCGGCATGTTAGACTTGAAGACCACAGACTGCCATTAGCCACACATATGCACAGTCTTACTGTACATTACTTTGATAATGTACAGTATGATGACATTGCCTTGAACAGTGTGGTCCTTTCTGTTTTTGAGCTTCAGTTTGCTCACTTATGAACCGATTATGCAGCCACACAATCAGGCTGAATCTTTTTTTCTTCTGTTGAGTCACTTTTGTGATACTCCTCATTTCAGCCGCGTGTCCCAACATGCGCAAGCTGAATAAAAACAAAAAGAGAAAAGTTACACCACGCATCAAAAGGAGCAGCAACAATCTTGTCCAGTTTGCATTGTGTGCTGCATGTCTCAGTCAGCATGACTTCACAAACGCTTGAGTCCCGCACTCGCACTCTTTTACGCCTGGTACCTCACGAAAACGCTGCAACCGCCTTGTTTTTCCCATTTTCCGAAATTCGCAGGAGGTAAAAAGCATCGGCTCCAGCCACAACAGGAGCGCTCTGCCGTTCAGTGGCTTTGGCTCCACAGTCGTGACCAGCCATTACAACAGCCCTGCTGGTCTGTACTCCTCAGAAAACATCAGGGACTTCAACTCGGCTGTGGACGAAGTCAAAACCATGACTACTGCTCCAGAGGCCAACACCAAGTAAGATTCAGTTGAAAACAAGGGTTTGTCCAAAAATTGGATTTCTCCTCCTCCATGTAAGAATCCTACAAATAAGAGTTTCATTCGACGCATTCAAATGAAAGAATTAAGAAGTTATGGCTTTTTACAGTGTCAGACAAATATTTCATCTTTGAAATAATTGTAACAGGGCAACTGACAATATTTACTAGTTAATAGTCCATGTCATGAACCATTTTAATATAGTTGTGCATTATTTGTATAACAGCAAAAAGTATGAAAGTTTTATATTTCATCCGTAAAACACACTCCTGCCTTTCTTCATAAAGTAGTGAGTGTTCAGACTCCAGTGTCATTTGTGGCTATTTTTGAAGAAAATGGAAAGGTACCAGCACTTATTCTTATATATTGAATCGAATTTCAGTCCGTTTTGTATCGTCTGCACTGTGCATATATCCATCATAATAAAGACACAAGATTAAAGGGATTTCATGACAAACCGGTGAAGAGATCTATTGCCCTGTGATGTTCAAACTCGGCCACGTTCTTTGCAGGGCTACATCAGAGCCATCGCAGACCAACGTGCGGTCTGCAATAGCAGCAGATTCAGAGGTTTACAAGATGCTGCAGGAGAACCAGGAGACCGATGAGCCACCGCGACAGTCGGCTTCGTTCCGAGTGCTTCAAGAAATCCTTGAGACAGGTACAGGTCTTCAGTGAGAGCGCCCCCCCCCCCCCCCACCCCCCCCCCCCCCCCACCCCCAACTTGGAGGGTTTTTTTTGGCTTTGTTTAATGCTGATGTTTTCAAGGTTAACGTTCACGCATTGCACCTAGTTTGAGTTTGTTATTTTTCTTTTGGAACTCAAGTGCAGCTGCCTCGTCCATTCAGTTATCTCTAAAATATCATTAGATCTGGAGAAAACAACATGTTTATTTAGTCCCTGGTATCCTACAAAAACACTCGCAGGTGAAACTGAAATATTTGTGACACAAATGATCGAGTATGTCTTTGTGAGTTGATCAAAATAAATGTAACTATTTTTCCCCCTTACTTGTAGGTGACTCTGACAGACCAGTAGGGTTCAGGAGTGTGAAAGCCCCCTCAACGAAGATCGCATCATCTGTGGGTAAAGCAGACAAGTTACCCATATGTGACAAGTGCGGTTCCGGGATTATGTAAGTATTTTGTAACTCCTCTGACTGTATGGTTTCAGGACACAATGTTTATTTTGAAACATAGAGAACAAACAAGGCCACCTATTCCTTCCTCTTAACCAAGTATGTTGTTCAATCATCTGTCTATTAAGAATATAAAGGGTTGATTTTTTTTTTTATTGTTTGTTTTAAATAAAATGTTCTACTTTTGAAGTTTACCTTTGAGAAGCATTAGGAATTGGTGCGAGGTCTTTGTCTTTCTGTTTGACTTTGTCTCCACCTTTTGGCGAAATATATAATAACACCATAGTTGATCCTGCTGCGATCACAAACTTTGCCCCCTGTCCTGCATTTTATGAACTTGTGAAAATCAGCAGACTGGATAATCAACTTCAATTGAAACTTCTCTGCGTTGTAAAAAAAAAAAAAAAAAAGTATTTTGACATAAGATTTAATCAGTGGCCTTATTGCAACACGCAGGATGTGTGATTAAGAAATGTTTTGCCTTTTGTGGAAGTTGAACGCATTTTGTCTGTATTTCAGCGGAATGGTGGTGAAGCTGAGAGACAAGTTCCGCCACCCCGACTGCTACACCTGCACGGACTGCAACGTCAACCTCAAGCAAAAGGGACATTTCTTTGTGGAGGACAAGATTTACTGTGAGACACACGCGCGAGAGCGAACGACCCCGCCCGAAGGCTACGACGTCGTCACCGTCTTCCCCAAGTAGAACGCGCGCCACGCCACGCTCCGCCTCCGACTGCACCGCTGCCGCCGACGGGATGCATCGCCATCGTCGAGGATGCTCACAAACATTTTGCTTATGCTACTCCAGCGTCTGTACAATCTTCTCTTGCGTCATGCTTCGGTCCAGACTGAGCCTTGAACCACATTCTAAACGTTTGCACATTAACTTTGGCACCTGCGAAAGGAAAAGACGGCTCATGCTACACATAGACCAGTACTGTGTTTTGTCTCGTCTTTCAAATCTATGACCACTGTGTTTATGTATCCTTTGCCTTTGCACCTGTCCATCGTGGTCTTTTTTTTTTTTTTTAATGACTGATACCTGGAGAAATCCAATCATCCAAACAGATGTGTTTTCTACTGTTTTTTTTTTTTATTAAATAAATAGTCCTACTTTTATGCAGGGTCTTCAAACAGCTGAGACGCAACAAAACATCATTATCAAAAAAATAAAGAAAAAAAAATAGCTTTAAATGACCTGGTCCTGTTGTCATTCTATATTCTTCACACTATGATTGTCAGTCATGAAATCTGGTCGTATAAAACTGAGAATTGAATTCTCACATCAGTGCCTTGGAATGATAATAGGCAAATACTTTCAATATTTCCTACGATGACTTGACTTTGTGTGTTCAAATGCAGTGTGTCTACAAGTGCTTCTACGTTAGGACTTGGGGTGAGTGCACACAAGGTGAGCAGCTACAGACAGCTGGTCCTCAGAATGTCAGTCTCTCTACGGTGACTCTCAAGGCCCAACGACCTCAGGCAAAAGGGAAAAGGATAAACGCTCGATTGGTCCCCCGAGAAATCAACTTCTCGGGCGCGAGTCTGACAGCAGTTCGGTTCGGCGGAAGTCATGAAATCCCAGTCTGCGGGTGACGCGCAGCTCCAGTCCCCGGATAAAACGCCCGCTGTCGGGCCGCCGAGTTCGCTTGTGGCAGGCGGGAGAGTCCCCGCGTGACAGTGCTGGTCGGCCATCCGCAGAGTTTCGGTCAAAGCCCAGATGTAGTTGTGAGCGAAGCGCAGGGTCTCGATCTTGGTCAGTTTGGTGTCCTCGGGCAGAGCCGGCAGGATGCTTCTCAGCGCGTCCAGAGCCGAGTTCAGGTTGTGCATGCGGTGGCGCTCTCTGTCGTTCGCCTTCGTCCTGCGCCTGCCCCGCTGTCCGCTCCTCCCATGCCGGCCTCTGCTTCTCACGCCCGCCTCCGAGGACGCCGAGTCCTCTGAAGCGGCGCTCACTTCATCCGAGGGGTGGCGAGCCGAGAACCTGCCGAGCGTCAGCGCGCCTCCGGTGGCGCGCACGTTCTTGTCGACCCACCTCATGTTGGGAGACATTCTGCGTAAACGACACAAAAAGTTTACGATGAGAAAAGGATGATCGATGTTATTTATTTATTCATTTATTTATTTATTTATTTTTGGGTGCACTGAAGACAAGCGCATATTAATGTTGAAGTCAAATTATATTTCTAAAAGTTGTCAATGTGCAATATGTCTAAAAAAAAACCAATAATAATAATAATAATAATAATAATAATAATAAAATAAAAAGGCTGTCATATTTCTCCAGTTCAATCAAATTAAACGTATTATTGTTATTGTTTGATAAAAATAAGAAAATCGGCTACACTTTGCAAACTTCAACAAAAACCGAAATGAAAAACAAAGTGGGGGTGACTTACTTGCCAGGTGATGCTCAGGTAAGGAGTCGTACCGTCGTCTTTTTAATCCTGTGAAGACAGCGGAGCCCCTATATGGTTGGTGGCAGTGAGGGATGGATGCGCATCTTGCCATTTTATATGGCCTTTATCTTATCTTTTGACGAGGTGGGCGCCTGAATCAACAGCGCCCGTCAAGCGGCGGCCAATCAGCTTCAAGACAGCGCTCCTCAGCGAGATGAACGCCTTCTCTCCTCCTTTCGTCGGTTCTCTATTTCTTTGTGTATTGTTCGTCATTTTTGATCAAATAGATGTGCATAGTGGTGTACGAGGAAATACATCTGACAGTCATGGTAATTTTAATTTGTTTTTCCCCTTCCTTTAGTCTCCACGGGTCATCATTTACTTTATTTCCCTTTTTGTAACCCTTGTGATTGTGAGTTGAGTTTATATCTGATTATTATAAAGAAACAACGTTCATTCTAAAATTATTAACCGTGCGTCGCTCTCTTGAGTCAATGCCCTTTGTGGGGTTAACCAAGGACATTTGTGAAGCAGATGCACAATTACCACAGAAGATTTCTCTGTGAAATGATGCCAATTTATTATAAGTTCATTTTAAATAATAATAATAATAATAATAATAATAATAGCATAATTGTATTGTTGTAAGTGATTTTAGACAGTATTTTCTGCGAATAAAAAACCTTTTATCCTCAAACTAGTTTTCTAAATGCAACCTAGTAAGAGGGAGCTACGCAGAAGTCATTGTAAATTCCCAAGTCCTTCAATAAATTCAACCTTCATTTTTTTCAGATCCGCCATTCGTTATCAGCAAAAACACCTCCTGATCTCCCTCAACTGTGTAAATGGCGTGCTGATTTCCAGGTCCCTCCTATGATGCTTACGTTTCTTTTCTGTGTATTTTACTAAATGCAGGCGCTTGGTTTCTCGAGATACCCGATTTTACGCACGACAACACCGAACATGGAGAACACAGCGGTCATATAATTGGAAGACTTACTTACAGGTGCATCACGAATGCGACAGACCGCATAGAAAACAAGGCTATGAGCCACTGGTTTGTCTGTTTCGCTTACTTTTAAGGAAACGTGGAGCTTTGACAGCTTAAATCCTTTATTGCGCACGCACATCAAATCAAGCCATTGTTGTTCCCAAGCCACTTGTCGAAGGTTTTACCCAGAATGACTTTTACCATAGTTCAAGTGTAAAGCTAGCTCATCTCCTCGTTATTCCAAAAAATGTCTCGCTGTATTGAGGCGAATTATACATCAAATGACACGTCAATCTACAATTGCGTTCGGTCACCACGCTGAGAGCTCTGCGCCCTATACGCATGGGCAAGGACAATTACGCATGGGTCTTACAAAGAATGAGGATTCAGGAGTGTTAAACCTGCTGTTTGAACCGATGGGTCAAAGGTTCCTCTTGTATGTTACATAAATAAAATCTCAATTTCTTGTGTAATGTGAGCCTACTTGCGTGCGCCATGACATCTCCAAAAACGTCCCCACAATTGACACGGCGAAATTGCGCATTCATTTGTTTCTAACGTATATGTGTTTATAAAGAGTTAAAGATTAGTCCGATGTGTCAACAGTAGGTGGACACGTTTCCTCTCCGGTCAGGTGGGTTAGGGTGAGCTTGGCTGAGCTCAGACGTGTGTACAATCGCCAACAAAGGACCACAAAAAGCTCTTCTTAACTTTCTGTCTAAATATGTGTTTTAGGAGCAATCTGATAACCATATGCTTTCAATAAACTGAGCAAATATACGAGGGGAGATACGGCATGGTGGCTTGCTGTTATAAAAAGCACAGAAAAGTCCAAAGTAAACTGAATATTACTACTTGACAAATAATCACTGATGCCAAATCCATATTGGAATACAGCAGACAGGTGTGAGTTTGGAGTCGTCAGTCTCCCTCTTTGATTTTTATCAGTGTGCTGTAGTGTCCTGCTTGTTATGCAAAGTATGGGCAAACAGAAGCGTCTATTTGCCGTAGAAGTAGCAGATATCGGGGTAGAGCTCGTTCCGAAAAGTGATTTAACAATATTTAACAATAAACTAAGCAGGCACCGCAGCAGGTGATACCTGGCCCTGATTAATACTTCCTTTACCACTTCACTTTACAGTCTCTTTTGCTTATTTATGAAACGAAATCTATTTATTATTATTTTAGCAAACAGAGGTACCAGGTGGGTCTTTATTTTCGCCCTCGGCTTTTTGTTTGGAGGACGTTTTGTGGGGGGCAATCAGAGTCCAACAACTCGCTGACCAGATTGTTGTCATCCCAAACTAACAGCGGAGCCATTCAATGTACCCCTCTCCCCTTCTTCTCTCTGCCAAAGAGCCGCCTTGGAAAGGAAAAAAGGGAAACTTCTCCAAGAAAGGAAAAACATCTTAAAAACATTTAATTGCAACCCGGATGCCATATGTACACCTCTTGTGAAACTCTTCAACAATGTGACTGCCCCTTAGAAAGTATGGAGTGCGCCTTTGGGGACGTGTGCGCTTTTGGAGAGGTGCGCGCGTCGTGACCAGAATGACCCCGAAGACACTTTACTCTAGAAGTAATTCACTTTTAATGTGCTTTGGAGTTTCTTTTCACGAGACCCGCATTGTCCCTCCCACCTCAGCTTTTGAAGACAGTGTACACCAATTACAGGCGAGTGGAATAGCTGTCCCTTCGAGGCAGTTTGTCTTTCTGTGACGACTGGAGACTCTGAGCACTAATAGGCCTGCGGGTGGGAGTCGCGTCCCTTCTAATCTGGACTAATGTGCCATGTTTCCTTTTGCAGATTGTCTCCAAAGCGAAACATTGTGTTCATTAGTGGCCTTTTGTGGATAAAAAAGGACGTCTGCGGCTCTTTAAAAAGTTGTTCAAAACCGTGGAAAATAATATTCATTTTGGCACGGTAGTCTCTAAAAGGGCTATTTTTTTTCCTTTGTTGCGTGACCTATAAAGGATCACGGTCTATTTATTACCTTTTTTCTTGCAGTTTAGATTTTACTATGCTAAAATAAAAAATAAAAAGTCAGAAATGCTATTTTATTCTGAGTGTTAACTGGGAAATTCGGACGTATATGCAGGCTGAACTAAAGTGTAGTTTTGACTCCTTTGTTATTTTTTCAATATATATTTTTTAAATATTTACACATGAATATGTTTAAACCTTTTTAACTTGAAATGGTAAAAACGAAGAAATATACGCATCACTCTGATGTGTAGCATTTAACAACAAATAATGGTGAAAAAAACGAAATACCTTTAAATGTTTTAGCAATAGTGCGAAGTTGATGAAATAAATGTGAACACAAAATGTACTGTATGTAACTACATTTTTAAAAATAGAAAACAAAATCTACTAAAATAAACAAACTCTGTTTGTTTGTTTTTTGTACAAAAAATACAAAACATAACAAAAACAAAAAAAAATGTGTCACATTGTTGCGCCACGAATTGTGTTATTGTTTTACAAACCATTGGTTTTGCTTACACCCTAAGGATTATATATTATCTTGGGGCTCCAAAGACGTGATTCAAACGTCGCGCTCTTTCATTTTACGACATTTTGAGACTGCAGGAGAAATTATTAACGCGTGAAACACAAAAGACACAGACACAGACTTGTGTGCAGTATGTCTTCATCGTTTCCCACATATTGTTGTTGTTCCCATTCTTGTTCAGTACGAGGCGCTGTTTCCCCTCGAAAAGAGCGAGCAACACGTTACAAAAGCGGCACAGGGTGGTGCGTCTAAGTGCCACGAAGAAAGCAAGAAAAAAAAGCTGCACACAACTTTAGATACAGCATATTCCATCGTATCTCTAATTTATGTCAGGAAAAAGGCTTAAAAAATGTCACGTTTCACAACATCACAATGTTTGTTTTTGTTTTTTTCAAATATAACGAAATTAAATCAAAGAAGAAGCTATCTATACATACTGTAAATATCATAATTAGTCCTGTTATAGTTCAAATGAAAAAGACAAGCGCACAGACACAATAAAATGTATGTTGTTTTGTCTTTTACGTTAAAAGGGTTTTGCTCCCGTATTCACCAGAACTCTGGTCATGTGCCAGTGTTTTTTGACACAAACACTGGCGGGGATTTCAAGTCCTCTCGCTGTATTTAAACGCAGCATTAGTTCTTCCAGTTTCATTGGCGAACTTTAAATCGTGCAACGAAACACATTTTAAAACAGCAGATCTTTAAGCTGTGTGAAGCGTCGCACCCCGCAGGCCGTCGCTTTATGCGGACCCAGCCACAGCGTTGTCAGATCTGCGCATGCGTCCCTGAAACGCAGCCGTGCTTGCCCAATCGCTATTTCCTGAATCAGGGGTTAGCTTGCGGCTGAGGAGGTAGAGTAGCATGTAGATGAGCGCCGAGGATTTGGGGCAGGCTGCTGGAGGTGACTTTCGTGAGTAGCAGACAAGAAAAAAAAGGACGTTCGCTGAGAGTTTGCCTCGACAAAATGGACTACTTGGTAGGTGTCGCCTCGTGTTTTGCTTGTTTTGAGGGCAGCACGCTAAGCCCTTTCACCCGGTACGCTGGCAAGAAGTGCTACGACGCTCGAAGGGGTTAAAAGACTTGTTTATCAATAGAGAGATAATGGATCGAGAGTGATTCGCCTTGCTTTGCCTCCTGGGATGCCTCACGTCCACCAATAATACGTGTGGCAGTGACCCCTGTTATCGCTGTGTGAAGAAATACACTTTGACCCGCCGATTTGAGATGCCTTACGATGTGTTGTCACACTCGCAATCAAACAGTGCCTCCTTCACTTTGTCTGCAGTGAGAAAGCTGATTTGTTTTTCTGCCGAGAAGCCTGTTGGAAGGATTTACAACTCCTTCCCATTGTTTTTTGTGTGCGTGTGTTTGTTTTCCTGAAGCCCACTGTGTAAAATTAGAGATCCTGTTCAACATAAAGCTGCAGGAAGTCCAAACAAAGCTTTACTCTTAGCAAGTGCCCCATGTGGGCTGTGATGGTGGCTGAGATTTTGTTGTGGGTTTTTTTTTGTTTTTGTTTTTTCCTTACAGGAGCAGTTGTCCTCTTGACTGCAGAGTGCAATCAGAGGTGGTGACCAGGGTGACACATCAATCTAATGTGAGAGTGGAGTGGACCACCAAAGCTGGCACAGTCTCAGCAACATTCTAAGAATTTAGAAAGCTGTTGAAAGATGGAAGTAATCACTTGTGTCATGTGCTGCTCCCATAAGCTGTGTTTTCAGTTTGGGGGTGGGGGGGTGGGGGGGGCTGTTTAGCTCTTCAGAACTGTAATCAGTCCCCTGTGGAACACACCATGGTGATGTTGTTCACGCTCACGCCGTGTACTCTCCTTTTCATGTATCCAGGAGTAGCGTGCACACACACACACACACACACACACACACACACACGCTCATAGTACATTTCCATGAGAACATGACCTCCCCTCTGAGACAACAGACGAGTCAAATGTCGCTTGTGCGGGGGCAGGAAAGGAATGGGCGTCCCCTACGCAACAATGAGCAGGACAATAATGCAGCTGGACTCCTTTGTGTGGACTCAGTGTAAGTCTCCCCCCCCGCCCCCCACCCGAGGTGAAATGGCACTGAGTGCTTGTGCTGGCTGGACTTGGGTGATGAAGCGCTGTCAGAAAATGCGCTGGATTACGCCGAGAGGCTTCCTGTCTGCAGACGGAGACGCACCGTTGTGCTCTCGCACCATATCGCAAATCACTGACCGCACTGCTGTGCACCTGCACCTTTATTTTGTGTGTGCCAGCCCTCTACGTGAAAACCACAGATACACACACACACACACACACACACACACACAGTGGTGTCTTGTTTTCCGTTGCTATTCGTTTGGCTCCACGCAGCCAGTCTTGTTCAACCTGTATTCGAACGTGTCATCCAGAAAGGCAGGTACGGCAGCTGTAGACTGGGCCAAGTCGGGGGGCAACTCCTTCCTCCTTTATATGCTCCAAATCTCTCCCTCAGCCCATGTTGCGTCAAAGGGATTAGGCCGCGGCTGCAAAACCCGACACCCTTTCAGGCCGAGGCGGACGCTGACAAAACCGTCAGACATTATGACCAATTCTGTCATTGATTATTTCAGACGGACTGACACAGACTGGTATTATGACAATGTCTGTTGGACCTTTAACTTCTTTCCCTCAGATTGTAGCTGGTGGTGTGATCCTTGCTCGTTATCAGTATGCTTGCTATTATGTCGTAAATGGGAGAAAGGATAAGAGCAATATTACTTTAAGCACTTGTGAAATAACACTTGCTCGTGATTCCCTTTTCGGCCCCGTTCTCATTCGAGGCCGAGAGTAGTGCATCGGCAGTTACCAGTGATAGGATTCTTATCGTAATGTGGCCTATCATCTTGTGTCTTTATCTAAAAAAGTTTATTCCTGCGCTTAATTGGTTGCAAAACACTCCCTGCTCACTGGATGTGTTCTGGGTGCTGTGGGCGCTGGGAGGAGTCTGCTGATAGACAGACATGTACTTGGCTGCAAGCCTCGGCTCATTCTCACTTGGAGAACCAAGGGACACCTGGTGTGAAGTACAGTTGGCAGACTTGGTCTGGGTGTGTGTGTGCGTGTGTGTGTGTTTGTGTGTGTAGGCCCGACGATGTCTTCTCAAGTGAGTCGTGCTTCCATTTGTGAATTTGCCAAATCTGGTAACACCGACGACATTAGAAGCTTTGACCCCCAGGAGTGCTTCTGTGAGAAATGTCTCTTTTCGCTGAAGGTGTTCAGTAATTATTGTGTTTGTACAATAGTTTAGCCCTCTGTATGATGTACAATTAATAATGCAGAATGCATGGTCATTTGACCATTACGCAATTTCTTTCTCAGTCTACCGAAGCCTATTTTAGTTTTTTCGGAACCCTGACTTCCTCTCTTCCCATGTGACGGGTTTCTAGCCAATCATGCTTTGTTGAGCATTTGCAGAACAATAAGCATGATTGGCTCAATGTTCAGTTTTGCAATATGTTTCCTCCAAATATGACGGTTTTGAGTCTCTGGTCCGATTAACCTGCATTTCCCACCTGACAACGCTGAATGTGATCAGATCAGATCAGATCAGATCAGATAGTGTTTGTACATTTTTGCAGTTACCAGTTTGCTGCAGTTTTGAACTGCAGAGGTCAATGCTCCACTGGCACCTGAAGTTTTAGTGAGTTTTAAGTTTCAAGGTTTGTTTTCTTTTGTTTTTTAAAAAGGTGATCAGGGCATTTTTTAAATATAATTTTTGTTTTGTGTTTTACATTCACATCAAATAATGATTCATCTATTTGTGATCACATTGAATCAGATCTTGCAGAGACTTATGATGATGTTTTCAAAGGTTACTTTCATAGGTACCGCCTTAACAATTATTAATGGAAAAAAAAGATACAAAGCCTTTTTTAGTTTGGTAAAACATAAACAATATCAACAAAGCTCAGTGTTGTAAAGTGACCAAAGCTGACTGGTAACGCGTTTTTGTTATTTTTGTGTGTGTCCAGAGTGCCTTGGAGGTGTACAAGGAGATGGTGTTGATCTACCTGGAGGAGGGCAGGCAGCAGGTCAACGCACGGTGCGAGGGCCTGGAACCCTGGCAGGTCATTGGGGCCACCATCATCACCACCCTGGGAGCCGTCTGGTTGAAAGGCTTCCTCTTCCAGAACGAAAGTAATATTCCACACCAGACACATGGCTAATTTATGCCTTAATTTTTTTCATCTTTTCTCTGTTAACAGCAGGTTTGCTTCAGCTTAGGTCTTTGAAAAGAGCGAATCGCTTTTTAAAAAGTGACATTTTTTGTGGAAAGTAGCTCTTTCCCTTGGTTCGCCACTCATGTAAACCCCAGAGAACGGCTTGGTGATGTAGACACTGAAAAAAAAAAAAAAAGACTTTCCCTTTTCCATTCCAGCTACATAGTTTCATTGGTGGAAACCCACTGTGCAACAGACCCGGCCGAGTTGCATAACAAAAACATTTTGGATCACATGAACGTCACCTGCATGTGCTTAAATTCAGCCCTGAGCATTTCCTTGAGTGATAGCCACCTCGCACAGTAAGACTCTGTCCAAGTGACGTGGAGAAAGTCAACAGGTGGTTCACTGAATATAGATCAATTCACCTCGAGCAGCTCTCAACAAGACTCTGTAGACTTCTTATCAATCCATCGGCGGTCAAATTCCACAACAACAGGGTCGGCTTCGCTCATCTTTCTTCAGCCACTCAGAGAAAAAAGAAAAAAAAAAGGCAGAAATAAGCTTCAGCCTCAGAATGAAATGCTTTGTGACGCCTGCCCCCGTTCCACTTTGACAAGGTTCCAGTCAGCTGTTTTAATGTCTGCGGGTTTTTTTTTTCTGATGTGACGCGATGCCTTTGACCACAGCTGCTGCCACTCTGCCTTCTGGCTAATAGGTCTCACATCCCGGATCAAGAAGCAGTGCTTCAGAGTCATCAGAAAAATACCCTTCGTCAGTTCGGGCGTAAGTATGAGCGAAGACTCTGTTCCTTCTTTTTACACCCCAGCGGATGACTGTTCTGGAAAGGCTGTGATGAGTCATACACCAATGACTCTCAGCACGAAGGGGCCGGTCGGACCTTTGGCACACTTAAGCATCACGCTCCGGCGATAACAGTTGGTTACTTCAGGTCATTATGTCACCGAGACAGACAAAGTGTGTGTCCCATTTCAAGCGAGCGGACGTCATAAACCACTTAGACAAAACTCTTGACTTTACAGCGCTCAAGAGTCACATGACGGCCATTGATGAGCCGCTAAAATGATCACCAACGTCTCCATTTACGACAGATCAAAGGTCAGCTGGATAAGGTGCTGGATGACATGTCTGCCAGTCTTTGTACCCTGAAGGAAGGCATGAGCTACACCAAACAGCTGCCCCCCAAAGGGCTCTCGCAGAGCCAGGTGCTGGACAAAATCCGAGAATACGAGACTCTGAGTAAGTGCGCTTTTGTTCCCGACGCGCCCACTCGCATGGCCTGCACAGCTCCAGGGTGTCCTCTTCACTTAGAGCCGTTCAAAATGGAAAGTTTTCTTTTGTTTGTCTTGCAGATGAGGTGGATTGGGAAAAAGGGTGTGTGTCTGGTGCGGTCTACTGGGGTGATGAGTCACTGACCAAACTCCTGGTGAAGGTTGGTATCTCGTCTCTTTATTGTAGACTTTCCACAAAGTTGTTGTGAAGGACCTGTTTGGCGTTTGGCTGCAGCGAACGCATTCCCGCCCGTGCACCTCCTTTTATGTTTCTCTCTCGTCGTTTTTTTTTCTTTCAAATTGTGTCTTCGGTTCGTGTAAATATTTGGCGCTCATGCAAAATTCTTCCAACCGTTCCCAGGTTTATGGAGATTTTGCGTGGAGCAACCCGCTTCACCCGGACATCTTTCCCGGTGTGCGGAAGATGGAGGCTGAGGTCGTGAGGATGTCGTGCACACTCTTCCACGGCGGCCCCAACTCCTGCGGCACCGTACGTGAACGCTCGGCCCGCGCATCTCGCCGGCTGCTGTGCAGCTCATCGCCTCTTTCAACACCTTCACTCTCGTTTTGTTTAATAGGTCACCTCAGGAGGAACTGAGAGCATCCTGATGGCCTGCAAGGCTTACAGAGACATGGCGTATGAGCGCGGTGTCAAATACCCTGAAATGTAAGTGACGAAGAGTAATGATGAAGATGTCTTGAAACCTTGTATAGTTTTGAACAGTTTTGAGACTAGTTCTGATACCAGACTAGGCACCTGTGTGTGTGTGTATAAGGTAAGTATGCAGGAATTTTTAAGTACTTAGTTTTCTTAAATTTTCTTGCGCTTTTATTTTCAACACACCTTCTCTACACAACTTCGCTGAACATAATAGTCATGAGTCGAGGGGGATGTTGCAGTTTTTCACTTCAGCTGCGGTCATGCAACTCGCTCACCAGTGTTCAAACCGAGCACATGACTGTTTCGGTAGCTTTGTGGTCATGTGTCATGTGACCAGTGCTCTCTACCTCTAAATGCATGAGATGCACAGAGATGCTGTGAAATTAACTGCATTTTCTAAACCCATATTATTATTATTATTATTATTATTATTGTTATTAGCATTATTAGCATTATTAGCATTATTATTAGCATTATTGTGATGTTTTTCTTTTTTAATAAATAATAGTGAGATCAATATATGGATGAGATGCTAATACCGTTGGGTATCACTGATGCATGGTTTGAAGCAGTGGACCTGAAAACACGAACTAAAAATAATAATAATGATGAAGCATTAATTGCATTAATTTTCTTTTCTTGATTTTGCGTTATGTACATCCTCTGCTTCCTGCAGCGTGGCACCTGTGAGCGTCCACGCGGCCTTTGACAAAGCGGCGCATTACTTTGGGATGAAGCTTGTTCACGTTCCCCTCGACCCGAAAACCATGAAAGTGGATATGAAGGTGAGAATGCGGTCTGAACCGGGGTGGGCAAACGTTTTGACCGGCGGGCCACAATGGGTTCTGAAATTTGACAGAGGGGCTGGAGAAGCAGCCGATGGAAGGAGTGTTTTGGTGACCCATCTCATAAGAGAAAAAATATATCATGGCATATGTAGAAAACATTTGCTTCAATGTCTATTGGAAATTAACAACAGTGTTACAATAAAATGTGTCTTTGAAGCCCCACGGTATTTAGCTCTTTATTGAAATGACTCTTAAAACACTGAAAGAATGGATGAAATACATCCATTTTAGGGCATATTTACTATTAATATAATTTCTTCAAGTTCATCGGACTGGATTCAAAAGCTTAATGGGCCGCATATGGCCCCCGGGCCATAGCTTGCCCATGCCTGGTCGAAACACAATAGTTGGTGGCAATGGTTTAACATTAGCTTCAACG
This sequence comes from Nelusetta ayraudi, assembly GCF_046127955.1. Taxonomy (NCBI): domain Eukaryota; kingdom Metazoa; phylum Chordata; class Actinopteri; order Tetraodontiformes; family Monacanthidae; genus Nelusetta; species Nelusetta ayraudi. Next base: position 7,595,684 of record NW_027466058.1, on the reverse strand, counting down.
TTCCTGTCAATTCTCCCCCCCCCCCCCCTTTTTTCAGGCCATGAGAAGAGCCATCAACAAGAACACTGCAATGCTCGTGTGCTCCACGCCCCAGTTTCCTCACGGAATCATGGATCCGGTGGAGGAAGTGTCAAAGGTCGGGCGCGAGACCGTCACTTCAACGCTTAAAAGAAAGGTTTGAAAAACAGACCGTTAAACTTCAGTCTCTTGGTCTTGGTTTCTGCTGCTCCAGCTGGCTGTGCGCTACAAACTGCCGCTACACGTGGACGCCTGTCTGGGAGGTTTTCTCATCGTCTTCATGGACAAGGCCGGGTTTCCTCTGGCCCCCTTTGACTTCAGACTGAAAGGCGTGACCAGCATCTCTGCGGACACCCACAAGGTGGGTTGTGCCTCGTCAGAGTTGAATCGCTTGTGGCTGCAAGGCTGTTTTATTTATTCATTCATTCATTTATTTATTTAGTTAGTTAGTTAGTCAGTTAGTTAGTATTTGTTTTTCCCCAACTAATTTGTATGCCTGTCACTCGCTTCCTCTCCAGTACGGCTATGCGCCCAAGGGCTCCTCGGTGGTCCTCTACAGCGACAAGAAGTACCGTCACTACCAGTACTTTGTCGCTCCGGACTGGCAGGGTGGAATCTACGCCTCGCCCTCCATCGCGGGCTCCAGGCCCGGGGGAATCATCGCCGCCTGCTGGGCGACCATGATGAACATGGGCGAGAACGGCTACATCGACGCCACCAAGAAGATCGTCAGCACGGCGCGCAAAATCAAAACACAGTGAGACGTTTGAACGCGACGGCCGCGGTGAGGACTTTTAATTGGTTATTTAGCTATTTATCTGACATTATTGTCCGCTGCTTGTTGTTCACTTTTATCCGCAGGGTCAGCAAGATTAAAGGCATTTTTGTGTTCGGGGAGCCCGAGGTGTCCGTGGTGGCGATCGGCTCAGATGACTTTGATATTTTCCATCTGTCCAACGCACTCACGTCAAAGGGCTGGAACCTGAACACGCTGCAGTTCCCTTCCAGGTACGAAAACATTCAAAGGATAGTAACCCTAGAATACCACAAGAGGTAACACAAGGACAAGTCGTTATCTTGGACCAGATGTAACGAGTTCAAATCCTCCCCTCCCTCCCCCACAGCATTCACATTTGCGTCACAGTTCTGCACACGCAACCTGGCGTCGCCGACAGGTTTGTCCGCGATGTCAAAGAGCAGGTTGCCATCATCATGAAGAATCCCAAAGAGAAAACCACAGGAAAGGTGAGCTGCCTCTGCCTACCGGCTTTTATCATCCAGGTTTTAACTCTTGAAGTTATCTTAAAATTCCATTAGGTTTTGTTCTGAGAATAATAGTTAATGTGTTAAGATAAACGGAGCTCATCCAACAGGAAACTGAAATGCAAATAGACTGCACTTCTGCTTTGCCCTCACTTCACCTGCTCATAAAGAGCGTGAAGCAAACAGTCAGCAGGCAGGCAGTCTCACTTTAACTCTTAAGAGGGTGGAGGGTTTTTTTTTTTAAGGGAAAAACATTTGTCCCAATTGGCAGAAAAAAATGTCACTTTCAAAAATAACTATAAATATTTTTCCACTTTTAAAATGACTCTAGCCTGAAATATTAATAGCAAATATGTTGAGGCCGAGGAAACTGATGTCGATCTCCCCTGGCCTCGGAAAACTCACCCTGCCTCATTCCTGCTGCCGCTGCAGGGAGCCATCTACGGCATGGCCCAGTCCATCCCGGACCGATCGATCGTGTCCGAGATCTCCTGGGGCTTCCTGGACTGCCTCTACAGCACCGAGGACCCGCGGGCCAACGGCAGCCACATGAACGGCAACGGTAAAGCCAACTGAGGGGTGAGGGGCCTCCTTACTGGCCCTCGACCAAAACGCACACAGGGAATCAAGCTCACCTCCTGACGGGAGCTCTGAGCGGATCGCTCAACGCTTGCCTTACTTTGCATAGCTACACTGAATGGGAGAAAAAAAAAAAAAAAACAGACAAACAAACAAAAAAAAAATCCTCTGCAATGAAGCACAAGCCATCGTCGTCGCCGTAAGCAGACCTGAGGGGGAGGTCCTGTGACCCTGTGGTAAAATGGCACAAGGCGATTGGACGAATGACTGGTTCAGAATACACTTTGAGTATTTTTTTTTTTAATTATTATTCTTTAAAGGGAGTGCTACTGTGTGCGCACGCGTGTCCTACTTTATTTGTTCTAAATGTTCATTTCAATTCAAATGTTCAACTGAAGCGTTTCCTAATCACTCGGCTTGCGACACGAAAACAGTTCCGTTTTTTGTTTTTTTACGTTTTTTTTGTTAATGTCAGAACATTTCAGCTTTGCTGCCATCATCTAACCGTGATGACTCAGCAGAAACACAGACCACTAAAAGCTCGAGTGAAGCACTGTGCTGCCCTCTAGCATGAAGCGCGGGGTACTGCTCCAGAATGTAGATTTTTTTTTTTTCTATCCTGATCCTGCAGCAAGATTACCCATCCCCCACACACACACACCCATAGAAATACTGCAAGGTCCTGGTAAGAACATATCAGGTTCATCTCTCAGTTACTTGAAACTGCAGTTTTGTTATTCCAGTCAAGGTTGGTCTGAAGCCGAGTTGGCACTTAGGAAAGAGTCTTTTATTTTGATGTTAAAGGAACAGTTCACCCCACCTGAACAATCTGTGGAGCATCACGACAACGCAGAGTGCACAATGCCTCAGAATTACTGCTCCTAATAATGAAATGTAGTTTTACAATGGTACCAGAACCAGGATTAAACGGGAAAGATTAACAGCCTCTATACAGCAAGTTTGGTGTAGTTTTCAATTATACTCCCTTAATAACAATGGTACATAACGCAATACAACTATTTTTGCTACAGTCTGCTGTACATTATATTCTTTGTCTGGATTGTTTGAATTTACCCATCCCAAAAAACAATAAACCAATATATGTATTTAATTCTAATACATACAATCTGGCCAAAAAAAACAATTAACATTTTACTTAACCGTCAAAAAGCAAATAGTAAACAATGTTTACACTGACATGTATGCAACATGCATAGCCTGAATATTAGAGGTGGGGGTAAAGGGGGTAAAAAAAAAAAAAAAAGAACTCATCCTATAACCAGAAAAAAACAGATTGCAGTCTTCATCCTACATCTACCATCAACCCAAACCCCTTTTTGTCCCCCATGAGTTTTGTGGAGGGGATTTTGGGGTGAACTGTCAGTTTAGTGTTTCCCGTAAAGTTGACAAGTAGTCACGCGTTTTCCAACCTTCTTTTAATCGTTCCTAATTCAATCTACCTCAGATTCTTCTCTGTGCAAATGTCATCCAATGAAACCTATTCTAGGAAGATAACTGTTTCCTAAACCATGATCGTCAACAGTGCTGGCTGTCCTCCCAAGTGTTCTTACACATACTGATTCTGTCAGAGAAAATATTTGTTATGATAGAGGTGACTGAGTCTCATCTTGGGAGCAATGTATTCTTTGCCCTGTCTGAATGTGGATGCATTAGGGTAAATGTCCCTCAACAAGGACAACCCTGTCACGAACCATCTAACACCAAAAGGACTTTGTGTTTGTTTGCGTTGTCCCCTCTGTGCTCTCCTCCTAATTGCTTTTTGAATTTGTGTCTGTAATGAAATTATTTCCACGTTTGTGCAATATGTATATTTTCTTTTTTTTATGCAGTGAAAGAAGGGAAATATCTCAAGACATTGGAAATGTAGAGTTGAATGAGGGCGTTCTGGCCCTGGGAGTCTAATTTAACCTTTTGTGTGACCACTGGGTTTTTATGAGTCACTTAATTTTGGATTCTGTTTTGTGAGTTGTGTGTTTTTACATACTGGGCAGATTTTTAAGAGATTAGACTTTAATGTAATTAGAATGTTGTTATTGTTCCATCTTTTAGTGTTTGGTTTAAAAAGAAGACATCAGTTTCTAACTAACAATTAATTGCTACAATATTTGTCTGTTCATCATTATCATCAATGTTTCTCTCTTGTCACTGGACTGAATGGTTAAAACCTATTTTCAGATTGTTCTGATTGATTGGCCAAGAATTTTGTAATGGGTACTGTCCCTTTAATGCGTACTCTGTCAACTTCAAGTATCAACTGAACGTGACCGCAGCATGCGCTTGAGGTTTGACTTTGCAGATTTCTGATTCGTTGCTGTCGCCGTTGCGCGATAAGCGGCAATTATGTAGCAATAAGAAGCGTTCACCTCTGTGCCTTCAGAGGTTTCAACTCATCCCGGCAGATTGTGCTCTCCAACGTCCTCAGGGAACTGACTTCCAAAAAACAGCGTCAAGGTCGAGGTCCACTGGTCTTTCAAATGTCACAGCAAGCTCATCCACCGTGTCCCTCCGTTGAGTTCGCCCTCGTCCGCAAACGGTTCATTTCTCGACTGGACTGGTTCCCGCCGTGCAACATTGTACAAGTTCTCCGTGTATACCTCTGTCGGCGCAACCACCAACCTGACGCAAGTTGGGAAGCACTGGGTTTTTAACCGATTTTATAATGCGCTAAGTCAAACCATCTGAAGCAGCTGCACTGTCGCTGACCACAGAGGAATCCTGCATTGTTGTGCTTTCAATAAAGGTCATTCAGTCCAATGAGACAATTTGTCCTCTTGTTTCCCCCCCCCACCCCCCCTTAAAAGCTACCGATGGTAAACCCCAAATGCATTTAGCACAGCAGAACGCTACATTTACACAGCTGTCATGTGTGTTAACTGTGACAGCCCAAGTATTTATAAGTAGTTGTCAGTATTAGAGGTCGTTACCATCAAAAACGACTGTGTAGACATAATTTGATTTTTATTTAGATTTTTTTTAATCTCTAGCCAACAATTTTCATTCATTCAACAAGTACAAAACCAAACGGCGACATATTTCACAATCACCTCTGACCTTTTTGAGCACACACGGTAACACGTCCTCACAACACGCTGACAACACGCTGACAACACATGGTTCATGGTCTTTGGTTCTGCGAGTCATTTCCTGGGAAATCTCTCTGTGGAATGAGCGAACGAGGAGCCGTGACTTCCCGCCCGCCGGCTTTGGAAGGGATTGAGCTCTTCACGCTCACATCAGTGACGCCTGGTCGATGAAGGTGGCCAGAGTAATGTCACGCTGGGACAAACCCCCGCAGTCATGTGTGCTGAGGGTGATCTGGACCTGCAATGGTGCGGAAAGAAAAGGCAACTAAAGTTTGTTTTGCAACATTATTTTGCCTCCTGTGAACAGCTTCTTAGATTAAGAGGGAAATGTAGCCTCCGTAATATATATATTGGCCCCAGTTGTGATCAACCGTTAAAGTGTTTTTTTTGGAAGTGTAACTTTGGACTTTAAGAGTGAACCCAGTTCACTGTTTGCCAACTTAAGCAAAGAGGTCCAAGTTCCAAAAGGCCAGTTTTGCGGCAAATCTAAATGTTTCATATCAAAATGCATGTCAAACTTTTATCAGCCAAGTGATTTCATCCATACTGGGCTAATGCATGAGTGCAGTATTTGCTACTTCCTGTTTTTATTAAGAACTGTGTTGTATGCTGCAATAATTAGACTAAATGTTCTTATAGTCGGTGTACGGAGTTTCCAAAACACTGATGCTTTCTGAACAATTAGAGTTTTGTAGATGTTTCAGCTATAATGTTTAAACTGAACTAAACCTCTTTTTCTACTGCTGGTGACTAAATTGCACCGCACTATTATATAATACATCATATTATATACTATTTACAGTGATTTTCAACAAGCCACTGTGCTGAAACCGTTATTACTTAAAAGTGTGCACGCCTGAATGAATGTTCTGCAGTTACTGACACAATCTATGAGGACATTACAAAGATCAGCCTCCTGGCATATAGTAATATATTAGTCATACTGCATACAGTAGTACCAACTTGTTTGTCTTCATCGAGGTAAGATTACATCATCACTCACTAATTCAAAACAAATGTTGGCTTGAAAATGGTTTGAATCACTGAATCTTTTGTACCTTGTTATAGACATTGAACCACTCGGGGTGGTGGTCCATCTTCTCCGCTTGCAGAGCTACTCTGGACATGAAGCCGAAAGCCTGAAAGGAGAAAAAAAGAAAGAAAAAGCATCCTTAAGACTAAATGAAGATATTGTGTTTAAAGTGACTGTTTTGATTTGAACATATATAATTGAGCTATATAACATGAAAACCTGGTTGAAGTCTTTAAATATGAACTCTTTGTAGATGGCATCCCGTCCCACCACCTCCACCCACTGGGCGTTGTGCAGCAAGGGCAGCAGATGGGCCCTCTCCTCCTCGTTCAGACTCTGGATTTTACCAGCCTGGTGGGACAGAATACACACACCCACACACACACACGCACGCAGGCACAACAGGCACAACAGGCAATGCATGAGAGAGGGGCAGTTTCACAAACACAAACTCTGATTGGTTACATGGTTCCCATCTGGAAACAGTCAGTGGCTGCATTCCTGCTTCTTTTTTTTTTCCTTTTTTTTTGAAGGTGGGATCAAAGGTCTGTAGTAGAATTGGGGTGTGGGGCCAGCCTGCTTTGGGTCACGTGGATTATAAATCCTGATGTTCTTTTCCTTCAAGCCCTCGGTGGCCCCTGAGAATTCAAACACCAAACTGGACTCTTAGTGTTTCGCATTTCCCAATATTCTCCTGACCAGATCTCAGATATTATCTTGCAGGCCCAATGGCTTTGCCCTCCCCCCTGTTGCAGAAACCAGCGGCAACGATGACATCAACAGGTATCACAGCAACGCCCTAATCTGATCCATCAGCAGAGCAAATACGCAGCTCAGACAATGGAAGACACCCACAGGCTCTAGTCCTGTTGATCCAAGCCACCCACAATGACGGACGACGACAATAAGCCGCTTCTAGCCAATATCCTGTATATGAGAATCGTGTGTTATGTATATTAACAAAGCAGTAAAACATTAACCAGGAGAGCATGAGTGTAAGAGGGACTTACAGGCAATAGGTGTTGATGTGTCCCACTGCACAACAATCAGTCTCTCTCACTCACACACACACACACACACACACACACACACACACACACAGGCTACAGAGAGTGTGTGTACTCACCATGTTTGCAGTGTGTTCTCATGCACAGAGGAGGTTCAGCTCCAGCTCCCTGCTGCACGCAGACAAAACACTGTGGAGTGAAGTCATCTGACACACCAGCCTCAGGGCCCCATGCGTAGCTGCCCCCGCAGAGGCCTGAGCAGAAATACTGCCTGCTGATTGGTGGCTCCGACCTCTTGTCAGCATGGGTTTAATCATAAACTGTCATGGGCCGCGGCAGGCATGCGGGAGGCCAGCTATTGTTGGAGGGTTGAGCCCAGAGAGCCGGTGCAGGAAGTGGCTGCTTTCTGAAATAAAACACACTGCGTGTATCTATTCGATATTCCCTCATGTTAAGTCACACAACCTGCGTTTCAAACTGAAAACACTGTAATTGAGACCTGAGCTCAAACAGGATGGTGGATTTTATTTATTTTCTTTTTTGGGCTCGCCAGCTCGCCAGGGTTCGTGTCACAGGTTAATGAGTTGCCCCTGTGAGATTGGCCCCGGTCAACTCGTCTTTCACAGCCAGCGCTCAGGGAAATGAAGTGGCTAATGAAATGACGGGGAGGGGGAGGACAGTTGGCCAGATGAGGAGACGCAGAACATCCAAGCGCGTGCCAAGCGGCAGCGCTGTGGTCAGGAGAGGAGGAGCGCCGGGGTTAGAATCTAAAAACATCAGACTGGACAGCTGCGGTGTTTACATCGATGGATGGCGACAGTTTGTGATATCCATTCCTCTGAACAGTGCCTCCAGCCTTCTCCACTATTTGCTATAATAATTATTATTATTAACCTTTGACCCTCCAGCCAGCTGCCACAGAAGAATGATTCTTCTCTCTTTAGGACGGGTAGATGTGCAATAGGTGTCACATGGGAGACACAGATCACAATATTTGTTTTACATTATGTCGCTTCTGATACACGCCAGGGTGTGTTCTTAAAGAAGCTGTTCATCAAGCATCAGAGTTATCCACTACAATATATAGTGTGGAATTAAAACAAGAAGAACTGGTGTGCAAACCTTCTCTTAAGAGGCTGCTTAGCTGCAACAGTTCATCAAACGATTTAGAGAACATCTTTTTTTTTTGATTGAGTGTTATTTTGGATTTTGCATAATGAGGTACGATGTTAGTCTCTCTATGCCTTTGTCTGTTATTTATCAATGTGCTCAGTGTCGATGACCGACCGTTGCAAATTGCAGCAGATCCCATCAATTTTTATTTAATTGAATTTAATCATTCAGTCAGTGTTTTGTTTTGCCTGATATAAAAATATAATATAACTCGTTGACTGCATTGCTCGAGAAACATCCACTACTTTAAAAATCTTGCTCAATCGTCTGTCAGTGTTTCATTCATTGCCTTTTGCTATACGTTCCCCGAACGTGATCCCAACATGTGCATCACGAACCAGTTGAAAACATCGCGCACCGCTGCTGCCCTTTGACCGCTTTTTATGCGTTGTGAGCCTTATATGATGACTGCCGCTGCAGTGGTTGTTATCAAGAAGCAACATGGGGCCCAGCAAAGTCCTCCACGCAGCTCTAACTTTGTTCATCCTTGCAAACAGCAGCTCTGAAGGTGAGAAATGATTCAAGAGGGGTAACCTTCCCTGAAGATCATTTAGTCATGTTGTCCTACGCATGCAAAAAAAAAAAAAAAAAAATCCTGTGGTGAAGCTTTGAAGTAGAATTGTATCGTTGCTTATCTTGTTGTTGTCGCTGTCTGTCTTCAAGAGCCGTAATCAAGGAGATAAATGACTGGTATGAGCGTTGTACTGTAGGTACAGTTTGTCAGTGTTGTGATTTTGGTTGTTTTAAACTATATAAACAGTGAATGATCCTTTAACATTTCAACTGACCTTTGCCGTCTGTGGATGTGCCGCTCTTATTATTCACGCAGGATCCCCTCTGAAGTTGGACCAGGCTCTGCTAACATTTCATAACCAGCTGGCAGAAGATGTTCATGTCTTCTACACATCAGACTTCTGCTACAAGGTGAGGAACGTGCTGCTTTCCTGTCTTTCCTGTGTTGAAGGTTGACAAAAACTACAAAAAGAACATTTTCTATTCTGGATGCATTGCTCGTTGAACTAAGTTCATTATGCCTTCCAGTTTCCATTGATATTCCAGTATTCTTTTATCACAGACATATATATTTTGTAGGTTGTTATTTACCTGTTTACCTGTTTGAGCGTGATGAAGGCGTAAGAAGATCACCAAAACATGTCAGGTAAATAACAACCTAAAAAATATATGTCTGTGATAAAAGAATACTGGAATATCATAGGATACATTGCTATATAAAAATTAAAAAGAGGAACAATTAAATGCAGAAAGGATAGGGGTGTGATCGTGGCTAAGGATTCAAGGTTTGATCTGTGAGTGACCCTGTGGCTCATTCAAATAACAGTATTATTTTGAAGCACGAAGCAGAACCAGAAGAGACAAAAGTATGAAATGATTCCTATCCACGCGGATTAGCTTGGAATTATCCTCTTTATTTCACTACATTCGGTCCTTAATGATCATTTTTTTTAGTTATCTATAGCGGCGCATTACAATGTCCTGCACTTCATCGCTTGTGTACTACCAGTGTGTGTTACCCAGTTTTCCTCCTCAGTGTGTGTACCAGCGTTTGGCCACAGTGAAGCCCAGCAACAATGAGTCCGCAGTGATCAGCACTAAATTCAGCCTGACCATTCGAGTGGAGTCCCAGGACAGGAATGCAACTCTTTGCAGGTAAAGAGTCAAAAGGAAACAAAGCATCGCCAACATGAAATTGGCTGTTACTTTGAGAGAGAGGCGGTGCAGATGCAGATTTTGCCACTCTCTCCTCCACTTGTGTCCTCTTGGCCCGGGAGAGTGGGAAGCTCTCCTCTCCTTTCCAGACACGCTACAGTTTGGTGGCATCCGACGGTTGCGTCAGCAGCCTGAGAGATTATTTACAGAGCTGGTGGGCTGGAGGGGTGGAGAGGAGTGTAATCCTGACCTGCTTTGTGGACCTGAGTGATGCCCTCCCTTAAAGCATCTAGCTGGATATTGATCAGGACCCTTTTGGGGGTTAATAAGACCTGACATCCCAATATTGATGGAGAGGGGGGCTTGTTTAAGCTGTAAAAGCCTCACATGGCTCGTGGAAAAGCTCGGCAAACAGGGTAACATGAGGAGATGTTTGTCATCAACACCCAGAGCTGAAAAAAAGCTTTTTTTTTCATTATTTAGTAAGATGTGATTAACACGGTGGCGACAATAAGAAGAAGAAAAAAAAACCCTCTAATGCTTTTCCCGTCCCCTTAGATGTCTGATGGAGATGGATCAATGCTGAGGTCTCTAACCAGACTGTGCAGCTATCGATTTCCTTTTCCCCTTAGGAAAAACACTCCGAGGGATAGCTTGTATGTCATCCCAGTGGGGGATCAATATTAGCATGTAATGCAAGGTTTTTGGGCCATGAAACTCAAGAGGAGGTGGCAGAGATGCAGTTGAAGTCTGCGGACACTGGGTGGTGCTCCTGAGCTTCACTGGCCCCTCAACATTGGCCCTTTTTACAGTCGGACTGGAAATCAGCAGTGGGTGGGAGAGAGAAAAAAAAAAAGAGTCATCGAATGTATTTAAATGCTTTCACCAGATGTGTTTCTCACTTCATAATCTGATCTGGATGCAGGTGGAGTCAGACATATGGGGAAGGCGGTCACTACTCTGTCTGGATCCAGATGCCGGAGGCCGCCGGCGCCGGTCCTGTCTGCGCTCAGGCCGTGGATAAAACTCCCAACAACACGTACCTGCGTGGGTCTGACTCACTGATGGGGACGACAGGGACGCACAGCGCAACCCAATCACCCCGACGGTTTTGACTGAGGCTGACTTTGATTGCTTTGTTTAACGCGGACTGACGGCAACAAAGAAATAAGACAGCGCGTCCACACTCGGCTCGAACCTTTGATCCTCTCTCCGTTTCAATGGGTCAGCAAAAGCGGAGAATCACTCAGCCGGTCCGTCCTCCCGGGACAGGCGCGCATATTGATCAAATAAGGCCCGGGCTCTCTTGAAAAGGGATAAAAAGAAAAAAGCTTTTCTGTTTGTTTTGGAAGTGGCCGGGCCTCGTGCTGGTGGAGGATTGTGGGAAACACATTAGGGAGCGTGGAAGGATTAGGCCGTAATGGGATTTTGAAAGCGGCGCGCTCCATAATGTACACTCTACTTAACAATATTGCAGATTATGTTGTAGATGAGACTTGCGAGGCCAAGTAGCCATTATCCCAGCAGATATATGGTCAGTGTGACGGCACCCCTCACGGTATGATGAGCTTCCATTAGCTTCGCAGACCGGTGATTATACAAAATCCCCCACAGGACTCGCTGGGCTTAAGTAATGGTCTGGTCAGCAGCTGGAGACGGGTTAGAGTTGCCCTGCTAGGGATTTTTCAAAGTTTTACTTCGGCGTCTCGCACTGATCAGCCCCCGGGCGTCATGAGGTCATGGGGGTGGCTGAGGTAGTCCTCACCAGGCTATCAGATCCACTCTTCAATTGAGTTAGTACGGTATTCTCCACTGAACCGTGGACCACAATCACCTGCAGAGACCCCTGACTCTCGTGGACGAGCCACCAGCGCCGGCCTTCATGAAGCGTTTCCGTAAACATATCGACGGAAGGAACCTAATTAGTTTCCCCCACATTAATTCTCTATTTATCCTAAGTGAGGGCTGTGGCGAAGGGCCTCGAGTGCTTTTACACCATGCGCTGAGAGCACAATGGTGTTTTTATGAGTGGACGCCAGCGTTGCGATCCAGCCCGAGGCTTCTGGACGTTTGTCCTCCCGCCACTGAGGACAAACAGTGCACTTGCTGCACGCCTATTTCCTGTGATTCCCTGATACAAGGAGGCCACACTGAACTGAGACACGTTTGGGTTTGTTTCTGTAAGCAAAAGAACAAGGAAGTGTCTCTGTGTTTACTTGCTAGAGAGCTAATCAGGCCAATTCTAACAGTGCCAGTATTTGTTGTACTGGTGTCACTACTAAACAGGTATTTGGAGTAATTATTTTATATCCATTCAGAGAAAGTGTCTGAGAGGGGGGGGAGTTTTTCTAGTCTAGCATATAAAAGTGGTCCAGTCCCATTTTTTTAATGGCATGAGCTGCATGATGTAAACTTTCCCGCAGCGCCGGTCTGGAGGAAAGTGAGAACACGTTCACCGGGGAGACTTTCTTGTTTCTGGAATCGTAAAGAAAAATAAATGTCACCCCATTTTGATTAAACGTTCAGCTCTGCAGTGTTGATGCTAATCTCCTTGGCATCATCTGTGCCGGCAGATACTTTTTTTTTGTTGTTGTTGTTTGTTTTGCTTCTTAATCTGCTTCTGGGGCTTTTAATGCCAACTACCAGCAATTAGTTCCCCATTTAATCCCAACTCATCAGAAGCTGATTGGTTATTAAATCAATGCTATTTTAAGACTGCAGACGGCTTCCTGTTGGAGGCTGTTGAGATGGATAAGGGAGGCGGGAGGCTTCGACTGTGAGTGATTCCAGGTCAACTATATTCATTTGAATCAACATCATGTAGCATGAGAGCAGCGCTGGCTGTGAGCTCCTCGACCCTGACCCTCCTCTGTGACCCAGGGTAGATTTCATTATTTATTTAGTCGACAAAAGACACCTCGGCGGCCTTATTCAGGCCCTCCCGCACTGTCAGCCTCATCTTGACCTCGCCCCCGCCCCTCTTCCCGCGGTGGCCTGCAGCCCCTTCTTCCCGCCCTCTTTGTCTTCCTTTCTTGTCCCGGCGTGGCCTTACATTTCCCCCCCAGTCGCATCAGATGCCCCGAGGGGTTAGATTACCCGTCGTGATTGAGGCGGACTGATGGATCAACCAAGACCTTTTCCATTAGGTTCTTGTTTGTCACTTGAGGGAAACCCTTTGACACTGGTTGAGTGACAGACAGCCACCGGGGAGTCCGGGGGGCGAGTGAGGCCGACAGCTCGGTCTGCTAATAATAAGGGTTGTTTTTTTTTTTCTCTCCAGCCACATCAAATTCTCCTGGGGATGTGCAGCGTAGAGCTCCTCTGACACGTCCTGCCGCGCAGAAATACTAAGATGTACGACGCTACAGTCGGATGATTGTAAACATTTCCTCTCCGCGTTTTTTTCCAGCTCTCCTGGCCGCGGCCCTCTCACTGGCGGTAATAGCCCTCCTGTTCGTCAGTGTGCCTGTCCTCTTAAGGTAGACTTATGTTTTTATTATATTGTCCAAGCTCAAGGCACCAGCCTGCACTAATTACACCCCTATCAGAACTTGGCAGCTCGAACTTATTGTCCTATTTACAGGAGACGCTCTACATCTAAATTAATCAAGACCCTTTGCTGCCAAGGCCCGCGGCACTCGCTAGATAATGTGAGTAAAATGCTCCCACTAATATATGCCTTTGATTAATATCGCATTATAATTTCATTGCCCAGATGCGTGATGGATCAATGTATCATAGCGGTAGATGTATCCGCACACTTAACATCTCAAGACCATCAATACATGGCAAGGAACCCAGAATTCCAATACCCCCCAAAAAAGGGATGAAAGGGGAAAAAAAAACTCTGTTTCAGTCATTTTACTGCTAAAATGAACTGTTTTTGCAAATTAAAGCGGCAAAATGGCAAGAGTCTGCACCAGTTTTATCGCTGCGGCACACGGTCGACTTATTTTGGGAACAAAACATCAAGCGCTGCCCTGATCCAACAGTTACATTGCATTATTTTCACTGGCCAACTGCACGGCCAGACGCGCATACCAAAATTGCTCTGAGACTCCAGTCATCAAGCCATTCGGGAGACACTAATGGAATGATTGATACAAATGTTAGCAGAGCCAATTGCGCAGCAGACTTACATAGAAGTGATAGAGCATCGTATCCGTCCACTCATCTCGCCTGTTGGCAGGAGTCGCCGTGGAGGGTTTTTTTTTCTTTTTCTTTTTTCCTTCCCGGCGCTCATGAATGGCTCCTTATTCGTCCGAGCAAGATGTCTCTGTCCTCCATATGCTGTCTGGATGGCATGCAGATCCATCATAACATATTAGCCCCGGTGTCTTCCTGCTCTGGCTCTTTAAACTGCGGCACCGAGGCCACAGAGTCAGGCTAATCCAACTGAGAGGGCAACAGGCCAGAGTCATCTCGGTGCTGCCTTCACTGGCAGCCGGAAAAAGAGGACGCGCAAAAGCACGATCCAGGATGGAGATGCGCCCATCTTGATTTTTAGGTCATGACCTGTGCAGCACTGAAAGGTTTCTTAGTATGTTTGTGGTTTAGGATAATAACAGGTCTGATCAAATTTCTAGAATGCTCTCTTTCTAAGGAAGCATTCACCAGCATTGCTGCACCTTAGTTCACAGTATAGGTTTTTCAAGTTATTGGATTGATGCAAATGTTAAAAAAAAACTATACTATTATAGGTTTTTTTTTAACATTTGCATCAATTCAGTAAGTAATTGAATGGATGTGGACAAACACTAAAATAACTGAGGATGCACATTACAAGATTGAGGATGGGGTGCACATTTTCAAGACTGACCTACCTGAACAATAAATTCAGCAAATCAAATCATCACTGCATATTACCTGATATACAATTTTCCCCCTTCACAAACACTTTCCACGAATTATTTAGACAACTGTCTTAGAAAAAAAACTTGAGTAAGGACCACAGTTGTACGACAGTACAACTCCACTGCGTTAGTGTTACTTACTTGATGCTGCACAAAATAATGTGGCCGGGCGATCATTTTATTGACAAGAAAAGTCATCTAGAATCCAAATATCTGACATTTTATCGTTGCATTTTACAGGACGATACAAATGCCAGTGAGCTTGAGGACGACGCCAACAAAGCTCATCCCAAGCGTCTTCGCTCCCTGGACACCTTCCGAGGGTATGTATGGAAAAAAAAGAATTCTGTCCTGTGTATCAGCTCATCGGCCCTTGTGCCACGTCCGCATGGTTACTGTCCTCAGAGCCGTCTGGGGCATGATGAAGATGCACAGCTTCGGTATAATGACTAATTACAGGGGTCACAGTCTGGCCACCGACTCCCCCAAGCTTCTGTTATCAGGCGGTGTTGCTTTGGGCCTGATTTCTGATATCGGAGTAGTCGGGTTTGGAACAGTGCGTTTCTGTTGGACGGGGAGCGTCGCCTGTGATTGAATCTGGGCTCCCTGCTCGTCTTAATTGTGGCCTGGGGATAGACACAAAGCACGCCTCCCTGGAAACAGGATGCTGGTGTGGCTATGACCCCCCCCTGCTTGCCAAATAATTGATGTAATAATACCATCAACATATCAGCACACATCCACACGGCCATAGATCTCCTGCCAAAATGCGGGAGGAGGAGGAAACGCAGTCGCACACGGGCAGCATGCGGCGCATGACTGGCACCTTCCCCCAGCTGCGGCTTCCTTAGGGATGGGAGGGAAGTCCACAGCAGCTGCGAAATGAAAAAAATATCTATGAATCATGAAGGAAAATCAAGTGTGGGTTTCTGAATCGTCCCTGCGGGGAAATACCAATTTCCTTCTTCCTGTTGTGGATACTGTTTGATCTTGTTATTGGAACAGTCGCCGCGGGGCTTATGGATCCTTCTGAAATATTGACGCTCCTGTTTGTTTGATCCGGAAAAAAACGCGTCGCACCTGACAACGCACTACATCAAACTGTGACCCAAGATTAACGCCGCGTGCGCCTCCTCGGCCCCGTGACTTACGATCCGTAGCCCTGATAAGCAGGAACTTCCTGCAGAGAGCAAACACATCACTCAGCTGCCACGCATGCTGAGACGTTTCCCAAAGCAAGCAAACGGCTTTTCTTCTGGCTTTATTTTTCCCGATCGTTGCCCAGGGCCCTGACTGACATAATATACAGAGAAGGGTAGGTTTTACTGCAGCGCATTAATTTTTCTAAAAGGATTTGGATTTTAATCTTGTGCCACCGTGCTAAAAGCCTGTCACCCGATTTCCTTCCTTGCCGTGGAAATCGCACCGTCAGTAGTTTTAGGTGCCACACAACAGAGGGACCAGACCGATGTTGTTTTCATTCTGGCAGCAGGTGGAGTGGAGCACACATCCTGCACCTTGTTTTGACTGAGCTGCCCCAGGTTTCCTCCGACTCAGTGTCAAACACACCCCGAAGTGAAGTCGCACAACCTAACCTTGGAATTCCTACCCGAGCTGTACTTTGTTATGACTACAGTAGGCATGTGTGTACTTGGTGTCGCCAGTGCCGCAGGTAACTTAATACTCTTCGGTGATGGAGAGTAGCCGTCCATTTACAATGTGGCGAATGCACTGACTTCCAAGTCTAATTGGTAAATGCGAATGCAACGATTCAAATGAAAGAAGTCCATGAAAGTCTATTAGCGGGTTGCAAGCGGCTTCAGCTGCTGCTGCAAGAAAGGCACGTGCACCTCTAATCTGTCGCCAATGAAACGGATAGAATGATTCCCAGGAAGGAATCAAGGCGGACACTGAAGTGGCAGAAGTTTACTGAAGAGTTTGTTTGCAATTTCATCACGCTCGAGGTGCTGCGCCACAAAAGACAGTCAGGTCAGGACACCCCATTCGGTGCTATAGTCCACTCATTGTTAGAATGTTACATTTTACACGCTGGTGCAGCCACATAGGATTAATAATCCAAAAACATCTCCAGAGAAAAGACATTATCTGCCCTAAGTTCACAGCTTCCTGTCTGAATACTTACTTAACTTCATGCTAAGAACCATCGACTGTATATATGGATCATTGTGACATCGACCACCGGTTTGCAAATACTTGTTTGGAAACCTCAAGCTTGTTTTCACGTCAGCACCATCTTGAGATTCCAGTTGGTTTTGAATCCCCACGATTCCATATTTGGATGTGTAGGTGCTGCCAGAGGTGAGCAACGATTGGAGTGATTCTTTAGTCAGTTTATACAAGTATGTATGAAGTGCGGCTTTTCCTATTGACATCCAGTCATTTTTAGTCTTTCCACAACCATTTTTGGATGTCCCTGCTGGCCAAGTGATAGAATGCAGGTTTGTGGCACTCCAGCGTCCTTTTTGAAACCAGTTGCTCCTTCCATCTTTGTGCAGGGTCAATGACTAAAACTGATGATTTGTCCTACATCACACACATTTGGAAGGCAGCAAAACAGGGAGGTCGCAGGGCGGTATCAGACTGTGTGACGTGATGTCACAAGGGGCCGATTTGCAGTACTGAGTGCTCTAACACACACTTTCTGAAATGTGGAGCTAACAATAGAAGGATGGATGCCGTCACTTTGAGGGCATTCGCTGGCAGGCCGAAGTCAAATACGAATGACTAAGGGCAATTTTAAAGTCAGTTACTTTGTGTGTATTAGTGACCTTTCGTGTCAGACAGTTGTGATGGTCGACCACGTTCCTCTCTGACATCTTGCTCGGTCTCCTCGGCGCTGGTGACATAATGTATTTCTTTCCCACAGAGGAGACTAATGGATATGTTCATGAAAATACAACTGCATGGCTGTCTGTGAGTGAGTGAGCGCAAGTGTGCTTCTGTGCCCGCGCATGTGTGTGTGTGTGTGCGTGTGTGTGTGTGTGTGTGTGTGTGTGTGTGTGTGTCCGTCCGTGTGTGTGCGCGGCTGTATGAGAAAGAAAGATTATGGGCACATGCGGCAGGGTTTACTCTGCTTTAATAGCCCTTTTGAGATGATAGTGGCCGATTAAAATCTTGTATCAGCAGGTTGGGTCTGAAAGAGCAGTAATGGCTTCGGTGCAGCTCTTAAATTGAATCAAAGCAGAAAAACAAGAGGAGGCAGAGTGAGATACAAGCACACCTTATCAGACGGTCTCAAATGCTGCACTAATCTGGTTAAAGCTCCTAAAGACCCCCTCGTGATATTTCTCTTTCATTTCCTAATCGAATAATACGTGAACCATAAAACACAAATGCAGGGGTTTGGTGGAATGGCGGAGGAATGGCAGCGATTTTGAAAGGTTCGCGTTGCGGAATGGCCTGCGTCCGTTTTCCGACGACCACCGCCGACACCTTTTTTCTCCCTCTCGCTCCGACGTCTGGCCCAGCCGAGCGCGCCGTGTTTCAGGCAGCCTTGGCCAGTGCTGAAGTATAAAGTGTATCATATATTAGACGCAAAGTCTTTAGTCAGCAGTCCTGCTCGAGGAGATCCAGAGGACAAGTGTTCATTTCCTGAGTGATTCATAATGCTTAGGCTGCATTACCTTGCATTTTGAGCGCAAGAGAATGAGAGTCCCCTCCCTCCCTCCCTCCCCCCCCCTTCCCCCGGCCTTTTAAACTTCCATTTAAAAGTTAATATTGCATCGAATGTTTGAATCGAATTGTTGGGAAATGATCTGGTGTGGACGCTGTGGTCTGTGTGTTTTTGTCAACCAGCCAATTCCACCCAGTCCCTCTGCAGTGTGAAGGTTAATCTACTTATTACTGCCTTGGCATAGCGTACCATAATGCTTTGCCCACTGTGATGTCCCTAGGTTTGCCCTGACACTGATGGTTTTTGTGAACTACGGTGGGGGAGGCTACTGGTTCTTTCAACACGCACCGTGGAATGGTAAGACTCGCACAGAGACCCCACCATATTATTGCCGCATTGTGTAGCACAAACTTGGAACAGCCAATGTGAAGTCGTTGCCATATTAACTGAGAGTCGTGTTCTAACCATCCAGCTTTTCCCACCATTTCGTGGCTGTAGGAGACCTTCACAGGCTTCAATACTGACAGTATTTGATCCCCCAATGTTTCATCAACTTTAAACTTGAAAACCGTTGGCATCTCTCCAACATTTTGTGCCAAGTGCATTCTTCTAATGTGTAATGCAAAATTTGAGTGATTCATCGAGGGTCTCGGCAATCCAGAGTTGCACTGGTTTGTTGCCTCACAGCAAGAAGGTCGCAGGTTTGATTTCAACGCAGGGCTTCCTGCCGCAGTAGAATGACATACACTGTCCAGAGGCTAATTGGCATCTCTAAATTGTCCTTAGGAGTGAGTCTCAGTCTCTAAGTGGCCCTGCGATGAATTAGCGACTTGGGTGTAACCCGCCTTCAGCGATCCTGAGTGCAGGAGAAACGATGGCATAAAATAAACTCTGATCAGGAGCAGTGTTGTTGGGATTACTCTGTAAAAGTAATCCAACTACTGAATACTCCCTGAAAAGTAATCTATTTACTTCTTTAACTACTTTGTTTCATAAGTAATCAATTACTCATTACTAACTACTGTAGTTTAAAAAGATAAACAGTTGCTCAGTGCTTTGGAATGAACTTTATTAAAGTGCAAAATTCTGTAATTGCAAATATTGCCTCTGTCCTCTTAGCATTAATGATTATTTGCTCTCTGAACACAAACTGCACATTTCACATAACAAACTCATGTGCAGCACCGGTGCCTTCTGCACAGCTGATATTAATACAATAATCTGCCACATCGTTTTCAGTTGTTTTTCTAAATTTGTTTGGCTTGCGAAATATTTCAGAAAAGTGACAGACACGTAACTTGATGAAGTAATTATGATATAATTATCATGATATAATAGTTACATTACTCCGTCATTGAGAAAGTAGTTTAATTACAGTCGTGGATTACTTACTAATAGATTACTTGCCAACACTGATCAGGAGTTACTTGTTGCTTGTCACTCCCCAGTGTTTCAGGGAGTGATAAAAACTGGGCCTGTGACCCAAAGCTATAGCCTAACTGTCTGTTTCAGATCATTGAAGTATCGCTGGGGAATTGTACCCAGGACATTCCTAATGTAAAAGTGATAACCAACTAGTCCCATGCAGCCAAGCCAAACCAACCCGCAATAACAGAAAAAGAGGCAGTGTCCTAAACACAGACAGAAACTTGTTTAAAACTTGAGCACAATGCAAAATTCTTCGTCCATCATGAGAATCCCATTAGTTGAAAAGTGCAAAGTCTATTACAGCAGTGCAATAAATAAGAAAAAAAAAATCACGCCTTCACTAATGCTTCATAATGAACGTGTGAACCTGAGGCAGGTGCTCACTGCCAGCTCTCTCTGGTCATGCCTGCAGCATTTCCTGACCCGTTGTCACTGATCATGATAGATGCAGTCTCGAGCCAAATACCACGGGATGCCGTTTGTCAGAGGGACGCCAAGTCAAAGGGTCGAGCCACAGACTTCAGTGGTTATTAACAACCGGGGTGAAAGCAAGAAGCGGGAGGGATGAGTTTTTAAAACGGCAGCTTGGAGAGTATGGCGAGGGAACAGTGAGTGGTCCCAGCAGCAGATATGCTGAAAGTACCCCAGAGCTCCATCCAGGTCATATCTCTTCTCACCTGGCCTCGCCAGACTCTGTGGATTCATCTGATCTGTCCATCTGAGGCAAAGTGAATAAAATCTCAGCGAAACAGCGGACAGTCATCTTCGCCCTTCGAAAAAATAAAAGTCGCGGAGGGTGAAAATGTGAATTCGGAGCACTTTCCAAATCACTGTTCATTGATGATTTCAATTCAAATTTCACCACAGCCCTCCACATCCACGCAGATGTATCGATTTCAGATCTGACTAAATCAATCTTCCCTTTCCTGCTGGATCTCTGCTGCCACGGGGGAGTGGGAGGGGTATTTATTCATCACACCGTCACAAAAAATGGAAAGTTCATAATGGAGGCTTTCAGCACGGACCATTGTTCATAATTAACCTCGGAGTTCTCAGAGTCCTCGCGGGTCGCGGAGATTAGAAAACAGCAAGAACTATCGACTCTGCGTAATAGCATCAGAGTATTAATGTCTTTTCTTTTTTTACCAGGCCTAACGGTGGCGGACCTTGTCATGCCGTGGTAAGTTGTTTTCTGACTTCATGCAATCGCAGTGGCGGGCCATGCATTCCACGCCTAGGCCATCAGTGACGTCATATTTAGTCCACCAAAAACGAATATACCTCATAATACCCTCAATATGAGACTACGGCTTAAGAATCCATACAGAATCACACCTGCATATTAGGCCCTGTTTGCACTTGGTCATTTCATGCGTTTTTTTGTATTCCGATCGGCAAAAAACACACAAAGTAACCAAGTGCAAACAGTCCAAATCCGTTTTGTCATCCGAACACCCAAACCCGCTTCGCATAAAATCGCATTCGTCACGGACGTGCGAACAGAATGCGAGCTCAGTCCACATTAACGACCTCCTACTCACCTCTCCCGTGTACCCACTTGGTCGGCGCCCCACCTCTCGGCGTCGTCATTATAAAGTTACAAACAAGAAGCCAAAACAAATCATTTTTGTTGGACTCTTTTATTAGGATGCTAATAAATTCCATTCAGCATTAGCGCGTTTTGTCAGCGGAGCAGCGGTCGCAGTTTCCCCACATATGAGATTAAATGTGCGACGTTGCATCCGAAAATTTGCCAGCCACTGTTGATCCAAAAATAAAGTTGTCACCACTCTGTCCCACCAGTCGTTACTCCTCGTTCCGATCCATACGAGCTGCAGTAGAATTAAAACCAGTGACTTGATATAGTCCGCAAACAGGAAGTTGATTCTTATTCGTTTTCAGGTGAAACTAGCCGTAGTTTTGCGCTTTACTGCCCCTAGTGGTTAAAAATGCACTAACGCGATCACAAGTGGCACGCTTGATGATCGAACAGATGCTTCAAGATGCGTACTTGTGATCCCTGATCCCCCAAAACAGTTACAAGTGACCAAGTGCAAACAGGGCCTTACATCACCTTCATGTCGGTGACCTAGACGAGCAAAACCAAGCATTTAAATCACAATTAAGACTGAAGTAACAGAGGCCACTGATACTGTCAAAACGTACAAATAAAAGGCGATTTTAAGAGATTCCTCATCAAAGT
Organism: Nelusetta ayraudi; assembly: GCF_046127955.1. Classification (NCBI taxonomy): domain Eukaryota; kingdom Metazoa; phylum Chordata; class Actinopteri; order Tetraodontiformes; family Monacanthidae; genus Nelusetta; species Nelusetta ayraudi. Next base: position 7,573,721 of record NW_027466058.1, on the reverse strand, counting down.
TTTAATAAGTCCGCCAAAACTGCACTCTGTGAGCTTAACCTCTTGTCCAAACTTGTCTGATAAACTGCGCATTGTTGCCAATTTGTAAAAGCGAGCTAGCTTTTACAAATATGATTGGATAAGAACGACCATAATTCACAACAGTGGAAGCAACGCAACCAAGTGGATATTATATTACATATGTGAAAAGAACAAACTATGGAGAATAACTTCATTATGATATAATAAAGAAAACTTACTTTTCGAAGTAAGTTTAGGCCAGCAGAGAGAGCCTTGCTGGCCATGACGGCCCGCCACTGTTCAAACGACAACAACGTCCATCCAGCCATCCATCTTCTATACCCACTTATTCCCGAGCTCAGGGTCACGGGGGTCTGCTGGAGCCTATCCCAGCTGTCATAGGGCGAAGGCAGGGTGACACCCTGGACAAGTCGTCAATTCATCGCAGGGCCACATAGACACAGACAACCATTCACACTCACATGCACACCTACGGACAATATAGAATGTTCAATTGACCTCACATGCATGTTTTTGGAGTGTGGGAGGAAGCCGGAGAACCCGGAGAGAACCCACGCAGACACAGGGAGAACATGCAAACTCCACACAGAAAGGTCCCAGGCCCGGAATCGAACCCACGACCCTCTTGCTGTGAAGGTCTGTGTGCTGCGCCACTGTGTCGCAGCGCACACAACCCACAACAACGTCTACTTTGTGTAATTTGCAGCCTTTCTACCCCACCAACCGCGGTTGTTTCCTCCAGGTTCGTCTTCATCATCGGGACCTCGGTGGTGTTGTCCCTCACGTCTATGCAGAAGAGAGGAGTCAGCCGCCTGCAGCTGCTGCGTAAAGTCATCTGGAGGACGGTGGTCCTCCTGACGCTGGGCTTCTGCTTCCTCAACTACTCTCCGCGAGACGGGCCGCGTAGGTGCCCCCCACGCGCAAGCACGCAAGTTTTGCGCGTCCCGTTGTTTTCGAGCAACTTCGCATCTGTTTACAGGCACACAAATGTTCTCAGTCCGCACCGGGGTAATTACTGGACCGCAGATTGTGGCATGGCAACGGGTCCGCTAATTATGTCCGCTGGAACAAGGGATCAGAAAAAAGGCTTTGCCTGCGTTAGTGCAGCGAGTCATTAGGAAAATGCGGTTTGGTGAAACAGCTTCCACTGGCAGCATTAATCACAACATTTATTTCCAGTGCTTTTAACTCTTCTGGACAAACAAACATGAGTGAACAACATTATTTTTTTTTAATGTTTGGTTCAACAAGTACAGAAGAGCATTTTTTTAGATATTTGTGTACTGTATGGTTTAATCTTTAGACGTTTGATGGTTTTTATTTATTTCACAATCTAATATTGTGCAAAATGTTGTTGTTTTTTTTAACTGTAATGTCTCTAGCCTGTCACCTAACTCCCTAGAAATGTAGAAAAGTCCATTCTTCATTGAGTTTTGCTTGCTTAATGTTTTAGAAAGCCTGTGCTGAAACATGTCCTTGTGGGAATTGGGCCTTTGTGATGTCACAGAGGGCACTGATACCTCTCATGGTTAGTGACGACGCCCTGAGTTCCACCCAGTGAGATCGTCTCACGGCCATCTTGTTTTGGAATCTCAAACAAAGTATCAGTTTTTAGCTGGAGGCTGTAAACAGAGGGCTGTTTATGCTGTTTTATAAAATTGTTCTGGAGGACTAAATGTGCCAGGCTCGATGGGGATTTACACCATCAACTGGAGGCAGAGCACCGATGAAGGCGATTCTGAGATGCGGCTCCATTGTTCAAGAGAGGAGCAGTCGGTTGTTCGTGTGAGGATCCAGAAGACAAAGGCTGCGTGCGAGGCCATTTCAGGTTTAAAGCCAAGCAGGCTGAAATCTCCCCTTCCTCCGTCCACCTGGGGACATCCAGGGCGCCCTTCACACATTAGCCCCTCCTCAGCCCTAATGGATTTTTATGGGTGGTGGGAGGGTGTGTCTGCGTAACCGGGTTAACGAAAACGTTGTTATTGTGTGTGTGTGTGTGTGTGTGCAGTCTCAAAATCCAGCGCCGGGGGATGTTTAACGGTGGAGGATTGAGCAAAAACAACGGCCGTGGTAATGGACAATTACAAACAGATAGTGTTACAGCCCTCAGATCCGCGCAGCTGCCGCACGGAGCCCGCCGAGCAGCGCCGATCGCACCAGTCACCGCTGTGACTTCTCAGCCCGTAAACAGCAGCTCTGCCCTCCGTCTCCAAGGACGTCCTCCCCGCCACTTCAGATCCAATAAGACAATGGAGCCGGATCGGCTCGATATATTAAACCATTTTAATGTCAGACGGAGATAGACGGAGCTCTTAACCTCTGACTGTCACTTGCGACTGCGACTCGTTTTAAACAAACGAGGCGGTCAAAGCAGGGTGAAGCCACCCAGGCTCCATGTTGTCTTTCTTTTCTGCGTGTTTTTTGTGTTCGCTTAGATTTTAAAAGCTGATATTCAAGCAAAAATGTTGCATACTTACTTCCAAAAAACAACAACTAACCCTATAGTAAATATTATTTTCCCTAAAGCAGTGTGTTGTGGTTCAGATGGAGCTTTTTTTGTTCAGCTACATCTTAAAACAGGCAACCGCAACTCCACTGAAAAACTTTTTTGGGAGGAAAAGAATGTTTCGGCTCAGCTGTACGTTCTAATGGATCTATTCTGTCCTGCCCACTTCCTCCACAGAATCACTATTTTATCTGATCCATGAGTCAAAGTGCTAAGAGATAGGAAGCAGACAGCAGAGCTCTCCCTTCTTAAATGATATTGAACATCAGAAAAGGGTTTCTATTTCACGTATATAACAGACCCTGATCAGACAATGGCTGTTACCACTGCGCTCAGTTCACCTCCAATCAGTGGCTTTTGAGATTATCTTTCATCAAACGGCCATCTTGTGCGGGGGGTTCACAGGGGAGTGGCGCCGGAGGACGGGGGCTCGTCTCTGTGTGTAAAGCGCTTCCACTTTTCCTGTCAAAAGGAGACATTTCCTCCCCTTATTTGATTTATCCCGATCAATGATTGGGATTACGGCGCTTTTTACGGCACTTCCTCGCAGGCAAAGAGCTTTTCAATTAACTAAATGTGGAGATTACCATCAATCTCCCAACAACACGCCAGTCTCGTCCCGTCCAATTTGTCCACAGTCGGGAGATAACCGGGAATCTTTGATTAGCTTCCCACATTCTCCGCGCATCCATATCCTGAAGCCTGACGCCGTTTTCCCAGCGTGCCGCGCTGTCCATCATGCTTCCCCCAGGAAGTGGGGGATTGATTGGAAAGGATGTTCTTGCGTTCAATTGTCAATTTCCGGACTTGTGATTTGCGCGGATCAGCATGAAGAGCTTGACACCTCTGAGTTACACCTGCTTCTGTCTGTGTGTGTGTGTGTGTGTGTGTGTGTGTGTGTGTGTGCGTGTGTGAGTTGCACATTTTGTGCGCTCGTCGTTGGTGAAGACGCAGGGTTTTATGATGCCTGACGTTGATTGTGTTCCAGTGTCCTGGTCCTGGCTGAGGATTCCTGGAGTGCTGCAGCGTCTGGGCTTCACTTACTTTGTTCTATCACTCCTGCAGACTTTCTGGGGCCGGAGAGAAATCGCGACGACAGCGGTGAGCCGCACTGTCAGGTTCACTTTAATCTGTCGCTGCACAATAGAGGGTGGAAAAAAAAAATCTAAAAGCCTGAAAGAGAGAGAGAGAAAAAAAAATAGCACCAAACAAGACGTTTGGTTAAAGTTAGATAGCTGTCTGTCCCATGGTTGGCAGGCCAGAAAAATAGGTTAAATACACAGCAAAGAAAGTTTCAAGTTCCAAGTTTCTGTGGCTAAAATCGTTTTAAGGAACTGAAATCATCAAAAGGCAAAATGTGAACTTTAATTTTTAAAAAACACATCTGTCAGTCTGTGCCAGCAAAAAAAAACAAACCAAAAAACAGCTGGATTGATGCCCACTTGTTTTAAAAATGAAAATAATTACTTCAGCAGCCAGGCAGCAGACAGGACACAACTCAGGACTGAGCTGAACTTTGGGTTTCTCGTGATCCCACAGGTTTTTGCTCAATTTCTAATTTTCTAACTTTGTTTTGAGTTTTGGAAGTAATATAAACCAGATTAAAGTTTTGAAGCAAATACACACACCCATGCACACAAACATACACATACACACTGATATATATTTAGCTTACAACAGTTTTACAACTCTGTTAAAGCCCAAAAAGTTGAATTTTCAAGAAGGAGTGAAGACTATATACTGTCCATAGAAAATGTTGAATCATAATACAATTACAGTTCTAAGAAGCCATTTTTCAATGAACTTAACATCCTTCAGTTAATGTTTTCATGCTCACTGCGTGCGCTGCAGCGTCGCTGGTGGCAGTACATCCAGGACGTGGTGCTTTACTGGCCGCAGTGGCTGATGATCATCCTGCTGGAGACTCTGTGGCTCTGCATCACCTTCCTCATGCCAGTCCCCGACTGCCCCACGTAAGTGCGGCCACTCGCTCATTAGCTCAATGAACACATACTATTTTTCCCCTCCACTCCTGTCTGCAATGAGATCATCTCCCTTTGAGTGTGCGGCACAGCAGCGGAGGTGTTAGTGCACCTTGCAATGCCGCGAACCCGTGTGATTTATGGGCCTGTGGCGGATGCTTCGGAGGGCGTAATTAGCCAATCTCAGACTGTCATGTGCAACGAGAGCAGCGGAGGCAGAGGATCCATCTTCCTCGCTCCGTGCCTCCCGCTCGGCGCAGCGTTTTTCCCTGGATTTTTGTATTTTTGTATTTTTTTTTTTTGGTCCCTGCCATCTGCGTTAGCTAATGTAGCGCTCCAGAAACAAACGATAGCCCGCCTCATCAGTTAGGAACCCTTTTCGTGAGCACTCTCGTTCATGTTTCTTCAATTCAAGGTCCAGTGTGTAAAATTATGAAGTCAACCCGCCTGATAGCCCATTTTGTATTTAATTCACTGCCAGGCGGGCTTGCTTAAAAAATGGTGGTGCAAGATGGTAGCTAACTAGGTGCAAGACCTTTGCTCTATGTATATTCTTACATACAGTATATAAGAACCATTCTAAGGGTTTGCTCTATGCTCTATGCTCTATGTATATTCTTACATACAGTATATAAGAACCATTCTAAGGGTAGGAAAACCAAACTACTTTTATTGTACTGTGAGTCTACACTTTAATTTATGTATTTTTGGACGTACATTTAGCTTTTACCAATATAAAAATCATAAATCAAGGCACACTGGATCTTTAACTCATTCATTCATCTTCTATACCCGCTTATTCCTATTCAGGGTCACGGGGAGCCTATCCCAGCAGTCTTAGGGCGAAGGCAGGGTGACACCCTGGACAAGTCGCCAGTTCATCGCAGGGCCACATAGAGACAAACACCCATTCACACTCACATGCACACCTACGGACAATTTAGAATGTTCAATTGACCTCACATGCATGTTTTTGGACTGTGGGAGGAACCCGGAGAACCCAGAAAGAACCCACGCATACACAGGGAGAACATGCAAACTCCACACAGAAAGGTCCCAGGCCCGGGCCCCGGAATCGAACCCACGACCTTCTTGCTGTGAGGCGGCAGCGCTAACCACTGCGCCACCGTGTCGCCAGGATCTTTAACTGTTTGGCCTAATCATGATTAACGGCATAAAGAACCAATGTTCTCAAATCGTCAGAGGGTATTTGGGAGCTGGTGGCATTGGTGACGACGGCCTTTACCCGAACTGCACCGGAGGCGCAGCTGGATACGTTGATCGATGGATGTTTGGCGATAACATGTACCGATACCCCACATGCAGAGTAAGACCTCCTCACGCACCACCCACACCAACCATCCGCTGGCGGTTGCTGCGATCTTTCCTCTTTTTCTCTTGCAGGAAATGTATGGCACTACACAGCCCTTTGACCCGGAGGGGGTTCTCGGTACAATCAACTCCATTGTTATGGGATTCCTGGGGATGCAGGTAAGATGGATCACTGTGTGTCCTCCTTGTGTAAGAGCACCCCTCCCCATGTACTGTACAGCGTAGCCCTAATAAAAAGTTTATTAAGTCATAATGATAGATATTGAAGGATACGCCTTCAAATCTCTATTAATTTATTGGATGTGTTGCTGCTGTTTCTTAATGTTTGATTTTGTGTCAAAATTACTTTTTTTTTTTGTCACGGTGCGTCAATTTGTTTCTTTTTTTCCGCAACAGATTTCGTACATTATGTTTTTCTTTTTTCTGCGTTTGAGAAGCAGGCTAAGAACATCAGGCTTAGTTGCGATTGTGCACCACAGCCAACACTACTTATTACCACATTTCACCACTATCAAACATACACAATTTATGTTTACGGGCGGCTGTTGAGAGCTACTCCGCTCAAAATAGATAAATAAAATGGAAAGTTTAAATCTTGGTTGGACACGTTTCACCAACAGCTTGTGTTCTTAGTAGTTAATAATGGTCAAAATGAAATGAGTGCACAGAAGTTCATTGCAGGATCCAAATAATCATAATGTTGTACAATTGCCGTTCCAACCCAACAGAGCACTGCCCTGACCACTAGCAGAGACCCCTGTTAGACAGCGACTATAATGATACTTGAATTATGTGAGACATTTTCCCGCCCAGTTTTAAGTGCACAGCTGTCACGCTTAATTGTCAAAACGCTGTCAGGAGAGAGCAAGGAGAGCGTTTTCTGGCCCTTCAAGCCGGGGTTCTCTGATGGCCACAGTGGCACTCGCAACCGCTTTGCGCTGTGGGAAGTTCACCAGGCCAGAGTGGGACGCATTGTTCTATTCCCGCTGGGCGGTTTCCGCGCTGAGCCCGTCAGTCAGCACGTCTTAGACGACACGCCAGGTGTCCGCCAGCCTCTTGCGCGCTCGCCCGTGCTAATGTCCTCGGCTGAAACGTATTCATCATCACCAAATTAATCAGAGGGTGCGGGATGACTTACACCCCACATCTGGCCTGACAGGATGAGGGAGAAATGCGCGTCAGGGACGCAGCTCTGACACCCACGTCCCAGGCCTATTTGGTTACCCAAGGGCGAACACACAGACGCGCCGTTCGTCGCTGTTTACACGGCTTTTCTCATTAGGTCTGTGGCTGAAAGAGCCGCAGTGACTGTGCTTATCTCTGCCTCCTTCTCCCCAGGCTGGTAAAATCATCATTTCCTACAAGGGGAGGGACGTCCACATCCTGGGCCGATTCCTAACGTGGGCCGTCGTCCTGGTGCGTCACGCCGCCTTTTCAGAGTTGGTAAAGTCAAATGGAAGATTTGCCACTGACTTTTGTTTTGATTGGGTCGTGTCTTTGTTCCCCCCTTTTTTTTAAAAGGATTTGTGGAATATACCATTCAATTCAATGATTTCACTATTACTAGTTTTATTTTTGTGGAATAATTTTGGGTGCTGTGGAATAAATTTGGATCGTGAGTGAGTCCTGAGACTCCACCTGTTCATCTGTGGCATTTATTTCAGCTTCTCGTCTTGGACCTTTAAATGAACTTTCTGTCCATCACACCATGTGTGTGTGTGTGTGTGTGTGTGTGTGTGTGTGTGTGTGCGTGCGTGTACGCGCTCGCTGCTAGTTGTGCAAGTTAGCTACAGCACAAGCTCTCCAATGTCTGTTGTGTTTCACCATAGTTTACTCAAAAAAAAGAAAGAAAAATCCACAGAAAGTTTTTTAGCTTTCTGAGCTATTGTAATTCTTTTAATGCAAAACACAGTCACAAATTCTGACAAAACAGTTGCTAGCAATCAAACATGTCGAGTTAGCATGCAAGCTACAATCACAATTTCTCCTATTAGCTCTGTGTTTTTTCTATTGATAATATTTAGGGGCGGCTTCAAGCAGTCGCTTTCCGCTTTTGTCACAATCCAAAGGCCACTGAATAGTTTCAGCTAAAAAAAAAAAAAAAGAAAAAGAAATGAATGAAGCCTGGCACACTAGCTGCGTACGATGCTTGACTTCAAACTATGTTGCTCCGGTGCAAGGTTAAAAGATTAAAAAAAGATTGAAACCCAAAACAACAAGCCACACAACAGCACATTCTCTAACTAAATCACACAAATTTGAGCACTTTTAAACATTTGCTGTTCAACCGCGGAGTTCTAAGACACGTTTTCCAGTCACCGGGGTGTTAGTCACAGCCGGCGAAGCCATTCATTAACAGGCAGTGGTGGGGGCTGTGTGTGATCTCAGCACAATTAAACAACATCCGCGTGCCGCTGTGTTTCCGGGCAGACATGAGTATCCAGCGCCACAGGGGGATAGGACCTCCTGCTGTGGTTTTATATTAGGAGCGTTATGCGTGTATTGTTTACAATACCGTCTAATGGATAAGCATGGATAATTCATGAACCTGCAAGCTCCTTCCCCCAAAAACACGGGCTACTTAATGGAGATAAATACTTTAAAGCTTAATCACAGGTAGAATTTCCTCAGTTCCTCATCATCCGCAACGATGAGCATCGGAGGTCATGTTTGTTTTCTGTCCGTGCTCATTGTGGGTGGTCCGGAAAACACAAAAAGGAGGCAAGCTGGCCCCCTTTTCTTTTTTTTTTTTTTTACAGACGGTGGGGTGTCCCACGGGGAGAAGCTGTAGTGATATACGAGATGGCCCCCTTTTTTGCATTTCTAAACCTGTGACGTGGGGCTGTTAGCCTGCTCTCAGGAAATTGACAGTCATCCGCTCAGAATGGCCAGGCTTGGCCGACTTGTGCACGGTGACTGTTGTTTTCTCTCTCTCTCTCTCTCTCTCTCTCTCTCTCTCTCTCTCTCTCTCTCTCTCTCTCTCTCGCTCTGTCTCTCTGCCTCTCTCTCTCCCTCTCTCTCTCTCTTTATGCACAGTGAATCCAGAGATGGTGCTCGTTTACAAAACGAGGTTAGTGGTGGCCTGCATGCTGCAGAGGCAGACATCCTGAACTGCGCTCCTTTGACCTGAAGCGATGATGGAGATGGAGGAGCTGGCTGCTTCTAACCCGCCCTTTGAAATGGAGCCGCGGAGGACGTAAAGAAGAAAGGGGGCCAGAGGACGCAGACAGAGAAAAATATACAATCAAAGACCCCCATTCGTCATAGGTTGTGAGTTACTGTTTAAAACTGCATTTGTAGATATAATGTTCCATAAGCACGAGTGCATTTTCTAACCAAACCACAAACCACACTGAAGGTTCTACTTGGCTTCATTTTTTTTAAACAGCGCTACATTGAGCTTGTTCAATGTAGCGCTTGCTGCTTCGAACTTGTTGCTTCGGTACAGCATCATGCGGGTCCCTTTGCTAGTTTGAAGTTTCTTAGTTGAGTAGGGGGGGTGACCCTACTAGCTGAGAAAAAAAAACAACCACCATGTAAGCCCATGCAGGACAAGAGAGCCACAGTTCCCACCTGGAGTCACCAGCTGATTGTATCAGTGCTTTCTCTTGACTGTTCCCTGACTTCTGCACGCACTGGCAGAGCTTTTTGTTTCCTCCACCACTCCTGCGTCCACCTGATCTGGTCTGAATTGATGGTTCTAAAGTCATCCGGGGGTTCAGTGTCTTGCTCTGGTTCCACTACTGTGTGCACACAGTAGCGGTGCCTGCCTGGCGCTCCTCAGTGAGACACGGCGTGCCTTGTCACATCCAGCGTGCTTTTTTCGGAGGACAATAACCGACGCCAGGCCTTACTTTATTCTATATGTTGCAAAGGTATTTCTGATTGACATCGTTTTGAATGCACGTTGTTTGGAACAGAAATACCACTTTTTGTGGGAGTGATTTGAGGGACACTCATTTGTCACTCACTGGTTGCGGGCAGGGTTGCAAAGCAGGAGGGTTTAATGCAAAATGGGTGTTGGCAACAGCACTATGTTTAAAATTGTACCTTGCATATACGCTAAGGATCGCATGGAATACCACCAGGTGCCACTCTACTTTAAGCAGAGAATTTGACTGCTGGCCACAAAATGTCTTCTCTGTAAAATTGAAAGTTGATTGCCATGCGAGAATCACTTGTGTCTTAAAACTAGTTTGTCAGTTTAGATAAACACAGTAATTAAAAAAGAAAAGAAAAAAAATACTAGCACAGCTTGTGATCGCTGGCAGCTTTACACGAACCGTCTTTTTTTCCCCCTTTTGGTCCAGCTGGCTGCAGGGCTGCACTTGGACTGCTAGCACTTTCCACCGAGTGGTTGCTCTGAGATTAAATAATGGACTGAGTGGTGGTGACTGCGACTGAGGCTACCTGAATACAGTGAACTCATTGGCATGTTGGATAAACACTTTGAGATCATTCGAACTTGGTTGTCACAAAGTGTTGTGGTCGCAAAGGCAGGGAAGTGACGTGCAGTGATAAAACATCCCCCAACACCTGTTAAACCACTTGGGGTCCAACCCGAACTGCTGATACAAGGCAGGATGGCTCCATGTTTATATCAAAAGATCCTAACATTTAAATGTCACAGCAGAAATGATGACTCATCAGACCAGGAAACATTTTTCCAGCCTGTTATTGTCCAATTTTGGTGATCCCATAGAAAGCGCTGCCCCAGTTTACTGCTCTGAGCTGACAGCAGTGGAACCCAATGTATTGTCCTGCTGCTTCGAGGTTAAGAGTTACTGCAAGTAGGCACTTTAGTTTCCATTACCTTGATGCCATCAACCAGTCGGGTCATTCTCCTCTGGCTATTGGCATCAGCAGGGTTAATCTGGCCCAGAGTTCTGCTGCTCACTGGTTGTCTTCTCCTTTTCAGACCATTCTCTGCAAACCCTGAAAATGCAAATTCCACTGCATCAGCATTTTGTACAACAATCAAAAGAGGCCAGCCTGTCCATGTTCAAAGTTTCATTTCGTCCATAGGCTGACGCTCGCTTTGGACTTGGTCTTGACCATGTACACGTGCCCAACTGCTTCATAATGCTGCGATAAGCAGATTACATATTTGTGTTAAGGTGCAGCTGAAGAGTTTACCAGGTAAAATGGTCAGAACGTGTGTATCACAAATATAGAACATTGCATATATTGGGCATCACAGTGGTTAGCACTGTCGCCTCACAGCAAGAAGGAGGCCTTTCTGTGTGGAGTTTGCACGCTCTCCCTTTGTCTGAAGGGTTTTCTGCAGGTACTCTGATTTCCTCCCGCAGTCCAGAAACATGCACGTGAGGCGAATTGGGAACCCAGCCTTCGCCCAAGGACACCTGGGACAGGCTCTAGTTCCCCCTGCAACTCCGAGTAATGGAAAAGCGGGTATAGAAAAAGAATAAATGGATGGATTTATCCATATATATCACTGGCAAATACTGACAATAAGAAAAGCACAATTGAGGTTGTTCAGGTGCAACAGTTTTCACCAAGTGGTGCTTTTAGAAAGTAAAAACGTGGCAAATCAAAACTCATGTAGCCTGTTGTCTTCTATTCACACCGGCTTGAGACATTCTGAAAAGCCATAAGGAAAAGTCAAATGACCATCTTATAGAAATCTTAATCCTGTTTATTGTAATCATATTGGAGCTGAGTGTCAGTTTGGCCTTTGTGCAGTAGACACACGCTGGAACACTGCTGCTACAAGTTGATGCCATTGACCTCATTTCGCAAATGACAAATCTCCCCATTGTGTCTCCTGGTGTTGAATCTTATTGACCATTATTGTGACGCGAATAACTGGAGGGAGGTGAAATGAATTACATTCATTCCGCTTCGCCCTGAGGCACCGAGTGATAAAATAACCCACAACAAAATAAATAAACATTGGGCTTTTATGTTTTCCCACTCTATCTCACGGCTGACTGGCTGCGGCTGTGTGGCAACTGTTATGATGCAGACTTATCAGGATCATAACGTGCTGAGTGACTGATCGATACGAGGACTTAAAGTCCCGCTTAACTGAAATGGATGCAAACAGTAAAATAGATTTTCTTCTGTTAAAGTTGTGCTGGTGTGGGGTTTTCTTTCTTCTGCGTTTATGGATTTCTGGAACCAGGAGAACGTGTAAAATATGAAACTGCAACCTGCAGTCGCCTCCCCGGTGCTTCTGTTTCCTTTGTGTTTCTTTTCTTTATTTTTTAATCTCAGCGGCTGAATGTATTTTTAGTCACACAAAGTGTTCTCACCAACAGAGAAGGCAAAATTAGTTTTAGTGATTGGCCTGCTCCTGGTATTGACTTCTCTAATACAATTTGGCCTCGCAGGGGAGGCAGGAAGGAGAGCTGGGCTACTTCTTCTCTCAGACATGTGTTCTTGACATTAGCGGGTCTCCTCCGTAGGAAGAGGGGAACTCTCTGTCTGCACGCACCCGACCGCAAGAGTTGATATCATGCGCAGAAGGTTCGCACAGAACCACAGGACTTTGTTACTGTCGGGGACGAGGCAGATTTTACCCTCACGGTGAACTGTGGGATGGTTTGTGGAGGACTGATACTCGGTTGGGGGTGGGGGGGGGGGGTTGTGTGGCAGCCATGCTTCTTCTTCCTAATAAACAACAGCCCCTGTTAATTAAAAGTCCAACGATCAGGCACCAGAAGTGAGAGATTGAAATTGAGCGATTGTCCCACATACCAGCCCCATCCCACATCCTGCTGCCTGGATAGCCCGGAGACTCAATGCAGCCCCGGCTAGGCTATTTCCACACCATCGATTCTGTCATCTATACACATGATGGATATCCAGCTAACAAGCATGATTCTCATCTAAGCGAACCCAGTTCCCCTGTGGAGCGCAAAATGTTCCCCCTCCCCAAACTGCCTACATCAGAGACATGAAAGGTAAATAAAGCCAGGAATCAACGCGTCCATTGATGGGAGAGTTCATGGGACCAGTCAGGGTTCATCAGTGTCTGGGGTTAATGAAGGGGTGGCGCCCATGCAGCCTGAAGTGGGTGTAACCTAGTAGGTAGATCAGAAAGACAGCGCACCACCTACGCTCCAGTTTAGGCCCAATTACGGCCATTTGTGTGTTTGTGACTGATGTCATTCATTCATTTTTAATCAGATCATTTTCATATGGGGAATCTTTCATTTTGTGTTTAATTCTGATCTAAAATGGACCCAAGCATGTCAATCTGTGTTTTTGACTTTCACTAAAAAAAATTATTTTGCGGTGTATAATCAAATACTATAATTTTGCGACTATTAATTGGGTTCAAGGATATTCCTATTTAGACCAAATCAAACGAATGCAAGAACAGATTATGTTGTCTATTGTTCAAGCGCAATTTGGATTTTTTTTTTAAAAAATGGACTTAAATTAAATTGGCTTGTTTGCAGTGCTACTACTTCGCTAGACCTAAAATGAAAACTTCTGTTAAAGAAATAAAGTGACTCCTGGCTTAAGTTAGCCCGTCTGTTATTATTAGTATATTGTTTTCAACCCTTTAAATCCACCAAATGTTTTCTGCCTTTCAGCGATGGGTCATGCACTAATTTGGAAACAAACTAAGAACAAATTTATGGGGCTTCCCTGAAATCCAGAAATGTACATAAAAAATAAACAAAGATTTGTGACCTTCAGCTCAGTAGGATTTGTTCAGGATTCTAAACTGACTTCCTGAGGACTGAAGACTCATGACAACAGACAACAGACTTGCAGTTTCAAACATTGCCTTAGTCCCAACGTTGCTGTCCTGCGTGTGTGTGTGTGTGTGTGTGTGTGTGTGTGTGTGTGTGTGTGTGCATCACGTGGTGCCCCTTCGTTCATCCAGCTCCAAGATCGCCCTTTAATCGCGATCCTGTTGCCTTTTGGTTCCGGCAGCCGTACGACGCTTGCTCGATCGCCCCGCATTGATTTAAGAATCTGTTTTATTTCCACCCTCAGGGAATCTCCGCGGCCATCCTTTCTAAGTGCACGCGGGATGGGGGATTTATACCTGTCAATAAAAACCTTTGGTAAGTGCTTCCTGACCCTTTAAATCCAACCACTTTTCTTCGCAACAGAGAGGACGGCTCTCCAGCGCGCACAAATCACGGCCGCTAAAACATGCGTTTACTTACCTCTGACGACGGCTCCAACTGTAAATAATCACTTGGCGGGCCGCTGGCCGGCCGGGGGTGTGAGGAGGAGCAATTATATCTCCTCCAAACCTGACCTCTCTTCCCTTTTGCCTCTCAGACTGAAGCCCCCCTTCACACGCTCTGTCCCAGAAGCAGGTTTTTAGCAGCTCCGACTCCACGGAAATTCTCTGGGAAACTCATTTATGATCGGAGAACACTCACACTTCACGCACTTGCTATGAAGTCTCGGTCTTCGCTAGATTTCGCACGAAACGCGGCCATAGGTCGCTTCACAAGTTGCGCATTCGCTGCTTCCACGCCCTCTTTAATATGACCTGAATCATTTTAATGTTGAGGCAGGAAGAATGCCATTTCATCTGTGATGTGTAAGCAAATTCTTCATGATGCTCCACTATCCTCCCCCTCCCCACTCATCCTCTGCCATTACCTGACTGGCTTTTATAGGCAGTTCATCATGGGAGGGTTATTGAGCTCTTGAGTACGAGCCCCCCCCCCCCTCCACCAACCTTGCCTGGATGTCTCCAAGTAATTAACTCCCAGCCAAGAGCCTTTTTTGGCCCCACTTCAGCTGAGATTTAAAAAGAATAAATAATTCATTTAAAAGAGAGGAGGCTCTCGGAGGCGGCTGGCTTTTGCATCGGACGATGCGACATCAAACATTGTTGCACTTAGGATCAGGCAGGGACACAGGCAGCTGGCGCGTGTCCACGGGAGCTGTGGGGGGCACGCACGTGCCAAGGATCCGCCGGTGATGCTTCAGTGAGACAGTTTGCTGGACCGACCTGAGATCCCTGGCTGTTATTTATCTGCAGCGCCGGATTGATGGACCCTGTGTTTTTACACCCGTGTTCACGCCGCACCTCTTACATTTCACTTACACCCGGGCGCTTTGCCGCTGTAAAGTGCCGCTGATGGTCTGTGTGTGTGTGTGTGTGTGTGTTTTTTTTTTCCAGGTCGCTGTCTTATGTGACGTGTATGGGCTGTTTCTCCTTCCTGCTGCTGGGAGCCATTTACTTTGTCACTGATGTAAAGTGCTGGTGGGCTGGAAAACCATTTATTTTCCCAGGTACTGTTCCTTCACAGAGCAAAGGCTTCTGGGTAATATGCCAGTGCGCTGTTCAGTTGCTCTTTCTTTTATTCACGGCTGATTCATTTGCGATTGGTTTTCCGAATCCCGAATAGTCACTGTTCTGTTTTTCAAGCGTTTTAGTCATAACCACAGGAAACTGGAACCACAGCAAGAACTTCACAAGAATCCTGGTGCTGCATCTCATCTGCCTGCCGGCTTAATTGACATTTGTTTGCCCATAAATCTGCAATTTATGATGCTCACAATTACACTCATATAATACCTGGTGTGTTTATAGATCTCGCCCAAATTATCAGGTGAACCCAGGGTGTTTATGGGCATTGCTATGATTAAGTCAAGGATAAATCTGATTTGTCAGTTTTATATCGCATGATGAGATTCTTTTAAGTCTGGCCAAAAGGAAGGACGGCAATTAGCCTTTTATCGATCAAGTGCTGTAGTTAACTGCACCCAGATCAATTTTCCATGGAACGCATTTATATTTAAGCCAGTTTGTCTTCTCATTTGCATTATTAACAATGTGGCAGTGATTCTAATCGCTACTTACAGCAAAATTTTACTGTAATATGGTTTTTAATGGGGTAATTAAAGAGTTTGCTAATCTAATCATGGGATCTGGAGTGGATGCTGACCATCGCGGTCGAGGATTTCAAAATTGTTGCACATGAAACAATGTTTACTTTGAAGCGACACCACAGGAAAAAGAACGCCTTGTGTTCGTCCATTTTGGGGAGGGAGGCTGGTTTTCCTTTCAAGTGAGGAATCTCCTTAAACATTAACCTCTCCTCTGCTCAAGGCTTGAACTCCATCTTTGTGTACGTGGGCCACTCTCTGCTGGGCTTCTACTTCCCCTTCAGCTGGCAGATGCGCTTCCAGGAGAGCCACTGGGAGTGGCTCTTCCAGAGCCTGTGGGGCACCGCGCTGTGGCTGCTCATCGCCTACCTGCTGTACAGGAAGAAGTTCTTCCTCAAGATATGAACAACATATTAACAAGCACGGCCGCCTGACTGATTCCAGTCATCACGCAGTTTTGTTTACGCCTCGTTTTTCAGATTATGTTTCTTGAGGAGGCGTCCAAGGATTTCTTTTTTACACTAGTATTAAAGTTTTGCATGTTCATTTAAATGACTTCAATAAATTTTAATACTCTTATACTATATAGTATACTCATATACTCTATATACGTATATGTACAGCATATAAAATATACATGAATAGCCATTGATAAACCTCCATGTCTGATTTACTGTCAGTGTAAAAGGGCAGCTGAAATTTTTTTTGATTCCACTCGTTTTTTGTGTCCAATAGACTGATTAAATCACATATACTGCGTTGGTACTTAACAAATTAGGCCAAGTGATTCCTCAACACACCGGGCCGGCCATTATGAGTCTGTTACCATGGATACGCCTACTCCTTCTGTGTGTGTGTGTGTGTGTGCGCGTCGGTACCATCTGCGGTCCGGGTGACACTGCTTTAACGGGGGTCAAGATGCACAGCTCACAAAGAGTGTCCTTAATGGGACAGACACCTCTTGCGCTAATTGTATTAGAAAATCAGGGAAATTACACAAATCCAATTCATCAGTGAATGACCACAGGAGCCTCGAAGGGCCGAGCATGCTTTACATCCGAATAGTTCACTCAAAATACAGAAATAGGCTCTATTTTTTTTGCATACATTTAGCACATCAAGGCAACCAAGGTGAGTTGTTTATAGATATTGTGACACCGGACACAGCCTGTCAGCCTCAGGTCAGCTGTGTGTGCAGTGTATATCATGAAATGACCATTTACTTAATGAAATGAAACCTGGTCTTCTTCAACACAATCTTTCCATCTGACTTTGAGGCTGTGATAGTTTTGAGTGTTGGGACGCGTTGGGGTAGTTTGCAGGCAGAAAAGAGACCGTTGTTGGAAATCTGTCCGATTCTAATGAGTTCTACGCTTGCCCTTCCATTGCACAGCAGTGGAAAAACATTTTCCTGATATGGAAATTAAATCAACACCGGGAGGCTTAAAGGTAACCTTCGACTGAAAGTTCAGACATCGCTCATTAAATCTCGCTCTCGCGATAAGAAATGCTCTTGCAAGTGATTTACAGGAATTTCGAGATCGCGATCGGCCTGAACCTGCCTCGAAAATCAAAGGCAGATGTTGGTATGAGCAAAGTTTCTTTTTTTTTTTCTTTCTGAATAAATGTATGTTTCGCACTGAGTTGGAAGATATAGCTGTGGTCGCTCGCGATGACTGCATCGCTACGTTTTCTCATCTGTATTGATTAGCATTGAGCTAATGTCTCAGGACACCTATAGTCTGTCATATGGAAACTTTATCCCAGATGTAGCGTTCTCATGCAGACTGCCTGGCTTCTTATATCACATCGTGATACCCTCTGCACTCCCTCGACACCGCATGTATCCTCCCACATGGCGCACACCAACATTTGAGTACCTTTTGTTAATTTTTGCACCAGAGTGCAGCATAATATCAACAGAAAAGTTGTATTGTTTGTTTTGTTTTTTTTGTGTGTTTTAGGGCAGGGTTTGCATCACTTGCAAAATAACACCATAAAAATGTACATAATAACTAACCCTGATTTTTCTTTAAATTTTAACATTTTCTCCAGTTTGAAGTTTCTCTAGCTTTTGCACACAGAGTTCACCCTTTAAAGTTCTACTTCCCTGCCTTTACCCTTTTGCATGAGTCCTATTTTAAATGATAAATGTGCGGGACCATAACAACAACAGTAACTGATATAAAAAAAATAGTTTGTTCTACTTGATGAAAGGCCTGCCCTCTTCTCCGCAGCCAGGCGAGCTCCACCAGTGCTTTTCTGCTCCATGCACTGACATTGATCTGAGAGCAATTGCTGCGTGAGTGACTGGTGTCCTACCCCAAGGCTGCAGCCATGCATCACTCCACACCATCCAGTCGCGAGAGACGTCCCTCAGAGTAGCACAGCCTTTAGCCTCGGACACATAATCTGGACCTGAGAGGGGAAGGGTCCAAGAGAGCATGTGCAGAGTCAAGCAGCACGCTTGGCACTGCTTAGTTGTGTTTCTCCAGGCACATGTTGTTCCACAATATGCTTTTCGTTTAAACGTGGGGTGTTCATGGATGGATGTTTAGGACGGAAACGTTGCGGTTTATTGCCGAAACCACTTCCCTTTCCTTTAATGAGCTGTTTTCAATACTGGGCCCCTATAGTTATAAGTCCAAGCAAAACAAAAAAAAAAAAAAAAAAATCTGTTGTGTGGTGAAATGCTGGCGCACTTTTAGATAACATTTTAGCCATAGAGACGAAGCAATAATAACAATTTCATAATAAGTCATTCTCAAATCTTAGTTTTTCATGCTTGATTCCATCAAAGAAGCCTCACAAAATGGAATATCTGAATAAACTTGCAGATTTCCCAAAGTATAGCCTTTGAGCCCTCTGTTTACAGCCTCCCCCAAAATATAGTTTTTGCCTCCGAATGCTTTGGTGCGCCTATACACTCCCACGTGTTCGTGAGAGAATTAAGGTGTTCTCAGCAGGGCAAACACCTTACTGGTGTCGCGAGCAATCTGGGAGAGGCGTCAGCGAGGCATCAGCCCCTTTTTGACGTAAGCAGGGGCAGCTAGCTCGAATGTGCGCGCAGGGCAAGCGACAGAAGTGAATGATGGATGTCATTGGGGAGTCCACAGACGTGAAGAGCAGGCACTTATTGTTTTGGGGGAGACTGATGAAGTGAATTTGGCACGTTACGGAACCTTTAATACCTAAAAGATTTTTGACAAGCAAACCCAAAAGGCACTTCATCTTTTTTCTTTTTTTTTTCCCAACCTGAGCCTTCAAAATTGACCTTTTGGACACTTAATGATAATTGCTAATATTCCCCCTCCTGCAGGGTGTTAATGAGACGACTGACCCGCTGTTCCACTGCGCTCTTAAATTTCCTGTAGGTGCCGTGCCGCCTGCTGCTGCTGCTGCGGAAGCAGCGGGGCATTGACTGGTGAAGCAGTGAACCTCCTCCCTCCGGTCAGCCAGCCAGCCAGTCAGCCAGGCAGCCAGTCAGCCACCGCACCCGCACACAGCAGTGCGTCTGCGGGGGACACAGGACTTGATCGGAGCTGCCCGGAGCAGCGCCGGACGCACAGGACGCACGCTGGTTTATTCGCTTGTTTTGCCTTCTCTCGCTCTTTTTTTTTATTTTTTTTTTTGAAATCGTTTTGCTTTTTTTTTTTTTTTTTTCCTGCAACGCATCTTTCGAAGGAAGTTTCTTTTTATTTTTATTTTTATTTCTCTCTCGCTCCCGGGAAGCTCGTTTTCATCCAGAGATTTTCACTTATGGTTCGCGAACATGGGGTCAAGTTGTGGTTTCTCTCGAGGAAACGTCGGTGCACCGCCGCCGCCGCTGCCGCCGCTGCTGCTGCTGCTCCTGTTGCTGGACGGTAAGGAGTCATCATCGGCTCGGCTGCGAGAGAGGATGAAGTTGAGAGTCATTCTCTCTCAGCATGTGCCGCACGCGTTTTTTGTTTGTTTGTTTGTTTGTTTTAAAGAAGCAATCTAGCTCTGCTTACACCAGGAACGACAAATAATGAATTAATGAAAACGTTTCGAAATCTGTTTTCCCTCAGCATCACCTTCAATTCAATGCCAGTTGTTGTTGTGTTTGAATCCTCCTCCTTTTTTACCAGACAGGCAGGTGTCTGAGCACAGCAGACTATAATCCTTTTACTATTGTTATTACTATTTCATCATTGTTCTATTTTGGCACAAAGTATACTTTTCTTGATGCAGCAAGACAAAGCAATACAAATAGAAATAAGTCGAGTGTGCCTGCTCAAACACACGATACAGCCTTGTTGGAAAACCTGAATCCCTTCGCCAACTTAAAAGGTTTCGGCAACAGTCCGACTCCAAAAGTTGACTGTCCTCGGCGCGTTCAACCAGCGCTTCACGCTGCACGAAAAGTGATGGTCGCATTGTGCACTGCTTGTTATGCCTGGTATGGCACGTTGGAACCTTGGAGTCAAATGAATACCTCCATATATCATAATATTATAATCCTGCTCACAATCCCACGGCCCAACTGTACCAACATGGTCCTCACATGTGGTCTAAATTTAAAGTGTCCCTCATATAGCTGGGGGAGTGTGGAGTGGAGTGCGCACGGCGACCGTGTCAGATGTGATGCTTGGACAAATATAGGCCACCGTGTGGAATAGTTGCATTTGTTTTTGGACTCGGAGAGTGTCTCGCAAGCGGTTACAAATCAGTGTTCTCACCATCCCGATATGTTATTTTGTATATATATATATATATATATATATATATATATATATATATATATATATATATATATTTCCCTGTCTGGAAAAGCGGACTTGGAATAAAACTCCAGCCCTGCGTAACCGCCCAGGGGAGCCGTTTTCCCGCAGCGTTGTTAAAATGATTCATGAAAATTTCAAGGTGCCACAGTCGTGCATGTGTGTATGTGTGTGTTATACTCTCTGGTTATTTTTTCATCAAGAGGACCCAGAGCTGGGAGATGGAGATTGACATCACACTGACATTAAAAAAAAAAAAGAAAAGAAAAGAAAAGAAAGAAAGAAAAAAGAATTTGACATTTCATCTTCCAGTTTGCTTTGCATCTGTTCGCCTTTTTTTTTTTTTGGTCGTGTAATTACACGGATGCTGAAACCCTCACACACACCCCTAACACCCCCTCACCTGCCAGTTAGCTACAACAAAAGACCTGTACTGGTCCAGGGAGTAAGAGGAGGAGGAGGAGGAGGAGGAGGAAGAGGAGAGGGAGGAGACGGACGGAGTGTGCCGCGGGCAGGTGCGCGGCAGCTGCTCCTATCTCTGGGCAAACACCGCTTGTTTGTTTTCTGCAGGAAAACACGGCCTGTTACACAAGTGCGCACACCGTTCCGGTGTCAGAGCCGACATACACTGCTCACAAAAATGACAAGCCAGGCTGATTTTTTTTTTTTTTTTTTTCCTTTCTTTCTTTTCTGTTAGTGCCCAAGCTTGTGGGTTTTTTTTTTTTGTTTTTTTTTTCGTGTCACTTTTGGAGGACGTTCGGATGGGAGATGTTATTCACGCCCATTTCCTCCCCGAGCGCTCACAAAAAAAAAAGTTCCCCAATACCACCAGGCAGGCGGGTTCTGGGAATGTGTTTGTTCCTCATTGTTATGTATTGCGTGACGTTTTATTTTCACTCGCGGTCACTCTGCAAGTCATTTCATAATTGTTTGGACTTCGGAGCTGGACTCTTTTTTTTTATTTTATTTTTTTTGTTGCACTGTTGACAAAGAAAGTGGTTGTTTCACATCATCGCTTCCCCAAGTTCCAGGTTACTCATTAGTTTAGCTGTTGTTGACCTGCTGAGGTAATCAAACAAAGGAAATTGGCAATCAGAGCTCGAGGACATAGGAGTGGACGGCGCTTTGTTTTTTTGTTTTTTTCATTTAAAATGTGGCTGGACAGAGGAGCGGAGTGAGTAGAGGAGGTGAAGCGGTTCAAGGAGGCTCGGAAATTAGGGACAGTTGGAGGACAGGAAGCGGCGTTGTTTATGGAATTTGTTACAGTTTAGAAGAAATAATGTTCCCTTGGAATCGTGATTGGTGTTCTCTCATCTGGTCGGCCACGACATTCGGAGCCTTTTTTTTTTTTTTTAATGTATTTTGGTGTTCATCCAAAGAGCTTTATGAGATTTCCTTTTGATTCATTTATTTCTTTGTAACGAATACAAGCCCGAGGGAGCTTATGGACCGTTTTTTTTTTTTTTTTTAATTACATCAGCTTTTAAGGGACGCCTGCTTTGTAGATGCAAGCAAAAAACTTCTCTTATGTGATTAGAGATTTATTGTAATCTTTAGCTTCTGTCAACAAACAGTTCAGTGTAATCCATCTCTTCCCTGTTGAGTGGCCACAGATGTTTTCACAAAAAAGCATTGATGAGTTTATCTTCCGCTGCGACCTTGTTACTGTAGCTCTGACCCCACTCTGCCCTCTGACCTCACAAAGGAGTCATTGATAGCAACGATACCTCAATCCCAGAGGATGTTGTGGGTTTTTTGGGGGTCGGGGTGGGGGATGGGGGGGTGTTGTCCCTTTTGCTGCTCCTCACATGACAACGGTCATTTTCATCAGCTACTTTTGAGCGTTTGACAAGAAGCAGACCGTTAAATCTTATTTGTCGTCTGCCACGGCTTGATTTATTTCCCTATTCCATGATGTGATTTAGTCAAGCCCCTGCGTCGTGCTGCCTGCGTGGACCCTTTGTATGTCCCGTCAATTTCCGACTCTTGCTGTCACTATGTCTGCTGCAGTGTAATTGGAAAGCATCGTGATAAGGGTCACTCGCTGCTCGCTGATTGTTTGTTTTTTTTTGTGTTTTGAAGGTCACTGACATCACCACCCATTGGCTCTCTGTTATTCTTACATTTTTATTTTTTTGTAACAAGTTTGTCAGTGGTTCAACCCAATATGTCTCACCGCGGGAGGCAAAACGACAACCGTCTGGAATTATCTTTTCTCCACCAGTCCAGGCCCCCCACCTGGCCATGCCTGAAAGCATATGGGAGGCCGATGCCTAACAAACAAACAATCAAAAACCACTGGGCTTGTTACATTTTACTGAAGAATGACTAAAATTACAGCATGAAAAAGGCAGGCTGGATCAACTCTTTGAAGTGTTATCAAATATAAAGTAGTAAATCACATAATTTGGCATTTTACTAGGAATTTGGCTAGGGAGCCTCTTTTCATCCATTTTAAAACTAAACTAGCAAATCTCTTTGGAGCACATTGCAGAGTGAGATACAGAATTCCGTGACGGGAAGCCGACCACTTGAATGCGACTTCCTCCACTGAGTGTCTAACTCCGGAGTGTTTCCCGTTACGCCGCTGCTGGCGTTGCATGGATGCTGCACCTACCTGTCAAAGCTCAGCGCTTGATCCTCTAGTCAGTTCAGGGTCACACTTCGCAAGCATGCCAAGCTCGGGGTTGAATCTAATTTGCAGCGGTGAAAGGACAAGAAGACATTGATTGAAATTTCACCCTCGGGGCATTTAGTCCTCTTGTTTCGCATGGGTCTTGACAAGTTATTTTTCAGCCGCCCAGTGGTGCACGCTGGATTTGACCCGTCACTTGCAACAACAAACGAAACAAAAGAGAGGGAGCTCATTGGTTTCGTTCGGGCTTCAGCGCGGTCGTATGACCCAGGACAACCGAATGTGGGTTAAAGGGGGCCCAAATGCAACAGTTTCCTTTTCCGGGATTCTGACATTAATAATGGCAGCAAGTTCAAATCTAAGAGTTTATTCAGTTCACCGTCAATGTATACTGCAATGTGAAATTGCATTGGGCCCAAAATGTGAGAGAGAAAATAAAGCTGTTTTTCGCCCTTTTCTTTATTAGCTGATCCTTTCATTTGCTCAGGTAGGAAACCATGCTGTGAATGACTTTTCCACTTTTCCCTCCTACGACCGCAAGCACTCTGCCGAAGCCTTTTTTCCATCGACGCCAGACCATCTGTGTTTTCCCTTTTTTGTGTTTCAAAGACACCCATGCCTTTATTTCCATATCGTAATCCATCAGATTCCCCGCAGCACACAGCAACAAGGAGTTGGGAGGAAGGTGCTCAGGTGATTTTAAACATAAGTAGGCCCTATTGAAATATTAACTAGGGTAAAAAAAGCCGGAGGTAGCATCTCCTTAAGTGCAAAGCTGCCCACCTCGATATGCATTTAGGTGATGGATCTTTTTAAGTGATTCAACCAAAACTTCATATGCGACTAAAAGTAACAGTAGCGAGTTTGCGTTCACACATGTAACTTTCTTTTCGTTTTTTTCCATTATAATGCCCATCTGTTCAGAGTCTGCTAAAAACAATGGATGTACTCACAAATTCATTTTATATTGATTCGCAGCCTTTTACAAAAACTTTGGAATAACAGGTGTTTAGAAATGCCACAAAGTAACTTTTTGCATACTTCTGTTTGCAAGCTGTTCGTTCCCAGCATTGGAATAAGTTTAAAATACACGCAGTTTTTTTCCTCTAGTCGTAATTGGTCAATGTTGACTGGCTAACGTGCTAAATGGATGCTACACGATTTCTGATTTTGTCATTTTGTGCATGTTGGCAGGATGTTTTTTTCATGTCGTCCAAAGCAGAACACGTTTAAGAAGGAGTTGCTATAGCATAACTTTGGACATTTCATGGCATTGGTCTGAAAAATGTTAACTAAAACACAGACAAAGAGATTTTTTTTTTGTCATTTACCTCAGGTTACAAACATTATTACACTGCATGTGAGCAAACTCAACCTGATTGTTTTCGGCCGCGGCTCTAATAGGGACAGAAAGGTTTTTATCATACTTGTCTAATGACTAGTGCATGAAATTCAGTCTGGATCTCCATGATGGACCACATGTTCAATTTTTGAAGCCACTGTCATTCCCCTCAGGAATTTTTAAACTGAATTTGTACTTGCAGCGAATCCCTACAGAGATGTTCTATTAGATTTCCTGATGACTGATGAACACGGTTCATTGGATCTCAGCTCTTGTATTCTCTGCGGGATAATTGCATTACGCCACGGGGTAATTGATTATTATGTTACGGTATGCATCAGGGTAAACTGAGTGATCTACCTGGAGCCCCAAAACCTTTTGCAAATTCAGATCAGATCTGTTGTCCTGATGAAAAGTCTGATGACTCTTCTGTCATAACAGGAAATTACTTTCTTTCCCCCCCATTAGCCCCCGTTGCTTAGCAAGTCATAGCATCGCAACCAGGATTATAACAAATCCAGGATGTGGGACCGGTATCCACTGGTGAATGAAAAAGAGAGATTTGAAAACACTGTGGTCAATAATGGCTTTTGTGGATGTAATTATTGCAGCTTCTAGGGCAATTGAATCCTCGTCAAGTCACGCAACCTCCTTGGAAGCAGAGTGATCAAGATAGGTTTCCAAGTTGATGTTGCGATATTTATAATAACACCACGATTTACTGGGTAAAATGCTCCATGATGGTGCTGCTGGCTGCAGCTCTGTGACGGATCATTAAAAAAAAAAAAAAAAACTAAACATGTTTTGATGGACTGAAATTGGGGAGTTAGCTGTGAAATTAAACCCACAGATGTAATATTTCTGAAAAACAAATGGCTCCACGTCGTCTGCAACAGAGATTATTGCCCCGCCTGCTGCTCTCCCCATCTCATCAGTGGAAAACAATCAGCATCGCTGTTGATTACTACGGTTATTGATTGGTCTGCTGCCAGATCTTTCCAATGGGTCGTTAGCAGGGGCGGACGGACAGCGCGCGTTGACCTTGGGAGGGAGAAAGGGCACGTGGCGCGGCTCTCGCCACAGGATCCCTTCCAGTCTGCGGGAAAACTCGTCAGGGGATGAATCATTAACAGGGAGCCGGAAGCCCTTGTTTTGTTATTTGCACGAAGCGGGAGAGATTCGGAGAGGTGGATTAGTAAACCGGCGGGCCGGTGCGAGTACATGAGCTCATGGCTGGTAAATCTTTCAGCCGGAGCACGCATTGAGCTAATTGAGTTCCCGTCTTTGTCTGGGACGAGGGAGAGGACGTCCTACCCCATCAGGTCCGTTCAGACTCACTCAGGACTTCACGTTTTGCATTGCGCTCGTGTCCTTTTTGTCCTCCTCCACGGTTAAAATATAAGAGCACAACAGACACGGGGGCGCAATTAACTGAAGGAAACCGCCGTCATCAAAGGTGACCAGGAAGGAAGGGCGCATGTATATGGATGAGTGAGAGACCCGACCTCCCCAGAGGTGTTGTCTTCCTCGGCAAACAAGCCCGAGTATCCGAGTTCTACTTCACTATCTATTCACATATCTACAGTAAACAACAATTGCTACACGAGTCCTCCTGTTCAAACAATGGCTTTGTTTGCGAAATTACTTACTGCAGCTTTTGAAGAAATGTCACCGTGTGCGTGTGTGTGGCGGCAGCATCAGTTTTATAGCCGTTTGAAGGCTGTAAAAGGTCTGCAGATGATGGTAATGTTTGCACACCGTGAGTTATCGGACGTCAGGGCTGTTGCAGAAACGCCGCACTGCCGATCTTGTTAGAATAATAAAAGCCTGTTTTAAGTCCCGAGATGAGGAATTACACTTAAGCCTGCGTTGTGCTTTCCATTATCAAAACCATTATCCGGCAATGGTCAGAAGAGGTGAAATGCCATTAACATTTGTATTTCCGTCACCCCCGTGCATCATTTGAAGAGAAGGTAATGAGTCATGCTTTTGGAAAGCCGTCATCATGGCTTAACAGATCCAGTATGCCATTTGCTAAGAGAGGCCTGCTTTGATACATCCAATTAATTAGTTTCGATATAAACTGCTTGCCTTCTGTTGGCCTCAGTCCTGGAGAGAAATTGAATTTTGAATGATATAAACAAATTGTGCTGCACGGGTCCCCGGCATCCGTGGCTCCGGGCCAACGCCAGCATCCATGAAATGTGCACAGCTCCCCTCTGGTTGACACGCTGGTGCCGCTGCTTTCATTTGCAGGGCTGCTGTCATCTGCCCTGCTTGATTCATGGCCGTGTCATGTGTGAGATAATCATAGAGCCAATTAATATCCCTGATCTAATGAAGAGCTGTAGAAAGTGTTGTTTCCCAGCATGTTATAGATACAAATGAGCCAGTGAGCTTTTGCTTATTATCAATTTCGTGCTCGCATTAGTCGTGTAACGTATTGTGACAGTGACAAGTTGGAGTTTTGCTCCCTTTTCTGTGCGCCAGTGGGGTAATAGCACCATCTTGCGGCCAGATGAAAGTACAACGCCAGCGATGTCCACAGAACTAGAAATGTTTATTCTAAGTAACGTGTCCATATTGTCGCTGTATTTTTTTTTCTATTGTACTCTTGATAAAAAAAATTAAAAAAAAAAGTTTTCTGTTTAAGCTGAGCTGGATCGGAGTTGCGGTCAAGCTCCTTCTGTTTGTTAATAATAGTGGAGCCACAATATTTATGACTGCAAACTGGCTTTTCATTGGAGGTGACAGCACACATCAGATATTTTATTCATCTTTTATGTATAAAATACATAATCTATTAGTCTAAATTCCACAAACAGGACCAAGATATCCCTGAGCCAGACAGAAATGAAGAAAAATATGGGTAGATTTCAAACCCCCACCTCTTAGGGTTTTTTTCCACTTATGTTTTAAATATTTCTACTGTCCCTTTGGCCAATAGCTGCCAGTGTCCAACTCAAGGACCAAATATCACTTGTTATTGACTTCATTTTTATGGGTGGGTGAAAAACACATCCAAAAGTGTGGAGTTCATCAGAAATAAATGTTTGGAAAAACATTAATCCACTGCATGGCTGGAAGTAGTTCACAAAAGTAAATGAAAACCGCTATTTACAATATTAAATGTGTTTCAGATTTGTTAATTAAATCTGTTTGTGCTTTGTTCTAAGTCTGTGCTGTGAGGGGAAATAATTTGTTCTCTTGGGGGGAAAAAAAAAGGGGGGAACAGAATAGAAAACAGTCTGTACGAGAAATGTGAAACACGCCTCCTGCCATGTTGTTTTTCCATCAGTTCAATCGTTGGGGCGTATATACCTCACTGTGCTCGCACCAAGATCCCATCAACCTCGGCCAAGTAAAGACTCTGCAATTTGTTTTCCGCTCGTGCTGGTTTTAATCAGAGAGCGATAAACTGAGGAAATGGGAATTGGTCCCCATAACCTGAGTCATGGAACCGACTCCGGCCATCCCAGCTGGGTTAACAAACAAAGTGGCCTGCGTCCCTGGAACGCATTTAATGAAAAGGGCCGAAACCTCTTTTGGACGTGTCTGCATCCTTCAGGAAGGACGGACACGTTTTATCTATCAGCTCGGCCTCCTGTCATCTAACCCTCCGTAAAATCGAATCAGCGTCTGAAACCGGAGCCGAAGCCTCAACTGCACCAACAGAAATAGAAAATCTAGTTGTGCTGTCTGCTAATGACATTTGTGCGCTCCCTAAATGGTCGCCTACAGTCGTCAAAGAGGAACATAACAGGGATATAATTACAGGACGGACACTCACCATCTCCATTTTCCTGTAAAACACACGGTCGGCGTTGCTCTTTATGGATTACCCTGACACACACACACACACACACACACACACACACCCCTCTGCCAGGCAGTGAGTCATCTCTCCACCCTGTCATGTTATCCATGGTAATTAAACTTCTCAAGGTGAAACACAAGGAAAATCGGAAACCGCGTGTTATTGACCAGATGTGAGATTCATTAAGGGGCCGCGTAAGTGTCATTCGAGCCCCTGCTTTCAATTTCCTGCCGATGCGGAGAGACCAAAAGACACATCAGAAGAGGCTGTCGTTCTCCATACGCGTGTTCATTGTGGCCCGTGTGAGTGGCCATTGTCCTCGCAGGTAGAGAACCAGACAGGATGTCTGATAACAGCTTCACCCTGTGACAGAAATAAACCAGGCAAGCAGTGCTTTATGGGTGAGAAACTTTCCACCGACCCTCCGGAGTACATATGAAAGGATGCACTGCTATCAACACGAGATTGAATTTAAAAAAATAACTCTTTATATCTTCAGGAAACAACTGATTTTGCCCTCTAAAACAAAATTTTATCTTCCTACTTAAACTGGTACTTTGCAGCTTGTACTTCTGAGTGGCCGTGTTGCCACTAACTTGGGAGAGATGGTCTTGTCGTGGGAGAGAGGGGCTTGTTTCCAGAAGTGAGTTATCATCTGGACTGTATTGGCAGAGGCCCTGCACTGAAGTGGTGACTTGTCCAGGGTGCACCCCATCTGGGTCCAATGACAGCTGGGATCAGCTCCAGCAAACCTCCTGAGAGGGGAGAAAGTGGGTGTAGCAGATGGATGGATGACAGGCATAATACATATTTTTTGAAAGATCAGTAAGATATGGGACTTTTTAAGACATATGTCTATATTGGAAAGCTGCGACAAACCAGGCCTTGTTCATTGTCACTGTGCAAACAGCAGAAAGAGAATATTGAGTCGGACAAGTTCTAACCATCTGGTCGCTGTGTTGTCTCTCTCCAGGGATGCACGGCCTTTACTTCAGCCAGAGCCAGTACATTGAGACGGTGTATGTGGGCCAGCCGGCAGGGACGCCGATCCTTCAGGTCCACGCCATGCGGGACAACATCTCGGAGCGGCCCCACTTCTTCCTGTGCTTGCCAAACCCGTTCAGGGTTTCACAGGTCTACAGCTCCTGGTTCAATATGGACGTCAACACCGGAGTGCTGTCCCTCAACAAGACCCTGGAGGAGAGCGACTTCGCAGGCCTGTGTGAGTAGGATTCCAGTGGGCAAAAGTAAATGGACACGTTTACGTCAGCGGCATGCTGGATTACTGCTACTTCAGCACTTCTGATCCTATTTTGTATCCTCCCAAGGCTCAGTTTGATTTCAAATGGGCCAATTCCATGTTTAACTTTGTGTCAAACTTGAAGACACTGTATCTGCTTTTACATCGATATCGTTCTTATGTTGACTTTGACATTGGAAAGATTTCAATATTTGTAAGACCTGTAGCAAAGTGTTTTCAAACGATGGTATTAGATGGTATTAAAAAAAAATGGTGGGAAGTAAGAGAGTACAAAGAGGTAGATTTTTCAGGTATCTGTACTTCACTTGAGTACTTATTATTTTGTTCAACTATTTACTTTTACTCCTTACATTTGTAAACAAATATCTGTACTTTCTAATTTTTATATTGGAAAAACAGGTTCGTTCATTTTGTGTTTAAAAGTACTTAAAATATACAAATTCTGTTAAAATTAATTTGTTGTTGTTGTCTGAAGTCGCACTCTTTGAACTATACTGTTGTGTAGTGTAATGTAAAAGTCAATTGTATTTTAGAGGGATATCATATTAGAGTACCTTGGTTTTGGCTTCACTCTGGTCAGCTCAGTCCAAATTATTCTGTCACAATTTTTGAAATTTTTGCAAAATCATCAATGAATGTGCTGTTTAATTCGTGGGGAAAATTGTTTGTTTGTTTTTTTACTTTTTGCTGCAGTACATTTCAGAACCGGCACTTTCTTACTTTTATTTGAGTAAAGGAGTTGAATCAGTGCTTTTACTTTTACCAGAGTACTGTTATACAGAATATCAATAGAGAAATGGAGAATATGAATACATTTATCAGCTCTGTTGAACGCACACATTTTAATTGTAATGCAGAGAACCATAGCAATGCCAACTATGGTTTTCACATTAGAGCATATTAGGTCTTTGGGTTTAATGCTCTTTGCATATTGATGAGGTTTCTGCCTAATGTGATTGCACAGAGGCAAAGGGGGGGGTGGGGGGGAGTGTGGAGTCATCAGAACACAACACTGCAGGATTAAAATGTCCCTTGCATTTTGTTTTGGCTGCCGCAGATACGAGCTCTCCAACGGTGAAGAAGCTGCAACTGCGGGCCGTAGTCTTAGCCGCTTCCCCCAAGAAGTTGCTGTGCGGCGGCAGGAAGCACCTCCAAATCATCCTGGACTTTGTCAACGCCAGCTTGCCTCAGTGCGCCCACACCAGCATGAAGGAGCTGTGCTTCCCGCACAGGCTCATCGCCACCCCTCACATCACGGAGAACAGGTTCCCGGAGGCCCTCCTGCAGCTCCGACGCCTCACCAGACTCAACGTCTGCCCCAACTACACCATCACTTACAACGTGGAGACAGGTTGGGAGCGTTGCAGTGAAGATGCATCACAGTCCTGTTTGCGTAACGAACACCAGACCCGAGGTTTGCTCTGTCAACTGGACATTGAGTGGTTATCTACTCGCTTGCATTTTGCCCTCAGAGACCCCGGGGCCTTTCGCTGTGAACGAGAACACCACGGAGCTGGTGGTGACCGCCCCGCTGGACCGTGAGGAGGTGGAGCGCTACAGGCTGCTGCTGGTGTGCAGAGTGCGGACGGAGACGCGCATCACCCGGGTGGAGACCTCGCTGGACGTTCTGGTCAACGACGAGGACGACAACTCGCCGTTTGTCAACGGGACGGACACGGCGGACGTCGTCATCAGCTTGAATAGAGCAAAAGTGAGAGGACGCGTTTCTGCTAATTGAGCTAATAGCCCCAGACATGACATGGGGTATTGGGAAGATTCAAAGATTGATTGTGACCACATTATATATTGTAACATGCTAACAAAAAACGAATTTGTTCCCACAAAATACTAATTTGTTCAAAAGAAATGCTAATTTGTTCCCAGGAAATGGTCTGGGGCAGTCTGCTAAGTCAGCTGCTTGTTGTAATAAAGAATTAAGCACAAGCCTAATTAAATAACTGTGTAAATGTGGGACATGATATTGACAAGAACATAACAAGAAAAGATAACGGCCTGGGCTCCTACAGCTTCTAGGTGCTTTGTGCCAAAATGATATTTATTCATCCGTCGCATTTCAATATTCCCATGTTTCCATTGTTTGTTTTTTTTTTCTTCAGGGAGCTACTTTTGGCACGTTGCTCGTCTTTGACAGGGACCTGACCACCACCTACCCGGAAGAGGACAGCCACAACAAGTATGTCGGGACGCTGCTCAACGCCGACAAGTGGGTGAAGGACACCTTCGACATCAAGGGCGTCTTCAGTGAGAAGAAAGCTGCCGTCGGGGGCATTCGAGAAAGCATCAACACCTACCGTGAGTGAGCGTGGGTGTGTTGCACGCACTGTCCGCTTCGTAAGTCCCTCGCACGTGTCATCCATGTCTCTCTTGTCCGCAGGCCTTTCCCTGAAGAGGAACCTGAACGTGACGGAGAACTTCAGCCTGCAGCTGGACTACCTCGTCAACGACACCAACTACCCCGGCCTGGAGGGCACGGTGCAGCTGCACTTCAACGTCACCGTCCTACCGGTGCACATCCACTTCCCCAACGTCACGCTTACGTTCACGATGACGCGCAGAGCGGCCGTGTACGCACAGGTACGTTTTCGTTTGCTTTCGGTTGGAAATTGTTCCTCCTCATTTAACCTAACATGTTTTCAACTCGTGACAGAAATTTTAAAAAAATCAGTGCACTACATTATTCTAACCTTTCAAAACAAACACAGTAAAAGTTCTCAGGTTGCCAGATTGACTCAACAAATAATAATTAAAATCAGGGAAAGAACTGAATTTATTTACTGGGGTTTTTTTGGGTGTTGACAAATATTTATGGTCTTGAAAGTTTTCCTAATCTAAACTGTCATGCCTAATGGCACGTTTCCCAAAATACGTTGGATTGCTGGCATTTCAAAACTGAAATGTCAGCAATCCAACCTAATTGAAACCTTTGCTGGCATTGCACTTTGTTTCTTTCACCATTTCTTTTTGAAAACGTCAATCTGTGGGAGCCCGGCTTGCTAAAATAAACACATTTCAAAATGAGCAGGAGTAATAACTCTGCAGATGTTCAAGCATTACTGTCATCACTTTTACACAATTTATGATTGTGTGAAAGCGTAAACTGTGTTCTTCTTATTAAGAACCTAAATGATTGTGCTGACCCGACTCAAATGGTTTTCGTTTCGTCATCTTTCCGCTCAAATCTCCCGCGGTTCCACATCCCGTCCTCAGGTTGGCAAGGTGTGTGTTGACAACTGCCAGCAGTTTGGCGGCTTCAACATCACGTACCGGCTGGAGCTGCCCGATAGGAACATGTCTGCCGAAGCGCAGTCCTGCTACACGGCCGTCAGCGTCGCCCAGGCCCCCGGCGAGATGTGGGGAGTGCTGTACGTGAACGACACAGGCCCGCTGAGCAGGCCGGAGTGCCAGGATCTGCAGTACCTGGTGGTGGCTCAGGAGGAGAACGCGCAGATGGAGGCCAGCGTGCACATCCAGGTCATCCTGGACAGTGAAGGTAAGGCTGCTGGATAATGTCATAAACCCGGATTACATAAAACCTGCTGGTCCTCTTCCCGCGGCTTGTTTTTTTTTTTAAAGATTGCGTTATGTGTGTGTTCTTGGCACCGCCGCACAGCGAACATTGTCAGCCAGGAGAGCCTCGAGTTCCTGTCCTGTGCGGAGAACAGACGGCGAGGGGACTGCGAGTCGATCGGTGGCCTGGGAGCAACAACGGGGAGGTGCCAGTGGAGGCAAGGCGTGGGGAAAGGTGCAGTTGTTAATCGACTCTTCAAGTGTTGATTCTCTTTTTCAATAACCGCACTTACTACCGGAGACCGGCGAGTCCCTGTAACAAGATTATTTATGTAGCAACTGAGGCCATGGAACATTCCCTCAACTGTGGTCTTGGAAGATATTAAAGGTCCAGACAGACATGAGTAACTCTTGCTAACACCCCTTTTTTTTCTGGCAGGAAAGGCCAAAGGGAAAATGTGTTTTTATTTCAAAACTTACCAGCCCTAAATTATGACTGAGAAATGAGTATTAAGGGGCACATGAGATATTTAGAAATTTTGCACCTGACAATTCTTAAAGTTTGTGCCTGCTGCTGAAGTTATTCTTCCTCCTCTCCTCACACTCCAGGGGTGTCCAGGGACTACTCCACCTGCTCCCCTGACTTGCGGACATGTCCGGATAGTTTCTGCGATGCAGTCGAGAGCAAGGATCCGTCGATATGCCCGCAAGACTGCACAAGTACGAAAGCATCGATTTTCCCACTCGGGAATTTCAACTTTGGTTTTCAAAGTGACCCATAGAATTTGTGATTGAGGTCCCTGTGTGTCTGCAATGTTGACTGCGTTGACTCCTGTCGTGTCCCTGAAGGGAAAGAGGTCGTCGGGGGCTACGAGCGAGGCTTGAGGACCGGGATTCAGGCCGGCAACGGGATCTGCTACTGCTACACGGAGAAATGCTTCTGCGAGAAGAAAGTCATCGAGGGTGAATTTCCCAAAAACAAAAAAATCTACTTCTGGCAAAATCAGACACTGTTAGAGATAAAGTGGTCGCTCATGTGCGACATCCCCTCCTCCAGAGACGATGTGCGACGACATGTGCAAGACCATCATCGCCACCGCTCTGCTCCTCTCCTTCATCGTCTCCATCCTCCTGTCCTCGTACTTTATCCACCGCTACCACAAGAACTCCCCCAAGCCGCCCATCGCTTCTGCTGAGATGACCTTCCGGAGGCCCGCCCAGGCTTACCCCATAAGCTTCCCCACCAACAACGTGCGCCGGGGCTCGCAGGAATCCATCGAAACGGAAACCTTCAAAATACCTGTGAGCTGCTCTTCACCTGGTCGGCGTTGTCTATTGAAACATACAGGGAACCTGAATAATATGGTAGTTTGTGTTTGGTTTAACAGGAGGACCCTAAGTGGGAATTTCCGCGTAAAAACCTCGTACTCGGCAAAACTCTGGGCGAAGGGGAGTTTGGAAAAGTTGTTAAGGCGACGGCATTCAGACTGAAAGGGAAGGCCGGATACACCACTGTGGCTGTGAAAATGCTGAAAGGTGAGGAAAGCCAGACGGAGAGCAGACACACACACACGCACACGCACAAGGACATCGGCTTCAGTATCGATGATGCATGAGGAGTGACTGTCTGCAGCCCGTCGGTCATCACTGTCCGTCTCTCTGCTCCGTCACAGAAAACGCGTCCCACAGCGAGCTGCGTGACCTGCTGTCTGAGTTCACCCTGCTGAAGCAAGTCAACCACCCGCACGTCATCAAGATGTTTGGCGCGTGCAGCCAGGACGGTGAGAGCTCAACCCTTTTCTCGGTGGGCGGGTTTGTCCAGAGTTCTCCACAAGCAACTGCGTTTTCTCTCTGAATAGGACCTTTGTATCTGATCGTGGAGTACGCCAAGTTCGGGTCGCTGCGTAACTTCCTGCGTGAGAGTCGGAAAGTTGGCCCCAGTTACATGGGCCGGGACGCCAACCGCAACTCCAGCTACCTGGAGAACCCAGACGACAGAGCACTTACCATGGGCGACCTGATCTCTTTTGCTTGGCAGATCTCCAGGGGCATGCAGTACCTGGCTGAGATGAAGGTATATGTCACTTTTTCAAGGGGGTGTTTAGAGTGGGAAAGTCTGTTTTAAACACTGCAAACCACGAAGATTCAAGCACTCATTTTTTTTTAAGTGATGAGAACAGACAAAGTGGGAGTCCATACGATGAACCAAGAAGGTGATACATTAATTGAGCGTGAGCGCAGTAAACTTATGATTTGCTACGACAGCTCGTTCACAGGGACCTCGCAGCACGAAACGTCCTCGTGGCTGAAGGGAGGAAGATGAAGATCTCAGACTTTGGTCTGTCCAGAGACGTGTACGAGGAGGACTCGTACGTTAAGAGGAGCAAGGTGAGGAGTTGGGAGGCAATTCGTGTCTGGAGCTTTTGCAACAAACGTCTGACGAGTTTTCTCAACGCTTCCCAGGGCCGCATACCTGTGAAATGGATGGCAATAGAGTCCCTGTTTGACCACATTTACACAACACAAAGCGATGTGTGAGTATCTACTTCATCCTGAGGGAAAAAAAACTTTACTTACTTACTGTATTTTAAGTGAGATGCAACTTAGCATAGAGACTGGAGGCAGAGTCAAGCACCTGACTGGGTTCAGAGCAAGGGAAGTATTTGAGCGTGGGAGAGGTTTGGCCTCTGTTTTCCTTGGAGGTTTCATGTTTACTTGATACTTTTCATGATGTGATTCATTCAAAATGAAAACCAAACAGTATTTTACATTTTAAGTCATGTTTTGCTTCCGAAAACATTCAGTTTTTTTTATGTTTTAAGTAGTCCTCGCACAACAACAAACAGATGTCAAAAAGCCCCACAGGAAGAAAGGAAGCCCTCAGGACTTTTACTTTTTAATCATCTGGTTGTTGTAGGATTCAACTGATCATTGTATAATTATTATTTTTCTGCTGCAATGATCTTACCAGCTCCTTTATGTTCCCCCTAGGTGGTCCTTCGGCGTGCTGCTGTGGGAGATTGTGACACTGGGGGGGAACCCATACCCGGGCATCGCTCCTGAACGCCTCTTCAACCTGCTAAAGACTGGCTACAGGATGGAGCGCCCAGAGAACTGTTCTGAAGAAATGTGAGCCTCTGCCACATCTGTTGCCTCCTCCTCTACACTGCAATAACGCCCTCTCAGCGCTTCAACAACAGTCATTCACAGGCCACTGTGGGAGATTTATAGATGGGTATTACAGCATTCTCCCCTCCCGCAGGTACAACCTCATGATCCGGTGCTGGAAACAAGAGTCAGACAAGAGGCCGACGTTTTCAGACATCAGCAAGGAGCTGGAAAAGATGATGGTGAAAAGTCGGGTATGGTGAAGCCGCACAAGCGCATAACTTATTCATATTCTTCCATAGGAAGCGAGCCGCTGATTAGTGTCTGTCCCGACATTACTGGCTCAGCTTGAGAAAGAGGCTTTGATAATGCATGCAGGGGAACCTATAGGTGGAGTGTGCTTTTAGATTTGCAATCTGCCAGACAACATGTGCGCCGCTCCCTCTACATTATATCACTCCACATCAACGCTTTAGCCACCACGACTAGCATTTTAGGGTCAATCCTAAAATGCAGCCTTGTGCATGTTAATGACAGAGCGTGCCGTCGTGGCCCCTGCTGTTAAATGAGGATAAATGTAGATGGTTTAAGGTCAATGAAATGCTGCCTTTCCAGAATACAGCAAAAACATGTACAGTGGGAATGTTCCTTGATGCAAATTTTCTGGATTGCGTAAATTACCAGAGGTGGGAGGTAATGAAGTACAAATACTTCATCACTGTACTTGAGTGCATATTTCAGGTATCTGTATTTCACTAGAGTGTATATTTTTCAGACAACTTCTTACTTTTACCCCCTACGTTTATACTCGTTACTTTACTTTGCTTTTACTAATTCTCCTAGTATTTGTTATAGTTGTTGTTGCCTGAAGTGATGCTATTTGAACCCTGTGGTTTTGTAGTTCAATATCAAAGTGGATCATATCAGTTTTGGGGTCACTGTTCAGTCGAGATTATTCTGTCACAGCGTTTTCATTTTTGCAAAATTCTCAACAAATGTTTTGATCCATTACTGTAAAAAAAACATTTTTACATCAGTAAGTTTCAGAACCTGTACTTTCTTTCCTTTTTTCTTAAGTAAAGGAGTTGAATCAGTACTTTAACTTTCACCCGTCGAGTATCCTTTTGCACAAGTATCCGCACTTTAACTTAATTACAGAACGTGAATACCTTTGCCAGCTCTACAAGTTACTTTGGGGTTTTTTGTGGGTAACTGCACCATCTGACCTTGATTGCACAAACCCTCGGCCTGCTGTGACTGACACTCGCACTCCTCTCTTGTTAGGATTACCTGGACCTGGCAGCGTCCACGCCTGCAGACGCCCTGCTGTACGACGACGCCCTCTCTGAAGAGGACACGCCCCTAGTGGACTGTAATAACGCCCCTCTCCCTCGAACTCTCCCCTCCACATGGATTGAAAACAAGCTCTATGGTAGAATCTCCCATGCATTTACTAGATTTTAGAAACAGGACACACAACACAAGCACTCTTTTTATGGCAAGCTGTGATTGGCTTTTTTCCGTAGTCAAGTGTGCGTGACTGTGATCTGTAGGCATGCCCTTTGCTGACTGACGCTGACATAGCTCCCATTTCATTGTAAATGAGAGGCTCAGTGAGGAAAAATAGAATAAGATCTTGTGTCTTGACTGTTTTGGTTTGTTTGGACCTGCTTCTAATGTACACAGCTGCCAACCAAAACAAAAATTACTCCATTTGTAAATGTCAACTCCGCCCACCATTCTTATTTATTTGGCAATGCTCATACTGCTTCGTCTGCATTTTATCTGTAGGTAGCCATTCAAGTCACTCTGTGACATTTCCATCATCACCATTTCATTATTTGTTTGCACTGTAAGCAGGACTGTAAAACATTTGAAACAGGTCCTTGCCCAATCAATCACTCGCTCTGTTTTATAATTTCACATTGTCTTAAATCTCCTGACGTGCTAATGTATATTACCAATTAATCTCTGGTGAGTGAACAGTAAGGCTTTTCAACGCAACTCTAGGGTATAAACATAGAGAAACATTTTGTTATGCATCAGCAATTTTGAATACTTGAAATGCCGCTTTTGGGTTAAATGTTTAAGCAATGTGGCCTTGATGGGTTTTCTCCAAAATATTATTCAATATTTTCACTTAATGTCATCCATAGCCAAATGTTTAAATTTCAAGTCATTCCTCAATCGTTTTTTGGACCCAGACACTGCAGAGTTTGATTTGAGAGCCTTACTGTCTGTACGCTGTCTATCTTTCACTGAGTGCAGAAAAATGATATGTTTTCATTTTTAGGCATGTCATACCCGAACTGGCCTGAGAAGAGCCCGGTACCGCTCAACAGACACGATGCCACTAATCCGGTCTTTACAAGATATGCCAATGATAGTGTTTATGCAAACTGGATGGCTTTGCCTTCACCCGCAAAAGCTGTGGACAAGCTTGATAGCTAAAGACAAGCCAACACTGTAGAAAAGATGCCTAATTGGAAGATGTGTATATTTCTAAAAGACTGTACATATACAATCTGATGCTAAAGTTGGGTCCCTTTTATTTCTGTTGCACGGGTATTCATCGACTAAAACTGGGGTCTGTTTAAGCTGCACACATGGCTGGATCAGTACAGACCAGGCTTCATTCAGCTCTTCAGTATGTTAATTATTACCTCACAGGTCATGTTGGCCAAGTTGTACCACTGCATGACTATTGTACCAGATTGTATGCCAGTGTCATTGTCTTTTAAGTGCCTGTGCCGCTTCTACAATAGCCTCCGATTATAAATGTGCGACTGTGAAGATCTTGTTCCAGCCCAGGAATTAAAGGGGACGTCTTTACCATCACCTGTTGTAGACAGTTGGGATAAAGAGGACAAAAAGCAACGTGCTGAATTTGTTCGAGAAAAAAAAAAAGAAGTAAAGTTTCTACTTTAGAGGATTGTGCTTTTCAAAACTGTCACATGACCCATTTTGTGTTTCTCCCACAAGATGTTTTACAACTGTTCTTGCCAAAGAAAAGTAAAGCAGAAATGTTCAATGAACAGTCCTCTTACTTTTGATTTTTGTTCTGTTTTTAACTTCTTTTTTTACGTAAGGAATATCAGTTAGTGGGTGCAACAACATGTAAACGGACATGAGATTTCCCATAGATTGTGACATTGTCCTGTGTCAGACTCCAGTTCGTTTTTTTTTAATTCACTGTTATGGCAATCGTGGAAAAAAGTATGGTTATGTAAACTAATAAGTGTTATCATTGTTACATTATTTGATTATGTTCAAGTTAATAATAAACATTAAAAAAAAAAAAAATATGCAGCGTGGTCTACCCCTTTGTGTCTTTTCAAATAAATGGGAAACCCCTCACTGTCTTCCTCATATGGGCAAATAGAACTGCTCAACGGTGGTCTCATAAATGAGCAAGAACTATGTCATATTTTTACATGTTTTTATTATATAGTATTTGGACCATGCGCAAGTAAAAATGTGAGAATCAAATTTTATTATTATTTGTAGTAGCAGCAGCAGTACTACTACAGTAGTGGTAGTTTTTCGCAGTAGTGTTGGAAGAAGAAGAA
Organism: Nelusetta ayraudi; assembly: GCF_046127955.1. Lineage (NCBI taxonomy): Eukaryota > Metazoa > Chordata > Actinopteri > Tetraodontiformes > Monacanthidae > Nelusetta > Nelusetta ayraudi. Next base: position 7,534,044 of record NW_027466058.1, on the reverse strand, counting down.
GAAGAAGAAGAAGAAGAAGAAGAAGAAGAAGAAGAAGAAGAAGAAGAAGAAGAAGTCCGCTTTTGCCTTATTATTAAGAGGGAGCATGCTGAATGACGACAAACACGAGCGGATTTATCATTGGCTCATCGCTGGCCGGAAGTACACTACCTACTCTGTCTTTTCTCTTTGCTCCGTGGCATTTTGCACCAGAAGCCGCCCGCTGCTGTTGGCGTCTTGTCTGTGCGAGAGCCTGTGAACGCTAGAGGAAATGAACGGAGTCTGTATAAGGTGAGTAGTTGGTCTTACTGGAGTGTGAATGCTCGACAGCCTTCACAACGGTCTGAAAATAACCTGAAAAGCCAAGCAAAGCTCTAAACGTCGCTAAGCTAGCGACCGAGTCGAGTCAGTTTTCACGATGCGGTTTTCAAAGTAAATGTTCACGTGTTTTAATGGCAGGCACCGACATGCAGCGTTAGTGTCTTCCGTCGCTGTATTTACCGGGATCGGCCATTTCCTTGTGCTGTATTGAAATTCTATTTTTGTCTTCGCCTCTGTCTTATCTTAGACAGAGGCGGTATTCTTACATATTTAGATTATTAATGATAATATCGAAGTTTTTACGCTCTCCCTTTAATCATCAATCAGGGTCATTGACCAAATTGAAACACCACCCCCTTTTTATTGTCAGTGCTCCAAAATCAATCCCTCTCACATATTTAAACTTGGCAGACTCAGGCCATGAAGTATGAGGATGTGTGAGTATATCCATCTTGTAATTTGTCTTGATAGTTTTGCGTTTTACTCCTTTCTCAAATAGAATGACTCTACAGCAATATAGGATTGTTGCAAAATATGATGACTTTGTGAAATAATGCTGCTACTTTTCTCTAAATAAATTATGCCTAAAATCTAGAGCTTCCAGCAGTTTTCAGATGACACATTGGTTATTGTTTTTTCTTCTTTGACTTTTAGAGGTAATCACCAAGATTACACGTGCATTTGTTGTGCATTTGCTTTTGGCCAAATGTACAAAGGTCAGAATAAAAATTTTGAACTTACAATACGTGTCCTTTCCTTATGCAAGTTAAGCAGTGATTTTCTCACATGTTGCAAAAAAAAATAAATAAAAAAATAGAGATACTTTTAAAAGAAAACCTATCCTATTGGAATCATTACTGTGAAGGTTTCTTTATTGTTTGTCTTGAAGCAGATTTACATCTAAGATGCCAGGTAAAAAAAAAAAAAAGACCTCAACTGTCAGGAATGGAAAAACGGCAGTAGTTAAAGTTTAGAGAGGCTTTATTTTCTTTCTTCCTTTACAACATGACCTTCAACATAGAGTGTGCCTGGTATGTCGTGGGAACTTTATCTATGGTGGGAACAGTTGAGGTCTTCTCGGCACGAATTCATCAGCAGATTTACTGCCCAGTAATCATGGACAACAAAACTGTGGCTGACATGGGTCTTTGCAAGAACACTTTTATTCTTTGACACAGTTTAACCGGCAAAACTGTGCGCTGTAGTTGTAGCTGGATTTTAGAGTTACTTTTGGCCTCATAGTCTTCGTGTTTTTGTTTTGGGCCAAACGTAAAATTACAGCCGAACACTTCCGAGCCTTTATTTTGAAAAGGGAGTAGCTATACCGGAAGTGGTCCTTCCCCACTCCTTGTGTGGCTTGATGATCTTGCGCTGTTGTTTAGCCGAGAGCTAGCTCCTGTGGCGCTACCTTGCCAATCTTCCCAGCTGAGACTGTTCCCACCAGCCTCCAGCTTTAAATTAATTCTTAAATGCTGAGCATTTTCGGAAGTTTACCAAACAGTACAATTTTTCTGATCGACTGACTGAAAGTGCTGCTTAGAGGTGATTTAATTACCAAATGTCTTCAAACGTTATTGCAGTGCTTTCCTGTTTCCTTTTCTTTTTTTTCTTTTTTCTTTTTTTTTTTTTTTCATTTACTGAATACTTGCATACTTTGAACGTAAAGTCAGTTCTCTCAAAATCTTCAATCTTGAAAATGTTTTGGGTCTCATGTGGCTTCTGTGTTTTTCCTCAGATGATCTCTGCATGAATCCCCTAAGGACACATGATTGTGAACGCCAGGAACAAGACCTGCATTGTAAAAAATGACCTAAATGCCTTTTCAAACTTGTGAGGCGATGTGCTGGTGCGCATCACGCGTCATGTGACCAGCGAGGACCGGGGATGCAGACTTGCCGGCTATAGCTTGTACGCGAGCGCGATGCCCAGGCGGGGATTGCCCCTCCAGGGCCGGGTCCGCTGGCTCTTCCTGTGTCTCTTCCTGCTGCTGGTGCTCCTGCTCTTCGCCTATCTGCTGGAGTGCACCCCCCCGGCAGACATGAGCCTGGCTCTGCCGGGCCTCGCGGGAGAGACCTACGGGAAGGAGTACTACCAGGCCCTGCTGCAGGAGCAGGAGGAGCGCCACCTGAACCGCGCCGCCAGCCTCAAGCGCCAGATTGCCCAGCTCAAGCAGGAGCTGCAGGAGATGAGCGAGAAGCTGAAGCTCCTGCAGGACAAGAAGGAGCCGCCGGGCGTGCAGGGCCTGGCCGAGACCAAGGACCAGGAGCCGGGCGACCTGCTGGAGTTCCTGCACTCTCAGATCGACAAGGCCGAGGTCAACACGGGGGCGCGCCTCCCCAGCGAGTACGCCCTGGTGCCCTTCGAGAGCTTCACCTCGTCCAAGGTGTACCAGCTGGAGATGGGGCTGACGAGGCACCCGGAGGAGAAGCCCGTTCGCAAGGACCGCAGGGACGAGCTGGTGGAGGTCATCGAGGCGGCGCTGGATATCATCAACAACCCCGACGAGGAGGACGGCGTGGAGGAGGACGTGCCCATGCAGAGGCAGACCTACACGGAGGCTCACTTCACAGAAGGTGCGTTCCATTTCAGCACTCTAGCGCCGCCTCCGGTGGCGGTCACCCGGGATTCATACAATCTGTAGTTACATTTGTAGCCTTGGTTTTAGGAGGCTTAAAGCTCCTGTGTGTATCGTTTTGCTTGATTTAATGATTGATTTTACTTATATTGCTAAAAGCTTAACACACTGCCCAGAAATACATCAATAAAAGTGTATAATCGCAGTGAAACAAGTCATTTTGTTTTCCTACCCTTTGAACAGTTCTCAAATATATACAGGAGATATATATAGGAGTATACATAGAGTAACAAAGGTCTTGCTGCCATTCTTGAAGGAAGCCCACCTGATTGCCCTAAATATGAAACTCGCTATCGTTTCCGTTCCCCTCTGTGCTTCTCCTTCCTCAGGGCTGTACAGGACCGAGCGAGACAAAGGCTCGCTCTACGAGCTCTTCTTCGCCAAAGAGGACTCCAGCAGCTTCCGCCACGTCACGCTCTTCAGGCCCTTCGGCCCCCTGATGAAGGTCCGGAGCACGTCGGTGGAGACGGCGGCGATGGTCGTCAACATCATTGTGCCGCTGGCAGGGCGAGTCGACACCTTCGCGCAGTTCTTGCACAACTTCAGGTGAGAACAAAAGCGGGACTGTTTTCCCCGCCAGACGTGATGCGGCAATGTTTGCCATCTCGACGGCCGTCCAAAATGTCTGCAGGGAGGTGTGCATACAGCAGGACCGGCGGGTTCACCTCACCGTGGTCTATTTCGGGCGGGAAGGCCTGCAGGAGGTGAAGTCATCCCTGGAGAAGGTGTCCAGGTCTGTCTGCCCGGCCGTGCATCCAGTGCTAGCTGTCAGGGTTGCGTGTTAAGTGAACGGAGGTGTGTGTGTGTGTGCGCAGAGAGGAGAACTTCAGCAACTACACGCTGATCCCCGTGGACGAGGAGTTCTCCCGAGGCCGGGGCCTGGACATCGGAGCCCACGCCTGGAAGAGGGGCGACGTCCTCATGTTCTTCTGCGACGTTGACATCCATTTCTCCTTGGAGTTCCTCAACACGTGTCGCCTCCACGCTGCTCCAAGTAGGTCCTCGCGTTCGTCCGTCGCGCCCACTGTCGCGATGCGTCGTTCCCAGACTTGCTTGCATTGACACTGTACACTAATACACATTCTGTTGCTCTTTTAGATAAGAGAGTCTTCTATCCAGTGGTGTTCAGTCTGTACAATCCGGCCATCGTCTATGGAAACCTGGAGCTGGCTCCATCCATCGAACTCCAACTGGTAAGAGTGAAGATGCTGCATTAAATCCTGGGTTCTCCGAAACTGCCGTAGATTGGGTGATTGTGGAATGGGCATGCTTTTGTTAGTATTTATTAGATTTGTTTGGTAAATTATTCTGTGTTCCAGCCATCTCTTTTTGAGATGTATGCAGTATGTAGTCTCTATTATAAGACTGCATACTGACAATAAAGCCACAATCAATTATTGATTTTTTTTTTTCTCCAATACCCAATCCAATATAGTCTTTATTATCATCTCCATTACTTTACTTCACGTTTTCCATAATGTTTCCCATCTTCGTATAGTTAGACCTCCAAAAGCATTTGCACTTTCAGAAGCTCTTTGTATTTCTCGTATTCTCGTCCCAGCTTTAGCACAAGCAGTTGTAAAGTCAGTGGCATATAATTACCACTTCTAAGTTTACTCCTTGGCGGCCTCTTGTTGCTTTTTGCTCGGCTCATTTGCTTCTCTGCCGTCGACTTCCCCTGGGGGTTTTTTGTTTTTTTTTCTTCCCCAAATTTCCCTCTCGCAACCGTTACAGAGAGCATCTCAGCAAGTGAGAGACGAGAAGACGTCAAGAAGAAAGCACAAAGCACTGCGTGTCAACCACTGCGCTGCTTTGTCAAATGGTTTTTAGAATTTTTGTTTTGCTTGTGAATCATTTAAATAAGATAGAAATCCCCCTGCTGGTCATCCAAACACACTACCAACAATTTACACAAAGGTTGTTACCCATTTAAAAAAAAAAAAAAAAAAGTAAGCACAAATCACACCACAGAAGACAGTGTAATACTGTGTGGCTTGGTAGAAAGCAGAAAGGAAACATTTCCTTTGGAAAATGGCTCGCAGCAACGTCTGTATTTTCCCTCCTAAGCAGTTTCTCTCTTAGCAGAGGGACAGCGCTGCGTTTTATAAGCCGGGAATGCACTTTTGCTCTTTTTAAAGAGTGCGGGGGAAACACCAGATTATGCCTCAATAAACTAACTGAATAAACCAAAGCATAAGATCAGAGGGGAAGAACACACTGACAGCCAGGATGAGTATCGGGAAGAATACTCGGCAAATGTAACGAGTTACTCCCCAACACAAGATTGAAGATTGCAGTTGCGAGGTCGATCCCGGTTGGCCCTCTTCTTGTCCTGTAGCTTGTTGTGGTTGATTCCGCTGGTTGAATCATTGACCAGGAGCCTTTCAGATAAACAAACACTGATTAATTCTGTTGGCATTGCGAGCTCAGTGTATTGCGTTTCTTTCTTTAAATCTAGATTCATAAAAAAGACGCTGGGTTCTGGAGAGACTTTGGCTTCGGAATGACGTGTCAGTACCGCTCGGACTTTCTCAACATCGGTGAGCACCTGATCCCTTTGATTTCGTCATCAGTTTCCTGCCCGATGAATGCTGTTACTGTGACGATGCATGAAGAAGAAGAAGAAGAAGAAGAAGAATGTTTATCACTCCACACATTAGTGTCCCAGCAGTACATAAAATGTACATAGAAGCACACAGACACAATTACAGAGTAAAAAAAAAAAAAAGGAATATATCATGTACATCTAGAATGGGATTTAAAGGTCCAGTGTGTAATTGAAAGTGTGTCTTGATTTATGATTTATGTATTGTTAAAAACTTAATATACTGCCCATAAATACATTCATAAAAGTGTATGATTGCAGTAAAAAGTTGTAAAGTATTGTGGTTTTGTTAGGAAGGTTCTCGTATCTAAGAATATACAGTGAGCAAGACTCTTGCTACCTGTCAGCTGTCATCTTGCACTGCCATATTACTAAGGAAGCCCGGTGTGGACAATCCAGGATGAGATAACTACGTTTGGGTTCACCGTAGTTCACCAGCACGCTCAGGAGGGGGAGAGTGAAAGGCGCTGCAATCTAAAATGTTACCTCTTGATGTTGCTGTTTCTTCTTCTTCTTCAAAAAAAAAAAATTATTACACAATTAACCCGATGACCTGACGTTGTTTCGCGCCAGGCGGGTTCGACCTGGACGTCAAGGGCTGGGGCGTGGAGGACGTCCACCTGTACAGGAAGTACCTGCGGAGCGACCTGATCGTCACCCGCACGCCCGTCTCCAGCCTCTTCCACCTGTGGCACGAGAAGCAGTGCGCCGACGAGCTGACGCCCGAGCAGTACCGCATGTGCATCCAGTCCAAAGCCATGAACGAGGCGTCGCACTCCCACCTGGGCATGCTGGTGTTCCGCGAGGAGATCGAGGCCCACCTCCGCAAGCAGGCCTACAAGACCCAGAGCAAAGCCGGGGAGTGAGCGGGGCGGGGCGGGGCGGCGTCGGCGCGCTGCAGGGCGAGGCGCGTTCAGCGCCCGGAACCTGCCGCGCTTCACCGCACAGCCGTAGACGAATGAATGTATGAGCACGATGTCGCCACGCGGTACGAGAGCTGCGGCAGCGTCGGGAGACGCGGACTGGGTGAGATCGGCGACCGTCACATGTTCACGTCGCACAGCTTCAGCTTCAAACGGAGCGGCCAATCTCGGCTTCAACCAGTCTTTTTTTTTTTTTTTTTTTTACAGCAAAACGCTTCCCTCTCAAGGACAATTCCAGTAAAATAATAATAATAATAATAATAATAATAACAATTGCACACACGTGAGGGTGTTTTCTTAGTGTAGCCAGATGTGTTTTATTTATAAGAAGCACTTTTTCCCCCCCAACCTCTGCAGAACAACCACACCATGAGCTCGGAGTGTCAGTCAGCTGATACGGTACGTCAGTATATAGAATAACAAACATGGCATTGAAAGAACAAATTTCTCTATATTAAATTAATATTTAACTTGCATCCCTACTTAAAAATATAATTACAATCAAACAGCAGTATTAGAGGCTTTTTTTCTAAATAAAAGCATGTATAAAAAAAAGGAATGAGGTAAAAGTTTCGATGCAGAACTATTTATTTTCTGGTGACAAAAAGAAGAAGTTGCACTTTGTTGAAATAGAATTCATGTTTTTTTTTTTTTCCCACAAGAACAACTTTCTGTAATTTCCCAGCTGTCTAATTTGAGGCTTGGCTCATTTATTTTAAGGTTTCCATTTCTCACTTCGGCAGTCGTTTTGTCTTTTTCGCCGAGGTTTGTTTGAGAATCGCGTAGTTTAAAAAAACAAAAAGGGACCGTTTTCATTCTTGAGACATTTCAAAGCAAGCGCAGCGTCGAAGGTGTTACAATCGACGAGCAACGACGTGCCTATTATCAGGTCAGCATTGATGTTTGAACTTTGCATCTGTCATTCACGTCCAGTGAGAGCCTCTCGCAGCAGCGCCGTCATTCCCAATACTGGATGGAGACTGAATGTTCCAGCGGGTTTTTGTAAATACTTCTCCCCACTTTTGCCTCCTCAATGAGTTTGTATTCTGTCGCACGTGCCTATAGAGTGTGCTTCACGGGGAATGTTGGAGACCGATTGTTTTATTCCATCCCATAATAAGCGAGGATGTTCGAGCTGAAAGGGCCACTGAGGTGAGATGTGACTGACAACGCAGAGTAGATTGGACGCGCTTTATTTTTCCTCTGACTGAACAATGATTTTTGCAGCTCATGTTGTACTGTAATTATTTTTTAAATATTTTTCTTCCAAATATTACAGTGATGTTGTTTTGTAGATACGTTTCAGAGACTTCATTCAGGACAAAAGTCGTGCTTCCTCTTTTCAGCAGGACTTGATTTAATCACATTGAACCTGTGCCAGAAAAAAAAAAGATTTTATTTTGAATTTTTGGCAATGAAATAAATGTACAGAGAACTTCAACTTCTGCTGTGATCGTTTCATTGGCTGATGCACGTGTTTTCACCACCAACGGGCGTGACCCCCTTCTATAATGTTACCCTATATAAAAATGTTATATCAAACTTGTCATCAAGTGTCTGAGATCTAGAGCTAACTGGTATGGTTCTTAATTTAAGACAAATGGCATAATACACTTGTATTATTCATCTGCATACAATAACCTACACAAATAGAAAGTTTAAAAGAAAGGAGGAAAACATGATAAGAGGTGATTGGGGAAAATAAAATCGATGGGACCGTTTCAGTCAGACGGGCTCATTTCCATTGCGAGTTCTTCGGGGTGTTAATGCACAATCTGCTCCGGGTGGATCCCCCGGCACTTGTAGATCTCTTTGAGCAGCAGGAGAGCCGTGTCTTCCGATTCCCTGCAAAACAACAACAAGAAAAAAATAAAAATCAACATTGGAGGCCCATGAAAAAAAAAAAATACAAACGGCCTGATGCTTAAAATTTGTAAAAAATTAAATTTGGTAGTGTTGCAAAAATACAGAAAATCATGCTCCTGCTAGCGTCATAATCCGCTTTCCTGTTGTCCAATTATATCTCATCCTGTGAATCTGCCGCAGGTTCTCAGTTTATTCTGGGTCTACGCGCTATACGATGTGCACACTAGTTCATTTGTTAATTTATTTGTACTTTTAAAGTGGAAATATAAATGCAAAGAATGAACAGTGTGCCGCAGTGTACAACTTTTCACGGCGTTCGAGGCCGGGACTTCCTCCGTCGAACAGTGTTGCGTCTGTAAGTCAGGGACGGCCGTGTCGTTGATTTCACAGAGAATGTTCCCTCTGAATCTAAACTCGTCTCTGGAACATTCCGTGAAGCATCTGCCGTCTACGGCGCTGCTCAAGCGTGGCGGTGCGACCACACCGAGTCCGTGACGTGGCTTTAATCGCGCAGATAAATGAAGTGGCATCACAAGGCGGCTCAGTTTGTTTGCTTCCCCCGTAAACACAAACGTTTGCGTTCACGGCCTCCAGCTTTGCAGCAGTCGAGAGCGAGCTGTCAAAAGTGGAACGACCTTGGAGTTGCATAAAATTGAAGTGCAATGAGGAGAGGTTTGCGTGAAGCGGCGAAGACTAAACGTCAAAGCTTCTCGATCAGGAGCCGATCCTCGGTTTCACGTTTCGAGCGCAACAGCGCAACGGACGCTCGTCATGTCTCAAATACGGTTCTGTCACCACCAGAAAGCAAACGGTCCAAACCAGGGGTGCAATGGGCTACAATGGGTTGCGGAATTTGATAAGGAGGCTGGACCAGGAGCAGATGGGAGTGTTTTGGTCTATTTCAATGCCCATTGAAAACGAACCAAGGCGTTCCAACAAAATCTCCATCTTTGAAGCCCCACCGTATTTAGCTCTTTATTGACATGACTCTTAAAACACTGGAAAAAATGGATGAAATGCAGCTATTTCATTATTTACTTACTATTAATATAATTTCTTCAAGTTCCTTTTTTTTTTTATTGGAGCTAAGATGTTTTTATATGTAGGTGTTTTTATCCTATTTAGTGAGTGAATGATGCACTGCTTGCACCGGGAGCACACCAGTTAGTTTCTTGTACAAGTTATGACAAATAAAATCCCTTTGACCTTTGACCCCTTGACTCCCTTTGATTAATATAATTTCTTCAATATCGGCGGGCCGGATTAGAAAGCTCAACAGGCCGCATATTGGCCCCCAGGCCGTAGTTTGCCCATGCCTGGTCTGAACTCTGCGGCAATAAACAGATTATTGTGAGGCTCGGTCAGCAAACAAGCGTTTTGTCATTTGAAAGGGCAGGAGTGAATCCTTCCATTTCCCTCCTTCTGATTGGATGGTGTGGAGTGCAAAGCGTGACCGATGCGAGTTGTGTGTACCAATAGCAGAGGTGGCTCTGGAGGGCAAAGAGGTACTCGTTGAAACTCTCGATGGGCTTCTCCTGCAGGACGTAGTCGATGCGGTTCCCCCCGTTCAGCATCCCCACCTTCACCTGAGGCTCCTCCTCTCGCTGCGGCTCGGGGCTCTCCGCAATCTTGTGCTCTATCAAACACAAATGAGAGCGCATTTGCACTTTTCCCATTTTGAGAGAGACGCTCCGCTCCCAATTCAGGAGGCGCTGGGGTTTGTTGTTGTTGTTTTTTTTATCTTCCTGAAGCGCTCACCCTCCTGCGCCTGCTTCTCCTGCTCTTCGATCTGATTGGCCACGATGGCGAGCTCGGCCTGGAGCTGCGCCGAGGCGGTGTGAGCGCGGGCGAAGTCGTTGAGCGTCTGCCAGGCGCTCCTCAGGGAGCTGATGAAGCCGTGCTTCAGGTCCGAGCCCATCCTGGTGAGACTCTCCTTCAGCTCTGCACGAGACAAAAGCCAAACCTCATGGAAACATCCCAGCATGCGAGTGATGTGACAAAACTGGCTGTTTGAAGAATTTTCCGATGTAGAACAAATGAGCTGCTTTTCTCAACTGTTTTCCCCCACTTTTTTTTGTTTAGTTTGTTTTCTTCGCTTCTTTTGCGATAATAAGACAGAAAACATTCAGCATGTTTTTTCCTTTCCATACAAAACTCTGCTCTGCTGGTACAATAGAGTCCTTGTATTTTGCCACAAACCAGGGCACTCCACCCAAAAGAGGCAGACAGAACCGGCCGCCGGAGACGCCGCATTCAGCGGCTCCAGACAAAATAGGCCAGTCTGAGCTCTGGTGCTGCTGAGTCAGCATCTAGTCGGGACCAAAACCACTCCAAGCACGAGTGGAAGAGCCTCCGAGCGGAAACTCATCCATCGGCGGTGCCGTACCCAGATGAAGCCTCTTCCTGCCTTTGTGGTGTGGGATCAGAACCGGCTTGAGGTCCAAGTCTGGCAAAATCATGGGCTCGATCCTGTAAGCCACTGGGTCCAGCTGGAAAAAGGAAAAAAACAATTATAAATATAATTATAATTATATTTTATATAAAATATAATTATAATTATATTTTATATAAAATATAAATGATGAGCATTTTTACAACTCTTTTTTTATATTATATTATATATGTAGATATCATAAATGAATATTATACATGTGTATGTATATATATATATATATATACATACATATAATATATATACATATATATATATATATACATACATATAATATATATATATATACACATACATATAATATATACACATACATATATATATATATATATATACACATACACATATATATACACATACACATATATAATATATTTTCTAACTTGCACACATTGAATTGGAGCTGCTGTCACAACAAAAAGCAATTTCCCCTTGGGCTTAATAAAGGAATTCTGATTCTGATTCTGGTGTATACGAGGTATTTTTAAAATTTACACACTGGATGGTAAATATTGTAAAATCCTCGGCACGTCGGCAGCTGGTAGGTCTCCTCGATCTTCTCCAGTCCCCGGACGGTCAGGAACATGCCGATCGGAGAGCCCAAGGCAAAGAAATTCACCGGCTCAAAATCCAGAGAGTGGTAGACCACAGACACCTAGGGAGAAAAACATTTGCACATTGAGTGCTGTTTAAAAAAGAAAAATATATATATATATATCGTCCAAGAACCGACTGGGTCGGCTGTGACGGCCGCGCTCTACCTGCCCGGTGCCGACTTCAAAGTAGTTGTAGTTGACGTGGACGGAGGAGATGCTGTTGCCAACTTGGAGCTGCTGCACCGAGCGATCAGAGAGGGTTTCGGCCGCCGGTGGGGGCGCGGCCGCCTGGCTGACCTCTTTGACCTCCGCTTTGTGCTCCTGAGCAGCCTGGCGTGCAGCCTGTTTTTAATTTATATTTAAAAAAACAAACAAAAAAAAAAACAGGAAAAACAGCTGGGTTAGTCAGTACAGTCTGTTTTTGGCGCCTCACGTGGCAGTCGGCCAACATGCCCACCTGCTTGTTCACTCTCTCTTTGACAAACTTGGCGATCTTCTTCCTGGGACCCAGCGGAATCCCCATCTCCTTCAGGTCCTCTACTGTGCACATGAGCTGCCAGAGCACAAAAAATGAGACGAAATGAAGATGCTGTGTAAAACTTGGCTTGATTTATGATTTTCATGTTGGTAAAAGCTTACCATACAGTCCATAAATTCATTATTAAAAGTGTAAACTCGCAGTAGAATAAAAGTCATTTGGTTCTCCTGCCTTTAGAACGGTTCTCACATGTATAAGAATATCCAGGGGTCGAGGCTCTTGCTCCTCGTTACCTGCCATCTTGCCTGACAGTGGTCTAAATAGGAAACCTAGGCTTCCTTAATTTACACACTGAACCTTTAAGGATGAGTAGAGAAGAGAAAAAGCTTTCATTTTCCTCACAAAAGATTCCACGTCGATCCTCTCCTCGTCGAAGGTGGTCTTGTACTCGGACAAGCCCAGGTGCTCCAGCATGGCGGCGAGATCCTCAAACTCCTCCCCGTCCTCCTTGGGCTCCTCCTCCACTGCCGGAGCGCTAGCAGCGGCGTTCGCCTGTGCGACGGGGACGGGAACCTGAAGACAAAGCCGGACCGTCAGGCGCTCCCGGGTCTTTGACCTTGAAGTTGCTGCGATGCAGAAACGGGTGAGACTCGGCGAAATGAGAAGGTGGAGGTGAAACTTGTGTGCAACCTGGTTGGTTTCTCCGTTAGCGGTGGGCGTGACGGTCGAGGACAGACCCGGGGAGCCGTTCTTCTGATTGGACAGCAGGTCGAAGAGAATCAGAGATCCTGTCGGCGCACAAAGGGCAGAAAAATTGACGACTTGATGCAAAAAAAAAATGGGAGAAAGAGCACGGTTGTGTTGGAGGCGCTGACGTACCTAAACTGTGGCCGCAAACCGACACGGCGCCCTTGTAGTCGGGGTTTCTCTCCATGAAAAGGGCGTGAAGCCTGTTAATCTCCAGGGCAACCGTGTCCATGATGGTCTGACAGTAGGTGGGACTGTTGTAGAAAAGCACGTCCAGCAACGTCTCGTTGGTAAAGTGACGCAGGCGTCCAGTGCTGGGCAGGGTGATCTTCTTGATCCTCCTGAACAGGAGAAGAAGAAGAAAGACAATGACTTGCATTCATTCATCTTCCATACCCGCTTCCTCCCGGGCTCAGGGTCACGGGGCTCTGCTGGAGCCTACCCCAGCTGTCTTAGGACGAAGGCAGGGTGACACCCTGGACAAGCCGCCAGTTCATCGCAGGGCCACATAGAGACAGACCACCATTCACAATCACATGCACACCTACGGACAATTTAGAGTGTTCAATTGACCTCACATGCATGTTTTTGGAGTGTGGGAGGAAGCCGGAGAACCCGGAGAGAACCCACGCAGACACAGGGAGAACATGCAAACTCCACACAGAAAGGTCCCAGGCCCGGAATCGAAACAAAGTTTTTGTTCATCCTATCAGAACTCAGAGTGTATTGTATCTGTGTCTATGTGGGGTGAAATACACTGCTGAACACAAAATTCTAATTCATTGAGACAATTTATAACAGAGAAAAACCTGCTGTTGCATGATTCATTTGTGGACAAACTTCTCCTCACCTGTCCACTCCAGTGGCGTCTCCGTGCAGGGCCGTGTGCCACTGCACGGGCAGGAACTCTACCCTGCTGATGGCGTGTCCTTCCACCGATTTCTGAAAGTGACTGTGAAGGAGCTTGAGAGACACGCTGCGAAAGTCGTCCACTAATGAACAAAAACAAAAACAACAACAACATTCAAAAAAAGACTTTTAGATTGCGTCAGTTCTCCGGTACCTTGCCGACGTGCTCGCTACTCACCACACTCCACCATGCTCCTGAATCTCAGGTCACACACGGGACCGATGCCGTGAACCATGAACACCAGGTGGTCCACTTTGGGAAGCTCACCTGGAAAAAAAGGTGCACAGGATTTGACAACTGATCAATTGGTTTAAAAAAAAAACTCATATTCTCTATCAATTAGCTGTCGACCGTCGTGTACATCGTGTGTCTGCTCAACATCAAACATACTTCTGCTTCGTCTTGTTTAGATGATTTATGAAGTGTTTAAACAGAAGAATCAATGCCTGATGTGAAATCTCCTCTGACTGCGCTGATCTAAACGGTCAGTCAGAGCCTGAATGACCTTGACAAGGACATTAAAGAGGACGTTCAGAATTTTGTCCGGCGTGCCGTTTACCAGAGGAGACCAGAGTTTGACTGGTTGCTAAGCGAGCGCAAGTCAAACAATCTTACCCGCTCCACAGTACACCCACAGGCAGACAAATTGCAATGGCAGACAGTCGATGTAAACAGTAAACGTCTGTGTTGATAGAAAAGAATTTTAGAAATAAAACTAACCTTGCATCCCATTTGGATTTTGAGGGCCTGGCGTCTAGGCAGCAACATAGTTACACTTCCTCTGTTTGGTAATAGGCTACAACAGCGGTAGACTGGTAATTATTGCTCTTCCTCTGTTTACTTTTCAGTGCAGCTTGTTACATTACCAACCAGAGGGTTAGAAATTCTGCTGCTGCTGAGAAACCATTCACTCAAGATTGAATATGATCACTGTGATGCAAGGGTAGTTTTATTTCTAACATTATTCTGTCAACACAGGCATTTACATTGATAGCCTGCTGTTATATTTTATTTACCTTGGGTGCACTAGCGGTGGGTAAGATTGTTTTTCCTGGCAAGCTAGCTAGGAACTGTTGACTCGTGTTAGCCTAGCGCCAGCCAGCTCTGCTAAACCAGAAGGACTGGTTGCAACATGTTGTAACGGTCTCCACTGACTAACTTGGAGATGAGGTCCTATGTCTAAAAAAATTCTCAACCACACAGACATTTGCGAATAATCGACGAAATGCAACGCAAGAATGACGGCAAAATCTACCGTCAGTCACTTCGTCGAGGTCGTCGTCAATCCCTCGCTTCACCACCCGGGGCCTGGTCTGCCCATCTGGGGTCGTGCCCCACTCGTCTGGGATGGACGACGGCTGGAACTGAACGATCACCTGCCAACACGAAACAGGAAGGCAACGGTTCAAGCGAACAACGGGAAAGGTGGCGAGGCCAATTAGCAGAGGGTTAATCAGAGGGAGAGGGTTCACCTTGGGGTTGTGCATGACGATGGTCTCCCCAGATGGGAACTCCAGTCGACGGTGCCACTGGTTGGTGGACACGGCCTTCTTATACTCGGCCTGGATTGGGCAAAAAATAGATTTGTGGACTCTGGAAAAGGTAACCGACGGCAACCCAATTTTTTTTTATTGTTTGTCAGTTTGTCAGAGTGACGCCGACCTCCAGTTTTTCACTGAAGTCCTCGGAGTAAGGAACGAAGCGGCTGTCAGCGTCCCCTTTGTAGAACCAGGAGCAGCGCCGGACCTCCGTCGGCTCCTCCTCCCAATAGACGGAGGTCCTTACGCGGTCATACAGCTGCACGTCGTATCGCCCTCCCTCCGTCCGCACGATCACATTCTCTGGGTCTGGCTGAACTGGAAGGAAGGAATGAAAACAGGCACCAGTGCACATCCCAGGTTTACTTTGCTCTGCCTCACAGGTGAAAGCGCCTTTGAGCAGTGCGGGGGTGCCGTACCTGAGTTATATGTCTCCTCCAGCTGGAGGGAGTCGATGATGCTGAAAGGGAGCCAGATACTCTTTGATTCCACTTGTTTGCAGTAGAACCAGTGTGGGTGAACGGGCTCGTAAACATTGTAGTTGGACAGCATCATGGGACCAGCGGGAACGACCGCTCCAGCGCCGGCTGGAGGCGGAGGCGGTAGCTGCATCTCCGTGGGAGGAGGCTGAAGAGAGACGGGAACAAAGAAGCCTGTTTTACAAGTTCAATCAAATGGCTTGGGGGTGGTGGTGGTGGGGGGTGGGGGGGTTCAAATGTAACCATGCCCTTCCCGAAGGCCTACCTTGGCAAAGGGGGGTCCTGTTGGCGGGAATGTCTGCGGCTGAGAGCTCAGAGAGTACGGGTTCTGTTGGGGTGCGTGGCCCGGTGGCAGGACTTCCGGGGCTGGAATATAAGGACTGGCTCTGCTGCTGGTGGGGGTGTGTCGGTACGGGTTGTGACTCTGCTGCTGCATCAGAGGAGGCGGCGGAGTCATTGTGGTGGTGGTGGCGGCGGCGGGAGGAGGAGGAGTGTGCCGCCCCATGGGGTTCTGATACACGGTGCCGCCAAAAGGAGGCGGAGCGTGGTTCATGTGGGAAGCTGAGGGAGGGGCAGGAGCCATGCCGACGCTGCCGGGGACAGACACGGGGCCGGCCGTCGTCGGGGCCGCCGACAGGGCCGGCGGCTGGCCGATGGATGAGAAGGGGTCAGCGGTGGTGGCGGGGCTGGAGAAGTAGTTGAAAGTGGAGGGGGCCGGTCCATTGCCAGAGACCTGACCCAGAAAGCTGTCCTCTTCTCCGACATCTGTGGAATCATCTGAGGGAAATGAGAAGCGATCTGATGAGTTGTATGACTCTGGAGGAGACTTAGATTTGCAACAGAAACAAGAGGTTGGATGGAAGTTGCTTGGATTCATATAACTTAAAACAAGAAAGGTGTTGGGGAGACACATTAAACCAATGAAGACACCTCATCGACGAGACATTCTCAAATATGATTTCTGGGGGAGTCGATCCTCACGGACTTATTTTAGAATCTGCATGTCCGTGTAGGCAGTTGCACATAATAATCAGTTAGCACGAAACAAACGCTATAAAGAAAGCCTTAGTTCTCGGTCAATCTAAAACACTTCCGACAGCCTGTTCCAAGTGTAATTTTGTTGCGATTTGAAAAGCAAACCAAATGTAAACGTCTATTCTTATGAAACACGGCATCCTCCTCCTTTCCGTTTCTAACACCGATATTGTTTAACACAAACAGCTGACAGCAGTACAGGAACCCCGTCAGCCAGCTAGCTTAGCCGGCTAAACACACAGCTAATGATTGGACACTGAAACGGTTTCGTTTTCGTCTCACCTCCTGACAACACCGCTGGTCCAGTGGCCTGGCTCACTGGCAGGAAGGGCAGATTGAAGTTAAACTCCGGAGCGCCGCTGAATAATAAATTTGCACTGGTGTTGGGGACATTATTATTTTTTCTATCTGCCATTTTCCCCTACATTTACACGTAACCACTACCGCTTGGTGACACGGCACGCACGGTTCTTTAAACAACCTTTTTCCTGTTCGCAGAGGTTAAAGCGATCTCAAACACATTGACACTTGCCAAGGTAACCCTAGAGCTCGTTTAAGATGATTTATACATCTGCGACAAAGACGTGCACTTGGTACGTCACACATCGACGTCACAGTACTTCGTTGGTAGGACGGAGAAACGCTCAGTGTTTTCGCTACTGCCACCTATCGGTCCGATGTGATTCAAGCGTTTCCTGATTTAAGTGCAATTAAATTGCTGTTTAAATTAAAGCCACCAAACACAAAAATTATAACAAAATATCATTTTAATTATATTAAATGGTCTGCGTCTAATATTAATGCATGACAAGGGTAATTACTCTAAACAACATGAGACATTGTACGACAGTGCGCCGCCTGCTCGCCGGCTCGTCTCTGTATACATTACAAGCAAACCCCGCTATCCCGACGGTGACGCAAATTTCCCGCCCTTCGCTTCTTGCACTCCTGTGTGTGAAAGTTAACAGATTATTTGTTGTTCACAGACGTTTTTCGGAGACATTTTTCAAAGTGAACTTAGCTGTTCGTCCAGTGGCCAAAGATGCCTTCCACCCAGGATTGGATTAACAACCCTCTAGGTGTTGTTGAGGCAATGTTTGGTAAGAGATAAAACCGGAACTCGACTGCTTGACAGGGCGCTTTTAACTCATGAACCCTGCTAGCTAGCTAGATGGCTATGCACCACGCTCTCAACTACCATGTCTGTGCCGTGCACCCCATCATTGACTCTGTCCACTTAATGATAGCACATGTCAAAGCTGAATGGCCACTTCGTGAACGCCATCATTAATTGTCAGTTATCGACCACGTATTTATTTATTTTATTTTATTTTCAATGTCGTGATTGTCAGAATCAGGATCAACAGGTTGTTGCACCCACTCCTGCATAAAGGACGTATAGATTCAAAGCATACAAAAGTACATGTATTCACAAAATGACACACAAACAAATGTGGCTCAAACTCAAACACGCCTCGTGTCGCCTTGTTTTGATTAACGTTAGCATTTTTGATTCCCCATAGCATTCTTCCAGCTCCCTTTAGCAAAGGTTATGAACGTGAAGCCAGGCTGAGGTGGTTTGGACGCGCACAGAGGAGAAATATTGAATACTGAATAATTAAGAAGGATGCTGGCAAGCAGATTTATGGATTGGCTGTAGCTGCCACTGAAGGGAGCAGCTGGACGGAGAAGAGGATGATTGATTTGAAACATGTGAATTCAAAGAACTTTATTTCCTGATTGATAGAAACATGCTACATGCCGCTGTTAGTATTTCGTCATGTTAAGAACATACATACAATATGAATTTGAAGAATCATTTGGATGAGAGTCAAAATCTTATCAAGATCTTCTGGAAGTCCACAGCTCTGTGTTCTTCGAATGATTTCTCTCCGCACTGCATTCATTTGTTCATGTTGCTCACGCCCTCCGTCAATTTCTCTCTAATGTGACATTTTTATTTTATAAATTCAGTTGACCGTTTAGCCAGAGGGCTTCTGAAAAGAGATTATTTCCTCATTTCCATGGTGTTATGTTTTTTTGTTTGTTTGTTTGTTTGTTTGTTTCAGCTGCTGCCCAGAACAATGCAGCATCTGGATGGGAGGCCAAGTTAGTGGAATTCTTCAAGGACAAGCTGAAACAGACGGACGCTCAAACCTCGGTAATGGAGTCCAGTGAATCTCTTGATGTTCTGTAGAGGACATGAAGTCGTGTGAAGGTGTGGGGCTGTCAAGACAAACCTCTTCTTCGTCCCCACAGGTTCCGTCGTTAAACGACGTCCCGCTGCACTACCTGAAGCCCAACAGCCTCGTGAAGTTCCGCTGCTTGATCCAAGACATGTTCGATCCAGAGTTCTACATGGCGGCGTACCAGACCGTCGACCCCAACACAAAGGCCAAAGTAGGACATCGCTGCTGTTTAGCGTCCTGCCCACTGTGCCTGCCAGCCCCCCCCATCGCTCGCGTGTTGTGACGTCATCTTGTCGTGCGCTCTGTTTGTTCCCAGGTGCTGCGGAATGGGAAGTACAAAGATGTGACGGAATGCTCGGTAGGTTCATCTCAGCTTAGCCGCCGCAGGTTTTCGCAAACTCCTCGCTTCAGTCACGTTCTAACAGCCGCCGCCGCCGCCACGCCTGACTCTTTGGTTTCCAGGTGGATTTTGACTCGCGGAGCACCGTGACCGCTGAGCGACAGACGTTCTACTGCGTGCCCATCCCCGGAGAAAACTCCTGGGTCAAAGAGATATCCTTGCCTTCCTCACCGATGTCGTTCCTCTTTAACGCTCGCGTCTTTTCGTTGAGCTGAAAGATACTTTAATTGCGAGTTGTCCTTAACCCCCGTCAAACGGCCATGCCGCCGCCAGCCAAGCGAGAGTGCTGCCGTCCACGTCCTACGTGCCAACCAGGCAGAAACGCAGCTACGAGGAGGACGAGGAAGACGCAAACGACATGGACACTCAGCCGCAGAGGGAGGCGAACGCGGGTACGAGCCGCTCATCGCTGTTATTGTTGTCGTTATTGTAGTTAGCGTGATATACAGGAGTGGAGACATGTTTTCGGACACCGTCGATTTTGCTCCATCCCAATTGTTGTCTGGAAAATAGTTGCCAGAGAATTTTTTTTCTCTCTGTGTTTCCGAAGGTTTGGCTGCGTCAGAGCCACACAAGCAAGTGCAAATGATTTTGTTGTTTATGGTTAAAAAGTCAAAATAAGAAAACAACATTTTTGTATTCTGGATGTGTCGCGAGGGACGTGCTCCTGCTGGAGCATCCGGTTCCGAGCCGGGCGGAACAGTGCACATGCATGTGCAGCATGTGGGTAAATGTTGACGAATAACCTGCACTTGAGACGGACAGCGCATCAGAAATGCTGAGTTGTACATAAACTTTTTTTTTTCCCACCGCTGCAGCTGCTCGCTAACTTGAAAACGCATACGCAGCAAATCCCCAGACTTCTCGTTTTGCCTTTTATTCCCCTCAGATATATGTTATGTTGAAAATCAAATGCAGTTTTGAAGAGGTCGCACACCGTAGAAACTTGGAGGTGCTGGAGGTGGCACACAACATAAGAAGGAAAAAAAAGAGATAGAGAAAGCCACCGCACACTCCACTCCATAAGCAATTATTGTATTCGATAACGTTTCGTCCTGTCTCTGCCTTTGTCAAGTCACACTGCCAGGTGGCAACAGGGGTGGTGGATATAGAGGAGGAGCAGGTACACACCTGGTCACTGTCGGCCACTAATCACAGGGAGGAGAAAAAGGAAAGAAAAAACAAGAGAATAACAAAGAGTTTACACGTTGTTTTCAAATGCAAAAAGAACAAAATTTTGAATTACAACAAAATGTGAGGAATAAGTCAGCAGAATATACAAATATTTACCATTATAGAAACAGATCAGTTGCACATCAGCCCATACAAGCATCATAGGCAAAAACTGACTGTCTGATCTATATTTTGACCCCATCTCTTTTGTGTACAATACAACAAACAGATTGCAAGAAGCACTTCAGGTCGTATTCAAAATTCTCAATTTCTCAAACTCAAACTCAAATGCAGTCATTACCTGAAACTCTTGATGGTGTCTGTCCTGATGTGTTCTTACTCCATCTCAGCTGCAGGTCTTCAAACTCCCGCCGAGCAGCAGCAGCAGCATGGCAGTGGTGACTGCAAGAGGCAGGAGACAGAGGCTCCCTCCGGCCAGACGACGGCGGCCTCCCACATAGACCTCAACTTCCCACTGCCGGGAGAGAAAGGCCCCTCCTGCCTCGTTAAGGTACGCCAGCGTCACTGTTGTTGGCATTACTCCATGAAAGTAGTCCCACTACTGACTACTCCTTTAAAAAAGTAATCTAATTATTTTGTTAACTGATTTGTTTTGCAAGTAATCAATTACTAATTACTTTGGTTAAAAAAAAGTTGCTCAGTGCTTTGGAATGCACTTTATTAAAGTGCAAATTTTGCAATTGCAAATATTGCCTCTGTCCTCTTGACATGAATGAATGTTTGCTCTCTCAACACAAACTGCACATTTCACAGAACAAACTCATCATGTACAGCACTGGTGCCTTTTGCACAGCCCATATTGTTAAAATAATTAGAAGCACAATAGTTAAAAGATCTCACATACTGCTGACTTACTTGTAAACATGACTTTCAACAAATAATGAGGTTGGACGTGGATATTTTCGAAGTCTTGTTTCCTGCACATAACGTACGGAACAACGAACCGCAATATTCTTTAATTTAGAGGAGATGAACTCAAAATAATGTTTGTATTTCCAGCTATCAAACGCAAACGCTGTTTTTGTTTTGTCACCACCAGGCTTGTTTTGGTCCATCGTTGTCGCATATCAATGATGTTGCATGCACGGCTGCATCATCAATCTGCGACATTGTTGTTTGTGGTTGTTTTTCTAAATTTCAGATATTTTGTGGATAATAAGACATATTCATCTTGCAAAATCTTTCGGAAAAGAAATGCAAGTAATTTTGATATAATTACCAGTTTTCCCACTGTAATCCCGTTACTCTGTTATTTAAAAAGTAGTTTAATTACAGAAGTGGATTACTTAGTAATAGATTACTGGCCAGCATGAACCCCCCCGCCTAATGAAACGTCTCCTCCAGGTGTACGAGGACTGGGACAGCTACAAGGTCAACGATACGCTGGAGGTCTACGGCGTCCTCTCCGTCAGTCCGGCTCTCAGCGCCCTGGCCCATGAAAAGTAGGACCTTGTTTCGGGGACAATGGGGGGTGCGGGGGGGGTTCAGCTGATTTCAAGCTTTCCCTCTGTCGCCTCCACAGGGACGCCTCCATGTCCGCCCTGGACCCGGCGGACAGCATGGAGACGGCGGAGGAGCAGAGGGTGCACAGCCCGCCGGCCTCGCTGGTCCCGCGCCTCCACGTGCTCCACGCCCGCCGCCTGCCACACAACAACCCCCTGCTGCCGGAGGGCGGCGCCGCCGGTGAGTGAGTCATTTAGACGACACACATGGCGGTTAGGGAGAGGAAGAAGGTAGAGGGAGTCAGTGAGTCCCGGTGTTTGTTTTTGAAACAAAGAGAAGAAATCTTGATGTGTAACACAGTTTGCGATAGTGAAGCCTCATCAATTTTCATTCAAGAGCAGCCCAGGCAGCTGCTTGTCATCAAGGATTCCCTTGTCAATGTCGCTTTAGTTAAGAAAAATTGCAGCCTTAAAACACTACATATATATATATAAAATCCAGGTGATCCCCCATCATCATGTTTCTCAGCCACAATTGCACTACAGTGATGTCAGCATCCTCAAGGCGCTAACATTTTCAAATTGCTATTTTGCTGTCTGTCTGTCTACAATGTTAATGAGCCTTTTGCACAAGACGGCTCAAAAATAATAATGGAAAAAAAAAATTTTTGCCTCCACCTGGTTTTGGCACAGTTCTGGAGCTGCTAGTGTGTTTCCAGATCGCAGGAGAAGCACTCTGAGTCAATATTTGTCTAATAGCTCAATAATGTTAGCTCAGCAAACACATGCAGGTCCGTGCGTGCCATTCGAGGAACGACAATCCACACCGTGGCTGATTTTTGGTGTTGTGTGGTTTTGGTTTGTTGCCTTTGTGCAGCTTGTTTGGAAGCAGACACAGCCTGTGCCTGTGCTCCGCCTGAAAATGTGTGAAATGCCAGCTCAGTCGACAAAGACGCTTCAAATATCTAAAAGTCGAAGCGCTCCATCGTTGTGTGACTTGGTTTCGTTGTAAGTAAAACCCCCCCCAAAAAAAAAAAAACTGAAAAAAGTGTTCCTCACTATTTCATCAGTGCAGGAAGTCCTCCGTGGCTGCAGATTGCAAACGTTTCCGTTCCAGTTGGCAGAAGTGGCATTCAGACTTCCTTCCCCTATTCATTGCAGCCTTCATAGATGTGATACAATGATATTACTCCATATATACAATGACTTGGTGGAATTACAATGAAATCTTGCCTAACGGCCACCAGAATATTTTTATACAGCGGTTTATAATGTCATTAGACAATTAAGTTATTATGTCATAACTGTATTATTATTGTTGTTATTATGAGTGGTAGCAATATTAAGTCTTTATTAATTTAACAATAAGAATTGAGAAAGTGTCTTCCAGCCAGATTTTACGACTCCCTCTCATTTCGCAGCGTCTAATGACTTTGGCTTTGAATTCTCCGCTGCCCCTGCGGACTCACTCAGACTCAGACTGTCCCTCCTCCTCCTCCTCTTCCTCCTCCTCAGTGTCGTCCTCCACGCTGAGCGAGATGGCCTCAGTCAGGGCCGAGCTGCTCGCCTACTTCACCCACGTCCTGCAGGGAGACGCTCTGGCTGCCGAGTACCTCATCCTGCACCTCATCTCTGACGTGTACGCCACTTCAAAGTTCCAAAGCCCTTCTTGCTGCTCTGCGCTCGGAGGAGACTTTAGAATTCCGCCATGTGATTGCTTTGCTTCTCCTCCTTCTTCTTCTTCTTCTTCCCTGCAGGTACAGCAGACGGGATGTCCTCCCGCTGGGAAAGTTCACGCTGAACATCAGCGGCTGCCCGGCCGTCGGCCCCTTCACCCAGCGGCTCTACCAGAACCTCCAGCAGCTGGTGCCCTCCGTACGTGTGGCCGCCGCCGCTGCCGCCTCACAGAAACGGCAACCTTTTTAAACCTGAGAGCTACTCCATATGTATAAGAGTCATATGAAGGGCAACTAGTTTACTGCACTCTCCTGAAATAACAAACTTTCTCATTTATACATTATCATTCATGATACCAGGGGTGGGGAAAAAATATATATTCTTAGATTAATCGCCATTATTCGATTGCCCAAATTTATTTTAATTTTAATTTTATTTTTTTAATGAGGCCGGAACTCTTATACTGCAGCGGCGTACCAGACCGTTTAAGGTGACGCACGGTAGACACACGAGTACGCAGACACGATGCACAAGCCTGGTTCCTTCAGGATTTAAAGCCACCATGTGGCAGCATTTTGGGTTTTACGAGTTTGAGGGGAAAAAGAAACTCGACGAAAGTCGTACCGTTTGTAAGCTGTGTCACGCTGCAAACAAATATTATGGGAGCACAACGAACACGAGGAACCATATCGTCCGCTGGCATCCAGAGTTGGAAGAGAAGACGGATCGAATCGTCTTTGTGATAAATCGCGATTCTCGATTAATCACGATTAATTGCATCATAGCCCTCTGAATTGGAATCGAATTGAATCGTCAGGTGCCCAGCGATTCCCACCCCTAAATGATACTGATCATCGTGAAGACAATGATCACATTCATGATTTCTCAATCAGTCTGTGAAGGTTCTCAGTCATCCAGGTCATTGGGGCAACTGGACTAGTTCTTGTGATCTTCAAGATGGCAACAGGTCCAGTTGTCCCAACTTAACCCTTCTACAGTTTTCAATAATTCTCAACAATGACTGAACAGTGTTGGATGAGCACCACATTGGTGACCCCTGACGTACTCAACGTGTTCGCCATTTATCTATTTTGCTTTGCTTTAACGCTCAGTCGCCTCCCTCCGTCCCTCCTGCAGTCCCACTACCTGGCCATGAGCCTGCAGAACATGAACCAGGTGCGGCTGGTGCCCAAGAAGGATTACTCGGCCAACCGGCTGGTGAGCGGAGCCCTGCAGCTGGCCAGGAACACCTCGCTCTTCCTGGATGAGACTCGGCTGGAGCAGGGACAGCTGGACGCCACAGGTGAGCGCCAATCCGCGGGGTTCACTCGCCTTCGGGGGGGCGTGATTGCGCCTGGCCTTGATGGACCTCTCTCTCTCTCTCTCTCTCTCTCTCTCTTTCTCTTTCTCCCTCCCTCTCTGTGTGCAGGTGTGCGTAACGTCACGGCCCTGGGGAACCTGATCTCGTGGCAGAAGGTCGATTACGATTTCAGCTACCACCAGATGGAATTCCCCTGCAATATTAACGTGCTGGTCACCTCCGAGGCCCGCTCGCTGCTGCCGGTGAGGAAAAACAAACTAACACTAACTAGCGCGACGCGATGTCAGGCCTCGTGAAAAGCATCTCCAAGCAGCGGCTCGTTGTTTCCCACGAATGTTGCGTGAGTTGAGAAAAATTGCCGCTGAAAAACTCCATGCCAAAAAAAGACATTATCATGGTGAACTCCCCCCCCCCCCCCCCCCCCCAGCTCCCCTTCCTCATGTTACTCAACCACAACTGCACTACAGCAGTGCTGATGTCAGCATCTAACCCCACTCCTGCTTGCATTAAGTTGCTTTCAGGACGGCAACATTTTGAACTTTCTATTTCTTTCTTTCTATCTTCCTATAATGTATATGAGTCGTTTCACACTTTATGTCATTAGATTTTCTCATACGTGTGTTACTAATCTACACGATGCGCACATTAACGAGAAGACAAACGGAGAGTGAGTCACTGTGTGGAGTGAGTCTTTTTTGTTTGTTTTTGAAACAAAGAAAAATGTCTTGCTGTGTTGCACAGTTTGAAGCCTCATCTATTTTCTTTCAGAAGCAGCCTGAGCAGCTGCTTGTTACCAAGGTTGTTCTCGTGAATGTTGCTTCAGTTGAGAAAAATTGCACCTAAAAACACAATACCAAAAGCAAAATCCTATCCCATGTGATTTCCCCCCCTCCTCGTGTTACTCAACCATAATTGCACTACAGCAGTGCTGATGTCAGCGTCCCCAAAGTGTCAATACTGCTACAGCTGATTATCTATCCATCTATCCATCTATCTATCCATCTATCCATCTATCCAGCTATCCATCTATCTGTGTGTGTATGTATATGTATGTATATATGTGTGTGTGTGTGTATAAATATATGTATGCATGTATGTGTATATATACGTGTGTGTGTGTGTGTATATACTGTATATAGATATAGATAGATAGGTGTGTGTGTGTATATGTATGTACGTGTGTATATAAATATATATATATGTATGTATGTATATAAATATATATATATGTATGTATGTATATAAATATATATATATGTACATATATAGTACATATATACATATATATATATACATATATATATATTTACATTACTATCTCTGTTTCTCTCTCTATACATATATATATATACACACTTAAATGTATATATACACATGTATATGTGTGTATATTTATGTGTATATATCTGTCTGTCTATCTCTCTATCGCTATCTCTATGTTTCTCTTTCTATATCTATCTATCTATCTCTCTATCTATCCCCTCCGTCCCCAACCTCCCCCACCGTCACGCTGTCACCAAGGCCGCCATCGGTCGGCGGCAGCGAGCCCCTCTGTCCGTCCGTCCGTCCGTCCGTCGGTCTGTCCCAGTGGCCGGGTCACGGCGCGTTGAGGGAGCAGCCCGAGGAATGCGCGCCTGGTGCTATTTCCGTGTCTGTGCGTGCATGCGCGTGTGTTGTTTCCGAACGCGGTTGCCACGGCGGTAGCTCTGCGCCACGGCAACAATCCTGACCCGCCGGGCCGTCCCTCCGTCAGGCCCGCCGTCCGCCAGGAGCCGACCAGGAGCTGGTGTGTCTGTGTGCTTCCAGCCGCCCACGGTCGCAGCTCCCGCATAGCTGGCGCTCTTGGTGAGCTGCCAAATTGAGTCGTCAGGCAGCAGACCAGGGGGGTGGGGGGGTGGGGGGGGGCACTCTGCATGGCAACACCTGCGAAAATAACAAGATGTGCAGCACGCGGCCGGTGTGTGGAGCTTGCGTGCTCTCCCTGTGTCTGTTCTGTTCTCTCTGGGTTCTCCGGCCTGCTCCCACAGTCCAGCAAGCACGCAAGGTGAATTGTGAACTCTAAATTGACCGCAGGCGCGTGTGAGTGCGAGTGGTTGTTTGTCTCCATGGCCTCGTTCAGACCGCCTGCCGAAGTCAGATTTTTAGCCAATCCAGGTTGAAACCGGATGGCTCTTTTGCAGTCTGAACAGTCACAAACCACATGACGCAATTACATGGCGTCACACACTGCACACGCTGGACGACGCCTCCGCTCCTACGTCGTTGTGACAGCAACCTGTCAGACGTGGCCCAGTCGGATTTGAGGAGGAATCTGATTTGAATCAGATTTGCCTGCAGTCTGAACGCAGCCTATGTGGCCCTGCAATGAACTGGCGACTGGTCCAGGGTGCCACCCTGCCTTCGCCCTACGACAGCTGGGAGTGGCTCCAGCAAATCCCAGCAACCCTGAGTTCAGGAAGAATTGGGAGATGGATGGGAAATGGATGGATGGATGGATGGATGGATGGTTCTTGGGCGCAGCGCCAATGTTTTGTCTCTGTCCGCAGTCAGACTGCCAGATCCGCCTGCAGCCGCAGCCCGGCGCCGCCCACACGGAGGAGCAGCAGCAGCAGCAGCACCTGGGCGGCGTGCACGCGTCGCAGCTCAAAAAGTTCCGCATCTACCTGAGCGTGGCCAGGCACCTGGACTACAGCATCTCGGAGGAAATGACCAAGGTGGGAGGAGGAGGGTGATGATGATCAATTGGAATTGTCATTGGTTTTTGTCTTTCATCGAGCGGGTTTCCCTCCTTGTCGTCCACAGTCGGTCGAGGAAGACTTCGTCGACATGAGGAAGGACGACCCGGCCAGCGTTTCTGCCGAGGACCTCCACAGGCTGCTGGTGGTGGCGAGGTGGGCCGCGAGCGCGCGCGCGCTGCACAAGTTGCATATTGTTGGGTTGTGGCAGGCATCTGTTTCACACCCAGGCCATCAGTGGCGTCACATTTAGTCCATCCTAAATGAACACACCTCATAATAGCCTCAATATGACACTGCGGCTCCAGAATCACACTTACATATTCCATCACCTTCATATAGGGGACCTCGTCGAGCAAAACTTATTTTCCGTAGCATTTAAATAAGAAATATTAATAAGACGAAATAAAGGCCACTGATACTGTCAAACCATACAAATAAAAGGCGATTTTCATAAATTACTCAGCAACATTTTAATAAGTCCATCAAAAGTGCAGTGAGCTTATACTCTTGTCGAAAAAAAACATGTGCATGATTGCTGATTCGAATGAGAAACCAACGAGACGAAAACGAAACCAACTATCCAACTATTGTGGTTTGTTCGCTTACTGCGAACAGGTGCTGTGGTAAACTGCAATGTAGATTCTGAAGACCTCAGGCAGATTTCATAGAACCTGACAATACAAGCCAGCTGAAGTCAGCTGAAATATGATTACGAGTTGGATCTGTTGCACATCTGCCAGATGCAGCCCTTCAACTGATGTCCCAGTCTGGGTGCTTTTTGTATTTTTTGTAATCATTCTTATTATTACTATTAATAATGACAACAATAATAATACATTTTATTGATATCATACTCTATATTTAAACAAGAAAATCTCAAAGTGCTACAAAATTAATCAAAATGAATTAAAAACGGTTCACAAGAATAAAACAATTACCATGTTTTTAGCGTCTGTTGACGTTTCCCGAGGCTGAGTGGGCCGAGCCATCACAGCCTGATTTAAAACATCCCGCAGGCTCTCTGGAGCGAACTGGAGTCGCTTTACTTGTTTTGGACAAAACGGCGTCATTAGCATAAACAGAGAAAAGGCTGAAGGCTAAGTAGCATTATGCGAGCGCTTGCATGTCCCTGATTGCGTGTGTTTTTCGTTGCTGTAAATTTGTGTTTGGGTGACTTTTTTCTTTTTTTGCTGGCGGGGGCGGGAGGGGGTTTGCATGCCGGCAGGATGAATTGTGACAATTCTCCAAGGCAAAGTCTGCAGATGTTGACTCAAAAATATGGGCAAATAGCAAGTAGAGAAAAGGAGATAACCGGAAAGGTGACAGGACACATTTGTAATGTCAAGTTAAGCCAAAGCAGCTAAGGCCTCTTATACTTTCTATTCTTCAGGTTCTCCACGCTGTTTGCCACAGCATCATAACTTTATTTTATTTTCAATATGCACATTTGATAAGGCTTCCTAACTGCTATTAAACAATTCCTTAACATAAAATAATATCGAAAAAATGTAAGGAAGAAAAATTATTAAAACACAGAAAAGAAAACAAGTGGCCTTTTTGCAAAGGAAGTGAGAAGAATCACCCTTTTCCCAAATATAAATAAAGGATGTATGTATGTAGGTATGTATGATATGCATGCATGCACGAGACCATCTACCTACTATATATATATATCTGTAGATATATATGTAGATATATATGTATACATACATACATAGATATATAAATATATACATACACATACAATCAGGTTTACATAGTCTCCCATCAGTATGTCATTAATAATGCATGATAATCAAACTTGCCCATTATCCCTTGTATCTGTCAAACTATATGTAATCGTCAACTGGGAATGTCTGGGTCTCTCTGTTGGACAGGTTGCTGTCACTGAGCCTGGGACAAACGACTCTGTGCAGAGACACCTGGCAGAGAGCCAAACACATCGACTTGCAGCGGAGGAGCCGCGTGGAGCAGCACCGGCACCTCAATGGCAACGAACCATGAGCATCTTTCGATACCCGGGGGAAAAAAACAATTTTGTAAAAAAAAAAAAAATGTTTGCCACATTTCAGGAGATCATTGTTAAGCTGTTTTTGTACAACACAAATTTGTTCTATTTTCACCTGCAGATGACTTGGTTACTAAACAGGTTCACAGTTCATAATAAAGTGGCATCCTAATTTGCACCAAGACTGCCTTTGTTACATTCCTAACAGCATTTTAATTTGCTGGACTCTTCATTTTTACAATCAATTGAGATTTTCAGATGGATTTCAATTAAAAGAAGAAAAAAAACAACTCCATCTTACAGCTTCTGAATTATTTCTAATTAATCATCTATTCATATATACAGTAGTTTAGACAATAAATCTCACGCAACGTTTTATTTTCTCAAGTTTTATTTCAATGGAATATTTTCCTAAACAAAAGTGTTCAGTGCACATTGTTATCAAGTAACACCCAAAGAGATTAAGAATAAATAGGATACTTTAATATACAATAAATCTCAGTACACTGGTGGAGGGGGTGACACTTTGAAGGAAGGAGTGACATGACTGCAGTCGTCAGACAGAAAGACACTGATGCTAGAAAGTGTGCTTTGACAGTATTCCTCCGATGCGTTTAAGACCTCTGGACAATTGAAAAGACGTCACCCACCAAGTATGCGATTAAATATAACTGCCAGCTCTTGCATAAAAAAAACAAAACCAAACAAAACACCATCACCACCAATCCAGCATTTTGGTCTCTTTCAGGAATGTTGAGCCTTTATTTGGCTAAATGCATCCTCTTTATGACAGAATGTGCTTCTGCCTTACTCCAGTGTTTGCAGTCCTGAAGGAAAGTTTCAAAAACACCGTCTTACCCTCCACAAATAAAAGACTTTGCATCGCAGCCTAAAGCTTTGGCAGCACCGTGCGCTGTCAGCAGGTGGAACAACTCGGGAACGCGGCACCCACGACAGCAGCCCGACGGTCTCGCGAGACAGATCGATATTTTTTTTTTACTTGGATATAAATGCAATGACAAACCATCTCTTAACCGCTCGTGAACTCAAAAACATGGAAGGGTTAACACAAAAGCGTGAGCGCGCGACCACTTTATCTTGGCTAATTTCAGCTGGAGGTGAACCGAACGGACGATTATTTTCCATAAATACACACCAGGCGCAACACCCGAGGATAAGGCAGGTGGTCATTTTGTTCTTGAGAACTATGACACAGTCACGTGGTGGATTATCTCTGAGGATAACGACTGTTTAGTTTACCGGTTGACTGAAAAAAAAAACCAACAATATACAATATTGTTCATGGGCAATCTAAAGCGTAGAATTAGAAGTGGAGCTTCAGGGTGAGCGTTTGCTTATGAGAAATTCTCATTACCAATGTTTTTCTATCAAAACGTGTCCTCTGCCTTTTCCTCAGAAAGTTCTCGTGTTCCTTCACGGTGTCTCTAACCTCTCGTCGCCTCTCTTCCTCCACGCGGCCTCTGGAACTCTACCGCGTCTTCCGTAATGACAACTTGCGCAAGGCTGCTCCGGGTCGGAAAATAAAGCTCTCTGGACGGGGTACAATATGGGACCTTTCAGAAGCAGTATCGGCAGGTAGTGTCTCAGAGCACACAAAGTACTCACAATCCGCCGACACACAAAAAGCTGGTGTTTCTATTATGTGGCACCAAGAGTTGGAACAGCCAAGATAAAGTCTGATGACGTACAAAAAAAACAAAACAACAACAACCCTGAACATGGTCACTGATACAGTACGTAAAATGTAATACAACGGAATGGACTTGAGAAGGTAGATTTTGCCATAAATACCTGATATACAGAATCCCACTTCAATTCCCCCGTTAAGGCAAAAATGCTTTCAGGCTGCGGAGTGCATAAAGCATCAGTGTTCTAATGATCAGGCAGGTGCTATTGCATATATACCTACTATATGCTACTCTCCGTCAAACATGCAAAGAAAAGGAAAGTCGATGCACATCGCTGGCCAAGGGACTACAAACAAACCCTTTTAGAATTTGTACAACCTTGAGCAAAGCAAAAGGTTAATTCCATAGACCTATCAAAAACCTCTCCAACCAGAAGCTCTCTGGTTTTTAATTTTTCTTTTGGACTCGACATTTCTTTTTAAAAATATGATTTTTTTTGTTTGTTTGTTTTACGCTGCAGCCCCGCTGAACAAGCTCGCCAACCCAGCCATCGATAGAAAAAAAAAATGCAAAGGGAAGAACGGCTCTACTGACGGGACCCCCATACAGGTACAATACTCACTGTACATATGGACAACCAGGGAACTCTTACAAAGGATCTGGCATGTAGGTTATTTCTGGTAAGCCTATTTATCTACGTCGAACTGCATGAACATCGATTAGCAACACTGGGGCTACAAACTACGGACAGCGAGTCGTCTGGCTAGTGTGCGACCGCTCAACGACTGCTCAACATGGAGGCATCCCTTGGGGATGTTTTACAACACCTGTTAAAAACTGAAGCTTATTACAAGGTCTATAATCACAAACCCCTATAAGGTGACCTGCACACATAGGACGGACTACAGTACATGATAGAGTGGAGGTTGGTCATTTTGAAAACGCACGCTACTTGTCTGCCCTCCTCGCCGGCGTGGCCATGGTTCCCTCTTCCTCTAAACCCCCGGGGCAGGGGGGGAATGACGGGTTCTCATGCGCGGAAATGCTCTACCAAACAAAAGGTCCTGAAGTGTAAAATACCTAAAGTAGTCAACGCTGGGATATCTCTGGGGGGGAAAAAAAAACAAAAACAGAAGCCGACTTTGTTGTTTTGAATTTGAAGACAATGCTTGTTATTGTTTTTCTGATCTCCGCAGGAAGGACGTGCGTCACGCCGATGACCGTCATTAGAGGAATTGTCCTAACAACTCTATCAATCGCGTGCGTGATTATCTGATAGCGCTCTCTTGGACGCCAACGATGTGCACGTACCCGCGGCCACTATCCCTCTGAGCTTCTCCGCAAATTTGTCAATTCTTCTCCTTTCTTTCCTCTTTTTTTTTTAAAGGGGAGGTTGTCAAATGTTACTCCTCGGAGGCACGTCCGGGCCGAGTGCAGACACACCGAGAGCGAGCTTCCGCTAACCGCTACCGCACAGAAAACCAGAACACGACGTGCGACCTTCAAAAAAAAAATAAATAAAACAATAAAAACCCCAGCCCCGCCACGGGGACGACGACGACGACGACTAGATCTGGATGATCCTGGTCTGGCACTGTGTGAACATGGCCTTCAGCTCGCTCTCCTGCGCCTCGCTGACGGCGTCCGGCTCGGGGCTCTTCTGCACCTTGGCCACGGCGAAGCTGATGCCCTGCGTGAGGCCGGCCTGCGTGAGGCTGGCCACCTGCACCATGGAGCTCTTGATCTTGGCGAAGGGCGACACCACGCGGCTGCCGTTGCTGTCGGCCGGTGACGGGCCCAGGCTGCCCTCCAGCAGCGAGCCCAGGCTTCGCTGGGAGCCGCCCGACGCCGCCGAGCTGGGCTTCTGGACGGCGAGGAGCGCGGCCGAGCCCGAGGTAGCGGCGTCCACGTCCAGCTGCGACGGCCGGGGCGGCGGCTGCGGCGGCTCGGGGTTCAGCCGTCCGTCCGACGCCGCCGAGGACTTGTCCTGCGCCCCGGACGAGGGGGCGTTGGCGGCAGGCGGCAGCTCCCCGAACACCTCCACCGGCTTGGTCTGCGCGTCCTGGGCGAACTGGTGGCAGTAGGCGTCGATGGGAGTGTCAAAGTCGATGAGGATGGCCTCCTCGGCCACCGAGGCGGCGCCGGGGGACTTGTCGTCGCCGGCTGGCGGGGGGCTCTCCTGCTTCCCGTCGCAGCCGGTGACCCTGATGACGGACGGGATGTTGAGCTCCACGCTGCCGATGGACTGGGAGCGGCTGCCCAGCCTGGAGTTGGACGCCACGATGCCGCAGCTGGGCAGCACGTAGTCCACGTTCTCCAGGGAGCCGGAGCCGGAGCACGGGTGCTCGGGCTCCGAGTTGTAGGAGTCGGAGTCGTCGGACAGCTCCGAGTGGCCCTCGTCCTTCAGGGCTCCGGCGCCGGGGGCGTCCGACGTCTCCAGGCTGCTGTCCGACTTCCACAGGTTGACCTGCATGGTCGGCTTCAGGAAGTTGACCTTGACGTCGGGCTTCGGGAAGTTGCCCAGCCTGCCGAGGGGCTTGAAGGGGCCGATGTTCACGTTCGTCTTGGTCTGTTTCACCTTCTGGTTGAGGGAGGAGAACTTGTTGAGGAGGAAACTTTTGCCCTGCGCCAGGCCGGAGCTGCTCTGGGCCTGGTCCACTGGTCGGCTCTGGATGCCCATGATTTCCTCGTGAGGTTTGGACTGCCGCCTGAAAAAAACCCAAAACAAAACAGAAAAAATGCATGTCTGAAAATGTAGTTCACATCAAACACTGTGAAAACAGTGTGTGCGCACGCATGTACATTGTATATACATATATACATATAATATATACATGCATATACATATATATGTATACATATATATATATATACATACATATATATACATATATACATACATATACATATATATACACACATATATATACATATATACATACATACACACACATATACACACACATATATATATATATATACATATACACACACATATACACACATATATATACACACACACACACACACATATATATATACTGTGTATATATATACTCACATACACAAACATATATGTATACATATAATTTAATGCAATGGTCATGCAACTCTGTGTGTCTACTAAATCCATACTAACCTCTCTAGTTTCTTTTCTACCACCAGGAGGTCCAGTCCCATGGCTTGTTTCGTAATGCGAAGCATCTCAGCTATGCACTGTAACGTGTCTGCGACATAACATCACACTGTAAGTCCAAACAAATACGTGCGAAGATACAGAGCGAGCTTGTCCTGCCGCGGCTAAAATCCCCACCTTTTCCGTCGTCCTCCGGATTCCGCGTGGCCGCTCGCAGAGTGTGAAAGTATCCACTCGTCTCTTCGTTCTTGTAATGCAGGCGCATGCAGCAGAACTTGGGCTTCCCAAAAAGAGTCGGCTCCGGGCCTGGCGAAGGAAACACAACTTGTGACGTCCGTTTTCAGCAGCGTCCGCTGCGTGTGAATCATTTTTGGGGGGGGACACTGCTAAACGGTTGCAGAGAAGCTGTCGAGCGCACTTTCGGGAAGTGTCGGGTGACTCAGCGAGCGCAGAAATCCTCACTTCTGCTCTCGTCGATTCGAGCGTCTTACCAATCTCGATCTTTTCCAGGCCGTCCAAGTTGAGGCGCTGGTACTGGTTGACTTTATCGGCTTCGTCATCATAGCTGCAGGGAAACACATCTTAGTTCAAAGAAATGTGTAGCAGGCTTACCAGACAAAGGTCGTATGAAGGTCATACTCACTATGCTATGTAATAGGCTTTGTCGGACAGGAGTAGCAGCACATCGTCATCCTTATTGGATGCATCGACGAGGCTGGTGTGGAAGCAAAAGAGTGGGATTAAGACAACAGCACTTAATGGCTGAAATAGATGTGAAAAAGTTAAAAAGGCACAAGATGTATATCTTGAAAGGTCTCACTACAAACCTCATGTCCCAATTGATGAGGGCCCAGCCTCCGTGAAACTTCTCATCGTCCGGCAACAGCAGCTGCATGTAGGTTTGCAGCAGCAGGCTGACCTGCTCCTGGGCTCCCCTCTGACTCTCTTTCTCTTTCTCTTCGTGCTCCTTCTCCTTGCTGAAGATGGAGTACAGATCCTCAGTGACTGGCAGGCCCATCATCAAGTCTGCAAGGACAGGTCGACATTCAGGCAAATCTCTCAGGAGCAGAATTTAGGACAACGTGGGCTGAGTTGCTCGTATGAACTGCCCATGTCTGTCTGTTTGTTATTTCTTCCATACCGATCACTGCCTGTCGGTAGGCATCCCTGAAGCGGTTCAGATAGTAGCGGTTGGCGGAGTTCACGCCATCCTTCATAACACCTGCCAGTTTCCTCTCCCCAGTCCTGGTGAAATCTCCCTGTAACAATTTGAACCATTACACTCTGTGCACTCTTTTCAAGGATTCGTCATCAAAAACTCTGTACGTCAAAGTAATGATGGTAAAAATCACACAATGATAAAATTTCTGCCAATATATAATGTATAACTTCAAACACAACTGTCAAACCTGGCAACTTAATTTAAGATTGAGGGAGAGAAATGCTCTCAGCTTGTTTTGATGCCAGATTTCTTGTTGTTTTATGGATGAAAACACAGTTTTGGTGTGAAGATTTTCAGCAACTGGCTGAGCCAATGTTTCTCACACCTCGCCACTGTTGTATCAGGCAAAAAACGAAAGGACTTGGGTGGTGTTGTGTTACCTTGAGCGCGGCTGTGCCCGCGTACTGTTTGCTGATGGTGTCGCCATTGTTGGCCCACATGATCTGATAAATCCTGTAGCACTTGAGAGGCAAAGGCTGCTCCGGAGGCATCACGCCCAGTTTCTTTAGCTGCGGAAGACAAAGTGTTAATGTTTACTCATCTGAAATCAAACTACAATCAGTGAGCAACGTTTCCTAGGATTCCTTTAGTGACCTTGACATGACCTTGAAACTGCTGTTAATGGGGAAAAAAAAAACACACCGTATTTTCCGGACAATAAGTCGCACTTTGTTTTTGTTCATTTGTCTTTGATTTTTTTTTTTTTTTTTTGCGACTTACAGTCCGGAAAATACAGGAACTGAATTTTTTAGGCATGGTCGCCGAGAAGAATGAGCAGGATTTCTAAGTCAAGTCGAAGCGTATTAGTTGTTCATGAGAGCCAATGA
This sequence comes from Nelusetta ayraudi, assembly GCF_046127955.1. Classification (NCBI taxonomy): domain Eukaryota; kingdom Metazoa; phylum Chordata; class Actinopteri; order Tetraodontiformes; family Monacanthidae; genus Nelusetta; species Nelusetta ayraudi. Next base: position 7,497,677 of record NW_027466058.1, on the reverse strand, counting down.
AACAGACATGCATACAGGGTTACTGATTGATTGAGATCTTTAAAAGTATAACTACAGGTTGATTACACATAAGTACACACAAATGTCACCATATTTTTTTTGGCCCGACTCCAGGTAACGGACAGATTGTACCTGTTGCTCCATCACGGCCCGGGCGATGGCAGCCTGGACCACGTTGGTCCTGTCCAGACAGTCCATACAGTTGACTCGGAAGATACCTTCCTGCTGACAGATGACTCCAGCCTGATCCACCCTGACAGAGCAGAAAAAAATGGCATCAAACTAAGAAATATGATATAAACTACTACTATATAACTACAGACATTAAGCGACTGGGGTTTCTTTCAATCAATCAATAAATATATAAAAGTAATATGATGTCATGTCATGTAATGATTTGGAGCATTACAATGAAAGTATACCCACCAGGCCCACTTCATGTCAGTGATAATGTCAGAAATCGCATCTGTCAGTACTTGAACGTTCTCAAACTTCATTCCTCGGCTGAGAAATAGAAAATAAGAAGCATCAGGGATTAATAAATGCAGGGTATGACAGTAGAAGTAGCAGTAGTAGTAGCAGATTATGATGTGTATTTACATGCAGCTACAAACATAAGAAGGCGTTTTTTCTTACCAGTGCTCATGGAAGTCAAAGGAAACATATGTGAGCTTTGGATTGTTGTAAAGCAACACTTGCTTCAAATATGAATCACCGATTATCTTCTCCCGGCCATTCTGATCCACTAAATTAATAATTACCTGTGGGAAATAATTGAAGAGTGTTGTTGCTTAAAACTATTTATCTTAGTATGCTTAATAATCTGAAGCTAAATGTTATAGAAAGGGCAGTTAGGAATATGGCATGCCAAAGATCAGTTTGACATTGTAATCTTTTATTTTAAAAAACAAACAAACAAAAACACACACACACACACACACACACACACACACACACACACACACACACACACACACTAAATCTAGGTCGGAAACTTCACTACAATGAGAGCTAAATAAAGCCTAAACTCTTTTGTTGTATCTCTTTCATTATTAGACTCTAAAATTATCTTTCCAAATTCTTCTTAAGTGCCAGAAAGAAGCTCGACTTCAGAGTCCAGTTTTCATGAACACCTCTGTCAGAACATTCAAACTACAGTAGATGGATTCATCAGAGGAAAACTGAACAATAAATCAGATTCTTACAAGTTGTCACGACTTAAAACTACCCTTCGGATAAACTTAGAGCGTAGAATCTGATAAAGCAAACCTACCAGGGTCTTGTAAAGTTCAAGTTGTTGTTCAAAGTGTGCAGCAACATAAGGCATGGTCTCCTTCTCATCTGAAACAAGAATTAAAAAAAAAAATTCAAAAAAGCAATCACAACAATGATTTAAACTTCAGTCAATCTGTCAAAGTTTACATTAAGCTGTATTAAGAAAAACAATCGCATTACTTTATCTGAGCAAATGACTTCCAAACCTGTTTTTCTCATACCCAGTTTTTAAAAACGTGCTCAGGAACATCAAGGACTTATAAGCAAAGCTCAGATACACTGGTAAAATGTGAGGAACCAAGAAGATTTTGAACAGGTCAAACCAAGACATGAGCACAGTTTTGCTGCCAGGCATCATAGAAAAGGCCTCCGTGATGCTTCTTTCTAGCTGACATTGTTTACTGACCTTTCTCTAAGCGTGGTCGGGGATTGTAGCGATATCCTGCCTGGCTCCAGAAGACAGGCACCGAGCCGCGAGTCTGCACGAAGGACAGCGTGTGGCTGTGCACGTGGATTAACTGCTCTGTCTCCACATAGTTAGCCACATGGCCATCGGCATCCACTCCTCTACGCTTGTACCGCATCCCTAAAAGCAAAGAGAACGCAGCAACGCTGTTCACATTATTCATATCACAGATCAGAGGCCACCTGAAACAAAAAAGGCTCAACCAATCAACACAACCATTTACATAATGGTTTAGATCAGACGGATAATCTCCATGTTTGTTTAGACACGACGGTCGTCTGGATCCACGAAAAGTCGGCACAACTGTACCTGGCCGGTGGCGGCTGCGTCTGGAGATCAGGGCCACGGTGAAGCGAGGGTAGATGTCATCAACGCACGTGACTTCTTGCAGCGGCGTCTCAGGGCTGCTCCTCTCTTCATCGGACGTGTCATTGTAGTTCACCACCAGTTCCTCCACCTGTACGAAGCCCTGGATGATTGGTATTACCCAGAAGTCCACTTCTGGAACCTGGAGGGGGGGGAAGGGTTACGAAAGAAGCAGATGTAGAAGATTAAAACACTCCTTGGCGTAGTGGTTATTGTTGCATGATAATTTAGATTACTTGCCTGTATCCAAGACAAGTAATCTCTCATGACTCAGAGGTCTTACCACTTGCATTAGTCAGTATTTTCATAATCACAAAACTCTCGGTTAAATAAAAACACTGCTGTCTTTGGAGAGTTGAACTGGCTAACTCTCTACGAAGGGCTTTAAAAAAAAAAAAATCACCGTGAAATTCAAAGCTGGGGACAAAGACCAGTGGTTCCATTCTGAAATTAAGGTAAATTATGGGCTGTTACCACCACAAATTACCTTGAGGTCAATGAGGTCTTGAATCATGTGTTTGTTCCAGAAGAAACGGTCGTCCACCTTTAACAAAGGATAACAGTGGCGATGAGTCAGTAAAAATGAAATTTAAACTATGTATGACAGACAAGTTCCTCTCCAAACCTGTTTCCACAGCGGTAGGTCAGATTTCTCCAGGTCTCCTTGACGCTGCACACTGTTTGTCAGGTCATAGGTCATGCTATAGTAGAAAGAGTCCGAGTCCATGAATACTTTGTACAGCTCATCGAGGAGCCGCCTCTCGAGGCGTTCTTTCTCCTTGTTCTCCTTGACCTGGAAGGCAGGGGGACACTGGCGTGAGTGGGAGAACACAATAGAAAAACCGGGCAACGGAAGAGAAAGAGAAACTCGAAAGGAAGCACTGGGAATTAAGTGCCAAAGGAGAGGGAGTGTTGAGCAGTGTGTCAACTTGAGGGTGATCGATTAAGGTGAGACATACCTTTTTCTTGGTGGGCACAGCAACATTGGATTTGATCTGGCTGAGAGTTTTCATCAAGAACTTTGAATCGTCGGGAGACTGGGCCAATTTCTCTGGTTTGTCGATTCCAAAGTGGTGCTTTTTGCAAAGCTGAAAAAGATATAAAACAGATTCCTCTCTTAAATTTAGACATTCTAGAATATATGATTCAAAATAATGCTCATATCAAAGAGAAGTTGACATTATCTCGTTGGATTTCTCCCAACAACAAACACAAACTACCCACTAACGACAACCAAAGACTAGACATGAGCACACAGTTTGAAGTTCTATATTCCCTTGTCTCACAACATCGCACTACATAATTATCACCTAACTGGGGAGGAAGTATGTGAACACTACAAGGGTTTCTAGGGGCCTCAACTAGGTCCACCTCTGAATTTACTCACTTGGAAATATTGAGTCTCACCCTCCGTGAAGTTGCCCTGAAAGACTGAAATCTTATCGATATGCAACTGTTTGTTTGTTTTTTACGTCCAGATACGAGTTATACTCATAAAGAGTGGGTAAAAATTACATTTTAAAATTTTAATTAATCCAATAAACACTCCACCAGGCAATGAGTCATACACTTGCGCATTAAAAGTATTCTTGGAAACATCATGACACCAGCACTACTGTTTTGCATACACACCTCCAGCTCAAGCTCTTGGGGCTCTTCATCAGACAGAGGAATGACAGCTATCTTGGTGATCTTGTAGACTTTGTGGCTGCCTGGTAAATGTCCCACGAGTGCTTTCTGTCGGATTAATACGAGGCCGAGAGGAAGATCTGCCAGCAGGGGGGAGAGGATGGGGACATGCGTCATGGGTTCAGAATTCCTCACATCATGAAAGGTGTGAGAGGCAGCAGCTGCATTACAACCACTAGCTGGAATTTTTCGATTATTATTATTTTTTTGTACAGGAAAATACTGTGCATACAACAATTATCTTGACGATTTGATATGAATCTCAACAATCAAAAATCATCATGTGTGTATGTATGTAATGACAGATGCCTTAAAGTTCTTCCCTTTAAACATCCAACCGAAGAAGAACATATTTGTCAGATAAACTGTACCTTCATGTAGTTGTATCTTGCCAATGAGGCCTTCTACCAACCCCAAACATACTGGATTCCAAGCTAAAAGGAGGTCGGTGGCTGAAAAAAAAAAAACAGAAAACAAACAAACAAACAAACAAACGTGACACATCAGCTCAACAAGGTATGTTTAGGTCAAAGGCCACATCCACAGGAAAAAAGGGTCACAGCAACCATTCTGCTGGTGCATGTTTCAGGTTATCTCTTCAAAGGCATTTGAGCGCGTCTGTCTGTCTGTGTGTGTGTGTATATTATCAGATACACCAAACCTTTCACACCCTGCCCGAGTTCGACCCGCGAGCTGTGTAAACACAAACCAGACAAGTCATCGTGGCTCCCCACACTTCCTGGTCGCACGCTTAGAAACCCGGGAAAACAGAGATTATTTAGAGATAGAAGATTTCTCATTTTCAAAATATCAGCATGTAACAGAACATGGCTGGCCACTAAATACCATTATGCTGTGTAAAATATCTAATTGCCACTACCACTATTTTGAACGGTGAAGCTCAAAGGCTTAAAGCCATGAGTCGCAATAATCTTTCTAATTTTTATTTCAGTATCCAAACTGTTTGACTGAAGAGTTGCGAAAGATTATAGCCATAATAACGTCCAGGCATCTTGTTTAGTTTGTGTAGTCCAGTAGGGTGACTGATGGGGGAAAAACGTCATGGTTAGTTAGCATTGCTGATGGATTAACGTCTAGAAGAGAAAATTGGAAAAATGTCGTGGGTAGGGCCGAGGGTGGAGAACATCAACAGTGGGCTGCCTAAAACAATGAGTCTTCCTGTTCCACAGCAACCATGTTTCACACCAAGTCCTCTGGGGGAAATTCTTGGAGGGGAAAAACAGCGCAACAACTATTAAATAGAATAAATGAATCCAATAACTTTGGCCCGCGTGTAACGTACACACAATATCATGGATCTACAGCATTTGAGGCAGAAAGAAGGAAGGAGTGGAAAACCCAGCGGAAGGGTGGAAAGTCTTTCCTAATTAAATAATGAAACAGTGGTGCAACTAAAAACCTGTTCGGGGTGACTGCGCAGCCATACAACTTACTTCGGCAGACGCGCACACAGGAAACGCACACAAGCCCGCGGGTGTCTCGCATACACGTTGCCTTTTAAGGGCCAGCGCCCGGTTCTCCCGTGCGGCGAATGTGATTCACGCTGCCCTCTGATGCTTCATCTAATGCGAAAGCGTGACCAGTTTTTATTCACAGTTAAGCGGCACGGCTCGCCTGTGCAATGTGAGCGGGCTCGTACGTCAGGAGACGCGTTACAGATTCCAGTCACAATAATAGCTGCAGGCTTGTTCGGACATGCATTTCGTTGCCGTGACTTCGTGTTTTTTTTTTTTTTATTCAATCTAATGGTCAATCACTTTTTAACACTTTAAAAAAAAAAGAGGGGGGGGGGGGGGGGCAGCACGTCAGCGCTGACGTAAAGGAAGAAATGTAGGTTTCTCGCCGTCTTCCCGCGTGCATTTACGTGCGAGGGAAACGTAACCCAAGACGTAAAGGAAGACATTTGGAGTGCTAGAGGGGTGTTGGCATTCCCGAAAGGAGCGAACAGTTACGACCATTCAACGAACGTAAACTCTTTTCGAGGGCTCCATAGAGAATAAGCTACTTCGTTAGTGAGCTCGTGTGATCGCATTTATACACGAACGACAATTTGCCTGACACAATTGACAGAACCGGTGACACTTTTTGTGGCAAGGCAGTACTGCGTGTGACAAAAAAACAAAACAAAACACAGTGTCAACACAACCCCATGTCGATAAATAAACAAGTATCGTTCCAAGCCGACAGCGGAGAGTGCCAAATGTTTATTTTCAGATAAATGGCCGGCGGCGGCGGCGGCGGTCGCTGAGAAAGATGTCATCCGGTACGTACCAGGTCTGACCGTCATGCTCCCGTCTTTTCGGCTGCACCACAGAGCTCGGTCTCCACTCTGGAGAATGTACTCGTCTTTCGCTTGGAACAGCTCCATTTTGTCCGTTTACGTTACACAAACGTAGTCAAGCAGCTGGCTCCGCAGCCAGGCACAGGTAATTGTCAACTCCAACGCCTCGGATGTTGACTGTAGCGAGCCAGCGGGCAACTGGCTAGCCACGGTTAGCTCACCCCTCGCTGGCTGGTGTGCTCTAGTGGCCGGCTAGCTACAGTGCCTAGCTGTCTGGCTAGCAGCAGCAGCAGCAGCGGCTGGATGCGTGTCGTATGTGTTTATTCCACTTCGACACATACTGATGGGCAAATTCCGTTTCGGTGGCGGCGCAAATTAGTTCCAGCGGTCCTCACTAGGGAGACTGGCGGGCACAAACACATGAGGGACAGGGAGAGGGGAGTCCCCGGCCAGCCGCTCAGGACGTCAGTTTCCTGCTCCAAACAATGACACGTGACCTGCGCAAACATCATCATCATCATCACCGCCGGTGTACAGGTGCTGCTTTACAAAACATCACATCAGTTGCAAAATAGTTGCAGCATTTAGTAAATATAGACTATGTTAATCTACCCCGTCATCAAACAAATTGAAGAAATTTGATCAGTTGAATCACTTGTTAATGAGCGATGCCGACACGGTGGTGCAGTGGTTATCACTGTTGCCACTCAACAAGGAGGTTGCGGGTTCAATCCTGGCCTGAGGCTGCGTGGGTTCACTCCAGCTTTTTCCCACAGCCCCAAGACATACGTGTTAAATGAATTTGGAACTCAAATTTGCCTATGGGATTTAGAATGATATTTGTTTTTTATCTTTCTATGTGGCCCTGGCCAGCGATTTGGTGCGGATCGTTATAGAGCCAGCTCTATGAACGGACGACTTGTGTCAGGTGTACCTTTCCCTGACACCTGGGATAGGCCCCAGCAGACCCCCGTGGTCCTGAGTGCAGGAGGAAGTTGGTATAGAAAATGGATGGATGGAAACACTTTATTCCTTGTCTTCCCCTTTCCTGTTTTGTCCTTTTTTTGTCTTTTTTGTCTTTTTTTTTAATTAAAGGAGATCACTATACTATACTATATGTAACTGAGATTTGTGTAATGGAGAATAAAGTGTGACAGTCTCCAATTTACATGTGTTCCAATCCGTCAAGGGCAAGGGCAAAATGTTCCAGAATTGTGACTCAGTGCTTCTCTGAGGGAAAATGCAGGGAGCAGCTGGTCCAAGACAGACACGTCACCGTTAAAAGAAAATTACTTTAGTGAGAAACTAGGATCACATTTTTACCGCTAAGTAATGGATCAAGCATACGTTTTCAAATTCCAGCCAAAGATTTTGGATAACAAAATGCTCATGAAGAGAAATCACAGAATTTGTGGGAACTGAAATACCACTCGAAATCCAGGTCAAATATTTTTATTTTTTATCCATACCGACATGATTTGCTTCTAACATCGTATTAGCCTGATACTCGTAAACTGCAATCATCATTAGCCACAATTTGTAAAGGTGTCGGAAAGTGAACATACCATACACACACCTAATGATTTTGTGACGGTGGCAAATTACTTATGAATATTTAACTGAAAAGTAAATCCAATCTTTACGATCAAATTGCTTTGTTGTTTTACTTGTTACATTGTTGTACTTGTTTTGCTTCTCAAACATGATACTGTAAGGCTTTTTGGTTTCATTTTTCTATTGTGTTTTTACAGATTGTGGCTGTGGTAGTTATACAAGAACACAATCTTGACCTCCTTCACTAGCACCAAGTGCTGATTGTCTTACATCTCAAGTAAGATCCACATCGAGTCTCCACTTGTTAATATACATTCATAAATGTACCAAAATATTATATAATATAAATACTGATATATTGTATCAAGTAAACCAATGCACTGACAAACACTAACAAACGCACATCAACCAAAACTGGTGTAACTTATATATGTTGTAAATGAAGTGCTGCTGATCTTTCAGCATATACGTTTCAATGGTGGCAAAGTGCAAAGACATCAACATCCATAATGCACCAAAAAGCAGCATCTAATGGACATATTCACTGTGTTCTCTGACAAAGCAGCTCCAGTATGTGAATACAATGGGCAGAACACTTTTGCTCTTAGTTTTGCAGTGACTCCTGCTTTACATCCCATATGTTTGCATTCATAAACCGTATGGATAAAAGCTTCATATAACATTTGATCAAGACAAAAGGCAACCACACAAAACATTTCTTAGGAAAATACTTCTACTATTCTCCCATTGATCGATAAAGGCCTCTTTTTCAAACTTTACTTGTGACTGAAAATCACTGCCAGCATCTTGTTCATCATAACAGCTGTCTCATTATTATCATTGGCACAACATAGAAGGCAACAACATTGGCTTGAAAAACATGATTGCACTGGGCTACCATCAATTATGTGCTGAATGGCAGAAAATATCAACACTGTTAATCAACGCATGCAACTTCCACGAATGCCGTAGATGAAGCAGGAAGAGAGGCAGAGCTTGTTCTCCGTCAACTATACAGCAGGTTTTCCCGTTCAGCTCTTGAGCGAGAGGTTTGCGCTCATTACGAGATCTCCTTGGCCGGCCCAGTGTTCTCCTTGGAGATCATGCTGGGCTCGCCTTTCTCCGTCACGGTGTCTCCCTCTCCTGCCACCTCGCTGGCGAGCCTTGCCGGCTGCTCCTCCAGTTGCTCCAGATCTTCCAGTATGGTCTGAACACGGCGGACTCCGTCTCGCCTCGCCTGCCGCACATCTGCCCGACCCTCTGGGTCAACTGAGTCTAGTGCTAGAAGCTCTTTGGTCAGCAGCTCCTCTAGTAACAAGTAATTTTTGTCATTCCTCTTTCCATTGAAATATTTGACCCTCTGTTCCAATTCAGCAACCCGCTCAACTATCTGCTGTACTTTAAGCAGGCCCGGGTGGCTCGGGCACTGAGCGGCCTCTTCAGCTTCTGCCTTCGCAGGTTGGGCTGGAGCGGCGGCAGCTGTTGTGTTCTGGGCCTCTTGGTTCGGAGGTATTTGAACTGGGACTTCTGGAGTAGGTTGTTGTGGTTGCTCTGTTTTTGGAGGCTGCACGAAACGTTGCTGTGACTGTACAGAGTGTTCAGGATATTGAGATTGCGGAGATGTTGGAGGAGGAGGCTGTTGCACCTGCTGGGGTTGGTGGAACTGCTGGGGTTGATGTAGCTGCTGGGGTTGGTGGAACTGCTGGGGTTGATGTAGCTGCTGGGGTTGGTGGAAGTGCTGGGGCTGCTGCAACTGCTGGGGCTGCTGCACTTGCTGGGGCTGCTGGAACTGCTGGGGCTGCTGAGGTGAAGGTTGTTGGAACTGTTGAGGTTGTTGAGGCTTGTGGAAATCAGCTTCTGAATGCAGTGGCTGGGGAGGTGGCACATTCTCAGCTTTCTGCTTAGCGCTTTGTTGCTCCTGCTCAATTCTCTGGGGCGGGTCTCTCGTTATTATATGCTGATGAGCCTTTGTCATAAAAAAAAAAAAAAAGCATTACGGTCACATAAAATGCATTTCAAAAAAAATAATTAAATGAATTTTAGCTCTTAAGAAATGTCAGAATCAAAGCACACATGTACCTGTGGTCTTTCTCCTATCACCTGAGAAATAATAGGTGACTGGCTTCTGATAAGGGGAGGGATGTGAATTGTGTCACGATGCTGGGGCAGCAGTATAGGAGAAGCCCTTTCCCGGGGAGTCTGGATGGCTGCAGTGTAGCCAGGCCATTCGTCTGTCTGGATGCGATGGAATGGCTGCTGGTGTTCAGAGAAGGGGACACGCTGAGAGTAGACTGAGGGGTTTAACTGAGGTTGCGCTTGTGTCGGGCCTCCCCCGCCCTCGTGGATCACCGGGATGGGGATGTAACCTGCTTGAAGATTCGTGCTGCTGGGCCTTGGAGGCTGATGATGGGGGACAGTGTAAACCTTCAAAACGCATCAAGACAAAACAAGGAACATTCAGTATATGTATCACTCATAAGATCTGGCTTCGTAGGTGCTTTTCCATTTGCAAACGCTTGTGGCTGTCAGCCTTAAATCTAACCTCTGTTGAAACAGGGGAGCTGGCCTTGCCAGGCTCGGCGGTGCAGTTGTCTGAAGGTCCGTGTAAAGGTGATCTGGGCCTGCAGTGGAGCCCTGTGGGGGAGGGTGACTGCCCTTCTGTGTGGATATTCTGCGCAGTGCTCGGTTGGATGTAAGAATAACACGGATGCTGTTGCTGCCTTAGTTCGGCGCCCTCGTGGAAGACTGGGATGGGGACGTAACCTGGGCGAAGAATGGGATGCTTCATCTCCCTCACAAAGGTCTTCTGTGTCTCATGAGGGCTCGGTTCTGGTGGTTTGTTGGGTCCGTTTGCTGACACTTCTCTGATCTGAAGCAGAAAAGAAAACAACCTATGAATTGTATTGATACAATTTTTAAAAAGTAGTCAAGATTAATTAATAATTTACATTTGAACTTATTTCTTTACCCAAAAAAAAACTAACAAGAGGTGGAAAAAAAGGATTTTGAGAAAGATTATTCACTAGATACCATTGATAAGACCTCTTACTCTAAACTGTTTTGAGGACTTGGGGGTATTTGTGACAGGAAACTGTGACGCTTAATGTTTGCCAATTAAAATGTGACATTTTCACCAGCAATGCCAGAAGTAACACCCCTATGATTATTTGTTTTCCTGCTGATTTGCGTCAACTTTACAGCCGAGCGGGCTGTTGCCTGAGCCTCGTGTTTTGTTAAATAACCACGAAAGCATTCACTTGGCAGGGCCGGAGGCTAATCTCACTACAAACACACGGAAAGAATGATCAGATTTAGCACATGTCCATTGTCAATACTGAAGTTTATCAATTATTTGACCACACTCAATATTTACCTCATAATCAGTTTGAGGATTTTTGGGGGAATTTGTCAACATTTTGCCTTTTTGATATACTTAAAAATAAGGGTTTAATATAACTGTGTGCATATAGGACTTTTCCAAATTAACACTTTTTCCAAATTAAATAGAACATAAATACGTACTAAAACTAATGACAAGTAATGAATCCAGTTACCTGGATTAAGACGCAATTAACAATTCCACGATAGGCAGGAAATATATTTCCTGCGAGAACTTGTAAAGAGACAATAATGGAGGAGTGCAGGCAACAAGTCCTCTGACAGTTAGGCACTGTGTTAATGATACATAACTAAGAGAAAAGTCCAAGGTTTATCCTTAAGCAATTTGAAACCAGAAAAAAAAAAAAAAAGAGGCATAAAGTGCATTTGTATGTATAAGCCGCCAACATTTCCTCCTCTTGGATAAGTTATGACATGGCTGTGAACGACCCTTTGCCCTCTGCCATTTCAGTATGGGACCACAAGCACAGTGCCAGCACCATTGCACCAATTTTATCCCCTGACAGCTGTGTCTTTCTAGCAGATTCTTCGGGACACTAACTTTGGACAACAGAGTCAGCCTCCCAGGCCAAAGAGACAGACCCGACTGGCAGCCTCGCTCAGCCAATGGCTTTTTTTTTTTTTTTTTTTTTTTTTTTTTTTTTTAATTATTATTATTTCTATTTTCTCCTCTCTTTCTCTCTGTGCTCTGGAGACTTCTCATATTTCCATTTAACATAATAATAACGCACGGCGACCATCGCCTCCGTTGCCGCACGGTATATACCCCCCCACACGCAGGCCGGAGCGAGCCGCACCAGCGTCAAATCCATGTAAGGGAAAAAAGTTTAACCCCGAGCAACACACGTCGCGTTGTTTTCTCGATCATGCTTAGAAGGCTTGCGAGGCGATCTTCCTCGCGGGTAGCCCGTCCTCACTGCAGGGCGGGTGAGTCATCGGGTAATAATAGTATTAGATCATGACACGGGGAACATAACGGGGTTGATCACCCGTTATAATAGGCTTATGAGCTGTCTGTGTGTGAGGGGGAGGTGGCGGTGCACAGCTAGGCCCCTGGACCGGACTGTGTGTGGCGGCCAAGTCGCAATGAACGCAGCGATAAACACCCGAACGCAGCAGCCTCCGACATGAATCGACACACGCGCGCGCACAACAACAACAGATAGCAAACAGAGAAGCCCCCCGCGCGCCCCGCCGCCGGGCCAACGCCAACTTTGTCACGCTGCCTTTCCCTCACCTTTCTCGTGTCGTGCCTCGGGTCGTTCCAGGTTGTCGTGCGGTTGTTGTGGTCCACGAAGAACGGCCACCCGGTCTGGGGGTCGATCTTGACTTCCCATCCGAGGGGGAGCGGGTCGCTGTCGTTGTTGGCCATCGTCGTCAGGAGGATCGGCGACTGCGTCTTCATGCCGTTCATTGTTGCTCGGCTGCCGGGCGATTGAAACATTTTATATGGGCGACGGACGCTTTAAAGATTCCTTGAAGTGACGTGGGGAAAAAGTGGGCTGGAAGTTTCTCGAAATAGCCGGGTTAGCGTCGGGGCGGGCGGACGGTGCTGGATAGGTGGAGAAGGATCCGGACCTGTTAGCCACCACCCCCCACCCCCCTCCCCCTACATAGACATTTAACAGAATGGACTTGCGATCAACGCGGTCTTTATTCCCGCTTAGATTGATGGCGTTGTTTTTTCTATCCTGCAGCTGTGCGCCACTCGGATCATATCATCCTGCAGCTGTGCACCACTCGGATCATATCATCACCATCATATCCCGTTGACGAGGAAGTCTTTACCCCCCCCCCCGCCCCCCCCGAAATATTCCTGGGATTCCCCCCCCCCCCCGCGTCACCACTTGTGCACCCCTCAAACTCGCCCAACCCTGAACGATAGACGAGGGAATCCCGTGCGTTTTCAAAATTCCCCCCCCCCCCAAAATACACGCGCTCAGACTCCCTCATGGCCAAGTCTCGTCCAAGTCATCCTGGTCTGGGGGTTTTTGCTTTGATTTTGGTTCGCAATTATGTAACCGTGGTGGCGAGGCAAAGAGTGTGGGCACAGCAATTCTGTCTGATGACAAATCTCCCCTCGCCACTGAACTGAACACTGAACCCAATCAGCCTGATGTACAATCGCTAAACGACGAGGGAGTCGTTTAGTGAGCAACTGACTAACTGGAATGGTGCGTTTGAGGACATGCCAAACACGAGTGATTTAGTTTAGTCTGGACGGCATCAAAGCCAGTTCTTCTCGATATGAAAACATGTGATTAGCACACTGAATTTAACACAGCGCAACAGGTTAATGAAATAAAATCCGATCATTTTTAATCTTCGGGTGCAAATGCTTGTTTTATTAGGTATTTTATAGATTTCTGCACATCCTTGACAAAATAATTGTGATTTTTTTTTTCCATCCCCCACAAGATTTTGTTATACGTAAAAATAAAAATAAAAAAATGGATTAAATTATGCGGTGAAAAGGTGCTTAATCATCACCATCAAATAAAAATAATCCCTGCCACAGCAATATACACACAATTATCACTATCTTTTGTGCAATGTATTAAATGTGATATGATACCTCTTTGAACATGCTGTTTCTTATTGAAGCTTAATATTAAACCTTAAACCTTAATATTAAACCTGTTGACACACTCACACAGCATGCTGAGTCACTATTAGAAAGATTGCAAATAATCTATAAATGTGTCACATACTCCTAATAGTGATAATAGTGGACAGAACAAAGTCAGAATTGCATTATAGTCAGTGATTCTTATCACTAGTCTCATGGTGTGGTCAAGCATGTCCTGCTCACATGTTCCAATTAATACACGTGCTCCTCATCATAACTGACAGTTCCCATGCACGACTGTATACTGTATACTGCCTAACACGATGTGGTTTAGTTTTTCTTATTATAGTCTTTAATTCAAATTAGTTTCTCCGTTTTAATTACACAATAATCCTCATTTAAGTTTGGTCTAAGATTTAAAATAGAGTGTTAAAAAAAAAGAATTCTAATGTAATGAGAATAAATCAAGAGAAAGATAATAGGACAAGAATAAATGATAATTAGTGATTTTTAAGCCTGTTCGGACAATCTGGTAATGAAACTTTCCTTATTTTAGTACAGGACACTGTAATACAATTCATGATTTGCTGGGGAAAACAAGCCACGTCAGGTTTCGGTGTAGTCTCCGCCGTCGAATACTGGTGATCAAAGTAAGCGCACCCTTGAGTTCAACTTCAAAGTAAAAGCAGATCCACTTCCCCAGAGTGCTGCCTCGGATAACAGTTTAATTCATTCAATTTTAGCGTTTATTGGGCACTTCCTTCAGTTAACCTAACGATACATGACGCGTTAGCTCAAACGATTCGACTTGAAACGACGTTTCTTATGAGACATCCCCCAAGCTTCTCGCGACGGCCGGCGCAGACTCCGTAGACTCTTGTGACGTATTGTTCTTGGTCAGCTAGCCTCCGAGCTAGTTACCTAGCTTAGTTATTGTAGTTGAACGCACACCTCGGCGTCGTCAACGTTAGCCATCTCCCTAGTTGCTCTCGGTTGCTCCTTAGGTGACTCGCCATCGACCATGGACGACGAAAGCCAGTCCAGGACTCTGTAAGTAATTTCTTTGTCGTTCCACGAGGATTAATATTAGTTAGGCCTGTCCTTCGCGATGCTGAGACTCAGTGGCTATTCTAGTGTTAGCTAACTTTCAGTGACCCTGCATTTAGCGTTAGCGCTTTGTAGATAGTCCACGTTCAAGCAGAACACGTATCTAAGTTGAATCCAATGTAATATAAAAGATATCTGAAAAATGTTTTCAATGGTTTAGTTCGTGTGTATGTTACATTTACGCGGAGGTAAACGCCAGGTCAGATTGCGCCTTTCTTCTAACTCAGGCAGGCTAGCTAACATAACAACGTAGCCTAATTTTGATAACTCATCACCGGTATCCACCAGGAAATGTTGACTCCAGAAATAAGCTCATTTTGTGTCTTTATGAAAGTGACTTAACCGCATTGCCGTAAGATCCCACTAACGTTATCCGATTTCTGTTAACGAATCGCCTTTGTCTCCCGAACCCTAACCTCAGGTATGTTGGAAACCTCTCGAGGGATGTAACAGAAATCCTGATTCTTCAACTCTTCACCCAAATAGGACCTTGCAAAAGTTGCAAGATGATAACAGAGGTAAGATTGACATGTTTGTTTTTAGATTACATTGCCACGGCTTTGAATCATTCACTTCTAAAACATTAATAATGGCCACCGACGGCACCTCCATTGTTTCTGCGTTATACGCTTATTAAACAAGCAGGGCTGTTAACCACGTGCGACAGTCCATGTTTGTATGTGAGTGAAAATGTTGTGAAGACTTCAGGTTTGTTAAAATGTTTTGTAAAATATTTGAAGTCCAAAACTGAAATATGTGTTTGTGTGTCTTTGTTCTTTCAGATAAAAGAGAAATCTTGGCTTTTAGTCATAGTCAATAAGACGTTTTAACATTGAAAAAAGGAAGAAAAAAAAACACAAGACACTTTTTAAAGTCTGACATTAAAAAAATAAAAAAATGTTTAAAAAATATTCGGAACCGATTCATTTTGGAGGTGAGAACAACCTTTCAAATGCTGGTCTTAATGTTTGTCCCCCACAGCATACGAGCAATGATCCGTATTGCTTTGTGGAGTTCTGTGAACGTAAGGATGCTGCTGCAGCTGTTGCAGCCATGAATGGCAGGAAGATATTGGGAAAGGTAGGGAACCTGACCTCCCAAACATCTCAAACACATTGAGTTTCACCGTCCACTGAGACTTTCTGGTGTCTGGACGTGTTCCTGTTTCTGGGACCGGCCTGAGGTCACCATGACAAACTTTCCAATCGTCTCTTTTGAACTCTTGTTTTCCAGGAGGTAAAAGTAAATTGGGCCTCTACTCCGAGTAGCCAGAAGAAAGACACATCCAGTAAGTGCCGACCACTGATTTCTTTTTCTTTTTTATTTATTTGCTACTCAAATCCTGTTGGTCATAAACGCCGCGTTGCTCCTCTGTCACTTCAGATCACTTCCATGTGTTTGTCGGAGATCTGAGCCCTGATATCACGACTGAGGATGTCAAGGCTGCGTTTGCACCCTTTGGAAAAATCTCGTAAGTTCTCATTTCCTGGAATCTTTGCGTACAGCCCCGCACAAGGTTGTGGTTTGGTTTGTTTGTTTTTTAAGTTGCTTTATTCATGGGCAGAATTATAATGAATCCGTTGCAGGAATAATGTACGGCAATGTTTAAATGCATACAGGGGCTATTTACATTTACAAATGTACAAAAATGAAAAAAATTGTGGATTGTCAAAATTGGAAACACGAGGGCAAACGTTGAACCTCGATGGTTTTTCCTTTTTGGTTTATAAAGTGTGTTTGTTTGTTTGTTTGTTTGTTTTGCACTGGGACTAAAGAAAGGACTCTGAAGAAAGATTACTGTGCACTGACCTGGAAACCAATGGGTTTTGAATGTTGTGAGAGAGGTTGCGTTACGTCACATTAGTACTTGGTGCAGCGTCTATGAATTAAGTGTTCTATGGCCTTACACATTCATATATACATGTTAAAAAAACAAACAAAAACAAACCCCAGGGTTAATAAGTTAACACATGTTGGCCGTGCGCGTTCACACCGGGCTTCAGGCTTTTTCAGAGCAGCTTTATGAAAAGTCTCGCTGCTCAGTGAAACCCTGCAGTTGTCGGAGACGGAGCCAAATGCAACATGGCTTTGTTTTGGTCCGCAGTTTTTGCTCTCTCCTTATTTCCCAGCAGTAAACACCACTCGGCATGCGCTGCGTTTCACCCAGACATTAAAGTCAGCAGTTTGTCCGTGTCTGAAGCGGCTTCACTGGGGCCTTTCGTCATGTTGCCGGTCTTCCACATCGTATAAACATCAGCCATGTTATTGGAATGACCATAATCACAATACACAACTTTATACTTGAGTAGTTACTTGAACTTACTGAACTTGGATCATGACGGATAAATATCAACACATCGTACCCCATGCTAGTTTTAATGATACCACACAAAGTTTGAAGCTCTGCCACGGCAGAATGTTTCTAACTAACTAATATTACAACGTGCATTTACACATGCAAAACATAATTGATGGCTGGTATGAGATACATGATATGAATATAATGAAACAAACTGGATTGACCCTTTTCCAGCCATTTTTTTTTCTGATAGCACTAATAGGTTGGGTGGGGGTGGGGCTGTTAAAGCGGCAATACGCGATTTTGTTTTCCACAGCCAGAGGGCGTAGCTGAGCGCAGCGTGTAAACCAAAGCATGGCCTCTTCCCTCATCTTCTGCACAAGCAAGGAACACATAGAGTGAAGATATATAATACATAATGTTCCAAGTGATATGCTAACGCTAGCTTAAGTCGGCTTCCTTTACCAGAACTCTGTCACCATGTGGCGTTTCCAAGGGCAATGCTATCAGTTGTGGCCCTTCCTGCTATTAAAGACTGCAGGGCGGCTGTCTCCATAGGGCAGAGGAAGCAAAGATTCACGTGTATTGACTCGTTTCATACACAGACAGAAAGGGCTTGATATCAGTGGACAGATAGGGGGTGTGATGCGGCGCACCACCCTGGAACAAACACCACCATTTCATTTACCACACTGTTACCATACGCTGACAATGAGGAAAATCGCGTATTGCCCCTTTCAATGACTCACTCCCCACTCACCACTTTGCCTGCGGCTCCTTCTCGTGTGGCCATCTGTTCTAATCCTTAAGTTTTTGAGCTGTTGCTTTTCTGGTGTTACTAGCTTGTGGTAAGTAAAACTGTCAGCTAAATGTAAGCTGTGTGTATGAACCTGAAAAGCTTTTAGCTGTGGGGCTCAGTCAAGTAATAGCACTTTGGTTATTTTTGCAGAAATGCTCATGATTGGACAGGAGCCTGAAGGCTAACAGCAAGGAACTGTGCACTCGGGAGACTCAGATGTAGTTTTTTCTCTCTATTTATTCCATTCTCTTCATGTCTATTTGTAGATGCCATGATGTTACCATGATCTAGCTTAGATTAACATTAATTTAAAGTACTCTACTTGTTCCTCTAAAACCTCTGCTAAAAACTGTCTGGTTTTGATTTGCTCAGTGCTGTTTTTGTAGTGCAATGATTCTCCTTCAAAACTTCTGAAATGTCGATTTCTCAAAATTTGCAGCTCCCTCAAACTCCATACTCCACTTTGGTGGTAAAGAATTGACCAGGGAAAATACAGAAATCTGTTAACAGGCCATGTATGCCTTTTAATTCCTTTTTTCTCTTTTTGATATTTTCTGTATTTCTGTACCTGTAGGAAGAGCA
The DNA here is from genome assembly GCF_046127955.1 of Nelusetta ayraudi. Lineage (NCBI taxonomy): Eukaryota > Metazoa > Chordata > Actinopteri > Tetraodontiformes > Monacanthidae > Nelusetta > Nelusetta ayraudi. The sequence goes on along the minus strand of NW_027466058.1, from coordinate 7,479,270 downwards.
CCGACTAAAGATTTAAAAAAAAAAAAAAAAAAAAGCTTTGCATGGTAATCCACATAACTGGTTCCTTTAAATGATTTCAATGAGCAGGATAGCTTTGAGAAGAATGAAGCGTAGGTGGCGCTCTAGTGGCAAGGATCCTTTAGCTCGTCTCAAACTCATTTATACGTAGCTCTGTAGGCTTGCATGTGTTTGTCTTTGCTTTTTTGTTTCAAGTTTTTTTGCTTTGACGTTTTAGTGCAAGTCAGCGCTCAGGTCAGGGTCACCGTAGCTAATCAACATTATAACCTAGGACAGGATTCACTATTCAGTCTTTTTTTTGTTAGTTTTTTATTAATTTTTTTTGCGTGGTTCCTTATTTAGTTAAAAAACGCCTGCTCGCACGCGTGTGCCTTGAAACAGTTCTCAATCTTGCCTGCAGGGACGCTCGTGTTGTGAAGGACACGGCAACAGGAAAGTCAAAGGGGTATGGATTTGTGTCCTTCTACAACAAACTGGTAAGACTCCAGTGCAAGAACACAGACTGAAGGTTATTTCTATTTTCTGTTTACTCTCCTACCTGAATTCATTTTTAGTCCCTCTAGTCAGCGTAACTTTAATCACCTCATCGTTTGCTAAAGCCGTAGAGCTTTTAGGACTCTGAACATATATTTTGGGTAGTATTTATCCCCCAACGAACGCATTCGTCACTCCCCAGAGAATGAATTGTTTCTGATTGGACTCGCAGGATGCGGAAAATGCCATCTTAAACATGAATGGACAGTGGCTCAGAGGACGACAGATCCGGACCAACTGGGCCACGCGCAAACCCCCGGCGCCCAAGAGTTCCCAGGACAGTAAGTCTGCTCGTCTCGCTCCACTCCTGGGTAGCAGTAGCGGTTTTTCCAAATTTCTTGAAATGATTTTGGCGATAATTCACCGCAGGATTTTTTTTTAAATCCTCAACTCAGCACAGGCGCAAAAGCTATTGAATGGTGTTGACAAAAACGGGTAAAATCAGTCCTGGGTTTTTGATCATTGATAATCAACAAGTAAAAAAAAAAAAAACATTTAAAAATCACAAGAATTCTTTGATAATACTTTTAGACCAATCGGCATTGGCAATACTGGCCCTGTATTGATTTGTTATTGGCTTGATGCCCACATTAAGGACGCTTGTGAAAAATCACACATAGTTTATATTTCACCTAAAAGGTGGCACCAGAATCAAAGTTTCTTCATGGTAAATCGGTGACATGGCAGTTTTGGGGTGAACTCCCCCTTTAACCTGCTGTGGATTATTTGTCAGTTGGCTCCTGCAGCTCAGAAATCATTTTGTACTCGGACCAACATTGACATACCTACGTGGGAATTAATTTGTTTTGTTTTGTTTTTTTTCCTTTCAGACGGCTCAAAGCAGCTGAGGTTTGATGATGTGGTGAATCAGTCCAGCCCTCAGAACTGCACCGTGTACTGCGGAGGGATCCAGTCAGGACTCTCAGGCATGTTCACGTTCTGCACGTACGTCTGCCTGTTAAACACGCTGCCGCCGTGGCTAAATGTCTCCTCTTTGATTCTTTCAGACCACCTGATGCGGCAAACCTTCTCGCCTTTTGGTCAAATAATGGAAATCCGTGTTTTCCCAGAGAAGGGATACTCGTTCATCAGGTGAGGCTTCGGGTCTGTTGCAGCGTTTGGCCACTAGATGTCAGCGCAAGCGCATCTCACGACTCCGTGATTATTATGACGACGGTCTTCTAGGTTGTGTTTTTTTTTTTCTATCATTGATATTTTGATAAAGTTGTTATAATGTTGCTCTGACGAGTGCGATTGAGCTTCTGACCGTTTTCTTTTGAAGGTTTTCCTCCCATGACAGCGCCGCCCACGCCATCGTTTCAGTCAATGGGACGATCATCGAGGGACACGCAACCAAGTGTTTCTGGGGCAAAGAATCTCCCGACATGGCAAAGAGTTCACCACAGGTAATGGAGGGCGCACTGCTGCAATCAACCATTATTATATTGGACTGTCCCCATACACAAGTATGCTCAGAAACACAAAACTGAAAGCACATATGCAAAACAGTTTCAGGGTGTATTTGTGGCAGGGCTGTGAATCAGGATCGCTTGTTCTTTTCAGCTTTATTTATTTAATTCTTCTGTAAAAGCCATCCATCCTGCACTTTATTGATTGTTGTGTAAATATATACATTTTCAATTAAAAGATTTCAATACAATGTAAAAATTATTTCTAATGTTCATTGGTAACAAAGCAGGTCAAACTATGTGAAACACATACTATTCTTAACTTAACTTATTTATGGATTTATGACTACGGATTGAGCACCGTACCTGTCAATTGGTCATTTTTTTATGAACCAGCCGCAAAGTTGAATAAAATATGTATTTTCTTTTTTTTAAGTACCCATCTTTCATTTGTTTATTATCATTTGCCACACAATTAAAGCAGCCTCATGCTAAATTTAAGAAGAATTTAATAATTATCCAATTAGTCGACTAATCGTTTCAATAGTCGGGTGACTCGTCGACTATTAAAATAGTCGTTAGTTGCAGCCCTATTGTAGAGTAAATAATTGTTCTGAAATTCAAGGATTTAATTTTTCTTTGCTGGTAGGGCCGAGAAACAGGTATTCATTTTTGATATGCTTGGTCTTAAAAAGACTTGAATTTAATTTGAAGAAACCTGTAGGAACCCTGAGTTGTACCTCAAGAAATTCTAAAAATTAATCTGTGAAAATATGTATATATATATATATATTTCTTCAGTTCTTCCTAAATAATCCATGGGTGGATGTGATGTGTAGAGTTGCCGCTTAAACCATTTTTCCTAATTTTCTTTCCCCCGTCTCACCCAGTTTGAGTACAACCAGTGGGGGCAGTGGAACCAGGTCTACGGGAACCCTCCGCAGCAGCAGCAGCAGCAACAGCAGCAGCAACAGCAGCAGCCGCCGCCCCAACAACAGCAGCAGCAGCAGCAGCAGCAGCAACAGCAGCAGCAGCCCCAGCAGCAGTACGGCCAGTACATGACCAACGGATGGCAGGTTCCCTCTTACAACATGTATGGCCAGTCGTGGAACCAGCAGGGATACGGAGTCGAGTGAGTTTCACCTCCTTGCTTTTAGAATCACGCAACAGCTGTGTTTTATTTTGCCGGTCGTCCTCGTTGCTAACTGACGGTTGTGCCGACGACCTCGCAGGCAGCCGCAGTCTCAAGCCTGGATGGGAGGGTTTGGCTCTCCATCTGCCCAGGCTGCCGCTCCACCCGGCCAAGTGATGTCCAACCTGCCTAACTACAACATGACTGGCTACCAAACACAGTGAGCCCAGAGTCACACCAAGGGGATTTTTTTTTGCTTTCCTTAAAAAAAAAAAGAAAAAAAAGAAAGAGAAACAGCGTTCATCATCTGGAGTGTTGTGTAGAAAAAATGCAGGGGCCATATTCACAAAGCCTTTTTCAACGATGAATGCCCCTTGTTCAAATCATCTTTTCCAGTTGGCTCCTTTTAAAATATATACAGATTTGTTTTGGTGATAATTCCCAGGGCTTTGATAGAGAAGTGCTTTGAGGTTTTATAAAGTCAACCAAAGTGCTACAACATTTGTTACTTACCCCCCCCTCAAAAAAAGAATTAAAAGTAGGAGTAGGAGTGCTCCGATGAGGATTTTTGGAGTCAATCCCAGTAAGAAGCCAGTGTTAGTTTGTGAATATCAGCGGGCAACAATGGGAAGCCAGCTGATGAGAGCGTCCCCTCTGGAAAGGTGATCTGTGTTGAAGTGACAAAATGTGCACCACCGGCACGTTAATGAGACAGCTACCTGCGTACACGTGTTTGCTTCGTTGTCATATGCTAAATGTTTTCCTCAATATTGTGAAATGTGTGAGCAACATTACTTTGGAGACCCTGAAAGCACACTCGTTGGTAATTAACCCACAGCAATCTCTTCTTTGTTAGCCAATAGGTTCCTTTTTCAGAAAAAAACAAAACAATTAAATGAAAATTATTTTGCTAAAGTACAATATTTTCTGCAACGTTGACAAACTTTCACTGCTAAGTTGTGATTTCTTTTGTTTTTGGCGGGGGTTGCCCACTAACCCGTCATGAAGAAGACCTTTCATTTGACGTGGATGAAGCCTCGCCCCACGACCAAACAAACATCAGTCTCGTTTGCCTCCCCGTAAAAATGCTTTGTGAATAGAGGCCCCTGGAATGGTAGTTTACCTTCCAGTATATGTGAAGCAACTATTTGTACAAAAACTGTGGCTTTAATAGAAATTTAGAAAACATTTAAGCGGGAATTTGTGTCTCTGGGGGTAATCTTTTGTGTACAAAGAATTCTCTGCACAGCTCTAAAGGCAAAAAAAATATATATAGGTTTTTAATGTTTTGTATCCGAGTGATTAGCATGTTCTTTGCAGCATTTTGGTTGACTTAAACGGAGTTAAAACTTCACTGTAGCCTAGATTGGACTAATTTATTATCCTGTGTCTGGACAGAAAATCTTCCGCTCACCTGCTCACTATAGAAAGAAAATATTGTCAAACATCTTAACCCTCAACTTTGTGAAAGTAACCGCAGATTCTGGGGCCGGTTTCCTAGAAATATAAACTTTTAAATATTTCTCTAATTCTTCTTGATTAGTGTAGTTTCTGTCATTTCTTTTCTAACGTCTGAGAGCTTTTGGCTAAGAATTGTAGACCCATTCACAACTGAGAAAGCCCGTCTGATCCTGTCGTATCAGGTTTTTAATGATAATTTGAAACTATTTTATTGTGGTCATTAATTTTTTTTACAGGGCAGTGGGCTTCTCTTTGTCACTCAGATTTATTATTTTTTTTATGTTACTCGCAGAATATTTCTCTATATTTCAAAGTAAACTATTGAAACGACTGGCTACAAATGAGGATTTCTTTGGAAAAAAACAAAGTCAACTTTTTTTGAATTCTTAGTTTGCATACGTGCCATTCTGTACAGTGTTTTACACTCCTTGTACGCTCCAATTTCCTTCATGTACAAGCCAACAAACTTGATAAGATTTTTTTGCTTGCCCGAGCAGGCAAAGTTGTTAATGTAAGGACAGGATCATTTTGGCAGAGTGTAAATATAAACCACAGGACAGTAAATCCTTATGAGACATATTGTATATAATATTGTTAGAATGTTAGAAAATTAAACGACACCATTCAATTTCAGCAATATAATTTATGAATAAGCCTTAATACATGTGTCGGTGAGTTCAAACTTTCATTTACCTAGGCTACATGACTAATTTAGATTCTTTTTCCACTGTGGAGTTTTTAACTTTGCGTGCCATTTTTTGTTTTGTTTTGTTTTGTTTTTCAGGAAGTAGCAGGAAGCGAGTGGTGTTCTAAGCTTGAACTGCACTCACGAAATGTAATATATTTTGTTGCTTAAAATACTGAATGTAACGGCAATTTGCTTTTATGACAATGCATTTTGAGTTCAACAACAGAGGTGATGTTTCATAATAAAAAGACAAATTGATGGAAAAAGTCACTTCCAATAAAAGACATTTGAATCTGGCATGTCAGTATGTTTATTCAACAATAATATATGCTGAGCTTTACATTGAGTTTCTGAATTTCTCAGGACCACGGCTGGAATAAGGAAGATAGTGTGGGACATACGCACACGTGGATTTACACAATGTTAAATAATTAGATAAATCTTACACACGGGCCTTTGAACTATACCTGTATTCCGTGGTCTGTTAAACTCAGATGAAGTTTTTGCTACTCTACACAGACAAAACTGAAGCTGCTTTATACGCAAAAAATATATTTGTGGCAATTCATTCTTGTTCCCACCAAATTGTGCAAATGCAAAACAAGCGCTCACTCAAGACGTTATGAACCTGGCATTGCATGACCTAATTTCTTGTTTTCTAAACTACGGCTGATATACGTTAATATTGCGCACAACACTTGCATGACGATCTAGCTTCAGGTCTCATCTGCATGATTCATATGTCTAGCAGAGCTGGAATTTGTAGAGGTTCTAGTGTTTACACCAAAATCACCAAATGGAGTAACTGAACATTTATACAGTATTTACATAATACCACGAGAGGTGAGTGCTTGGGCGCAGGACTGAACTAGTCGTACATCACGTGTCTGCTAATTTTGTGAGAAGCCGATGTACATGTTTTTCACATACAAGAGCGGTGTGAGGAGCTGCCGTGAAAGGATATACTCGACGGCACCTTGGCCCTGCTGCCGTCCGCAGCAGCCAGGACGCCCCCATCAAAGGAAGACTCAACTCTCTAGAGAGAAGCGTCCAAGAAGGAAACACTGTCAGTTTCAATGAAGGCATAACACATGTAGATGAAAAGGAATTCTGTTGTTGATTGATCAAAAAAACAGTGAGAATTGGGTTCATAATTACTAACCACATATTCCATACATACGCTCTTGGTGGCGGCAAGTTGCTTTGTGGCTTCTCTTGCTTTGATTTCATCATGCAATTGCAGCCGTGTCATGATCAAATCGAGCCGGGATGCAATTTCTTTCACGGAAGTTTTGAGGTCATAAACTTGTCTGGACAGTCTGCACAGTGAAAGAAAGGTCATTTCATTGAACCTCTGTTCAATTAACGTGACAAGGCACTCAAATGTGTCGTGGTTTGAATGCCTGAACCTACACACAGCGATGCCTGTATATTTTTATTCAGTCAATTGGTACAAAATTAGCCACCCATTAAGTCAAGTACCTGATGTTATCAATGATGTATGGCTTAGATTTTTTTAGTTCCAAATGCAGTCTTTGTATTGAGATATTTTTAAAGGAAACATTTGAAGAAGTTCTGGATCTTATTTGTCCCATTGACTAAACCGCGATTTGTGAAAAGGTATGAACAGGGTGAAACCAGAGTACCAGCTGTTTTCCTACCTAGAAAACTGTTCACCATCCACTAAGGTTTGGCTTGCCTGGCTCTTTTCTCCGCTGGATGTTCCTGGATTTTTCTCAAGTGTTTCTTTCTCATAATTCAAGCCCAGGTTCTTTATTTCAGCACTAAGAGCATCCTGAGAACATACATTGGGAACATAGCAAACATGTTTTTTCTTTGACCTCACTGACATACAGAAATAAAAACCTGAGAGACAGCATCATAACTGTATTACAGATGTGATACCGTCATTACTAACGAGGTGGAACACTGACCCTCTTTTCCTCCAGCTCCATCTTCATCTTCGTCTGTTCATCTTCATCCAGAATTTGGTTCCCGTCGTGGTCAAACTGAGAGAAAGCTGCGGATATTTCATGATCTGCGTGGCCCATCCTGCAAGACAGGCACACAGTGGGGAGTTAAAATGGCCTCTCAGAATAGCTTACACTCTTTGTATTTGTGACTTACACTTTGAGAGTTTCCCTGAAGTCCTTAAACTCAATCTCTCCGGAACCAGATCTGAGCACGTTCTGAACATCTGATATTTTCTCCTTTTTAAGTTTCAGCTTGGTAAATGTCTTGAGGTAGCTCTGAAATCCACCAGAAGATCATTCAGTCTGTGAAACTTGCATGATGCATGTAACTGTTGTTGTTGTTTATTTATGCTATTTCTGTCTCAGGGTGACAAGCTAACATCATTTGCTATGCAATGGCATTTGCTAGTGGAGAACACATAAAGTATTTAATCTCTTCTTAAATATAATCAATTTGTGACCATACCTGTTTGATGATGTCAGTAATGTGTAGCTCATCTTTCTGGGATGAGAGCTCCTCCTTAACCACTGTGTATGTGTCATTTATGATGGCCAGAAACATGTTCTATGGGAGTCAAGCACAGAAAATGATGAAAAAAGAATCCTACATCACATTGTACTTTTTTTTCTTTTGTGTAAGGACTTACCAATAGAACAAAAAAAACAAAGAACACATATGTCAGAAAATATATGGGGCCAAGAACTCTGTTTGCGCGGTCGATGGCATTGTAATCGAAGTCTCCCAGTATAATCCTGAACTGAGTGAAACTGCCAACAAAAGAATGGGTTTATTATTTTACATTTTTAATGATAAAACTTGAATTGTTTTTTTTTTATTTGCTTAGGCCTTACATGCACTTGACAAAGGTGCTGAAGGATTCAACCTCTGTCCCAAACAGCAGATATCCAAGCTGAGCGTAGGCAAAGAAAACAATGAAGAACATGATGGCGAAGCCCAAGATGTCTTTGGCACAGCGACCCAGTGTGGAGGACAGCTGAGTCATGGTCTTGTTGAAACTGATGTATTTGAAAATCTGGAGGAATGTAAAGAAAATAAATACAAGTATGCTTACCCTGAGCCACGACGGATTGGATGGGAAAGTGAGGGTGACGGCTGTCAACACCTTACCTTGATCCAGGCAAAGAACAAGTTCACTGCATTCATGTTGTTGTACTGCGTTTGCCAGAAGGCAAGAAACTCAAAATCCGCATAGATGCCAGGTTTCTCCAGTAAGTGGCTGAGCAACTTGTCCACTTTGACGGTTCGGAAAACGTTGAACACAATGGCAACCATGGCAAGCTGCAAAAAAAAGAAGGATCGGACCTCACAGAAGCTGAGGAAGAACAGGTACTGTAATTATTGAAATCAAATAAGAAATCCTTTGGCTTACCATGATAACAATGATATCCAGTATGTTCCAGATGCTGTTAAAGTAGGAGAACTTGTGAATACGCAGCTCCAGGATCTCCTCCACCACATAATAGAAGATGAATACGCAGAAGACAATCTCGCAGCCGAGGATGAAATAATCCCACGTAGTGACGTATCGAATCAGTCTGACTGTTCTAATCTGGTAGGATGGGATCGCCCCACCGGTCGCTGGGAACTCAACCACCAGCCTGCAAGAAGCAGAGATACTTCATTCAAATACTGGATGGACGGGCAACAGCCAGTGGCTAAGGTTGAATCGTTGGACGGTGTCTACCTGATAACACAGAACATGTTGATGTTTGCGTTGTATGTGGAGAAGTCAATGAAGAGCACCCTGGTCCCTCTGTCCAGCCACAGGTTGTCCACCAGCTCTTTCAGTATGGTGCCGCTCTCCTCCTTGGTGCGACTCAGGTCTTGATAGTATCCAGCTCCACTGTATGTTGTCAGCAAGCCCCAGTGAGAAGAGCCTTTGACTTGCTTCTCTGTGTTGTAGGACCAACTGGAAAGGAGAGAAGACGGGTGTCGGTGGAGTGAAAGTACCTGAAACACCCAAAAACCAACTCTTGAGAGGAAACTGTGACTGACTCACGCCGTGCCATTGATGAGGCCAAAGTCGAAGCGTTCCTCCTTCGCCTCGTTGTAAACATCGAAACAGCCAAAGATCTCGTCTTTAAAGTCTTCATGGACGTTGCATGAGTTGTTCACCATTTTAATCTGTCTCATCCTGGGGACTCCCAGCAGCATGTTCTCGTAGTAGATGAAGGACTGATCCCCAGTGTCCAGGGACCGGTTGTTGTACCATTTAGTCCAGTACAGGCCATGCAGTAACGGACCCTGAGCAAACTGTTTGAGATCATACAATAATCATTTCAATGTTAGATACAGTATTTAAAGTGATCCAATCCAATCAATTCAACAAATGTATTGTCCTATCCCATCCATGGGTGTTTCAAAGCACTTTACAATTTTCACACAAATCATTCAGAATCAAAAAGAGAGACCAACAGAATCCTCCAGCACAAGTGATGGAGTAACAGTGGTGAGGAATAACTGGCCAATGGGAAGAAACCTCGAGCAGACCCAGACTCTGGAGGGCAATCATCTGCTTTCACCATTTGGAGTGAAATCAAAATGCAAACAAGACAGAGGCATAGACATAGTGGTGGACAGGACAAGGAGACTCACAGTCGGAACACATACAATGATCTAGCAAGTTATGATACAATGATTCCCCACCATGTTGAAAATGAATAAAGACCATTACTAAGTGACTCACACTCCAGAAGTCAGCCATGGTGCTAATGGACTGAAACTTGACTCCGCCATCTCCAGCTGTATTCACAAACAGGTCTGTCATGGCTTTCGTGAAGTAGTAGGTGCTCGAGCTGGTCATGCCGTACGTCACTGAAAGACAATGTAACCATCCCGTTAACGCCCCAATCACACGTTCCCATCTGGCTTTTCCTGGGGCTCGGCTCTGACGTCGTTCCATCCCGTGTGCAAAGATAAGACGCCTCTAAAGCTGACACGCAAGGCCCTCCCATTAGGACTTTGTTGTTCGGCTGTGTTTATGTTGCCGCAGTCGCACAGGTCCAGATTAGAGGCCATTATTTGTACGTGGAGAGAGACGAGTTGGCCTGACGCAAATAGCCTCCTCAAACAGTGTAAATCTAAAGCCTGACAAAGCAACAATGGACGAGGCCAAATGTTCTTATCGCTAAAAGGCAAAAGATACCTGCGCCCTATTCACTGCTAATGCTCAGCTGGACAATGGCTTTTAGGACACTGAGGACACAGTCGGGAGGGGAGGGCAGGAGGGTGGCACCTGTGGGGCTTTTGATGGAAAATCAAAAGTGTACTGTGCCACAATGCTCAAACAGTACCGCTTTTGAAGATACTCTACTTCTAGAGGTTCTAGACATCTGCTTGCTCTGTGAAAACATATATACTGATTTCATAACTGTAAACATACATTTTTTTCACCTAGTTATTTGTGGCCGCACAACTCACTTTCAGTGCAGCAGTACGTTCAATTATTCTTATTTTCAAAAGAATTAACCAAATCTGACAAAGGAAGGTAGAAAAGACAACACATAATGCTGTTTCATGTACATCTTTGTCCTTAAATATGTAAGACTCAGGCAGATGCAAGAAGTGGACCTGTTCCTATAAAACACTTACGGAGACATATATCCACTAAGAACACCATGTAGACCAGCAGTTCCCTCATTGTGGTTCGGACAAACTGCTCTCTGTTGTTTGCGTTGTTTTCAGTCAGAGTTGTGCCCCACAGGCCTAGAGACAAAAGTACAGTGTTGGTTATGTCAAGGCTGTGAAAAGGACCTGATGCACATGAAACACAGCGATGGTCCAAAATACCAATGATAATAATACACATCAAAAACTTGTTATAAAAACACATGTAAATGTCTTTATGTATGCAAAATGAAGTTTAGCAGGGAACCAGTTTTTAGATCAAAATACTAAATAAATCAAGACAAAAAAAAAAAACACACCTTAATTTGCCTTAAGTTACAACAGCTAAATTCAAAATACAGATTCAATGCATGGGGAAAATCCCATGATCATTACTGTCAATTCACCATAACAAAGCTTTCTGAACAGTAATGACAATCCCAAGAGCATCTTGGTTGCGTTTATATTTGGGAAACTGGCTAAAGAGATGACACAGAGAGCCAAAGGTTCAGGTGTCTGCAGGTTCTGACCTTTGATCAGTGAGCAGCAGCCTCTCCGCTTCTTCACCGGGCTTTGGTCGGTGTGCGGTGGCGGCGGCGGCGCCTCTGGCAAGGGTCCAATCGACTCCACTCTGTACGCGCTGTCCATGGAGTCCTGGAAGAGTGGGTTCGGGCTGTAGATGGTGCTCACCACTCTGGGGATGGGCAGAGGGGTGTCGCAGAAGCCCTGGTTCACCCAGGCGCCGTTGCCCGCAACGTCATTCTCCTGCTCCACGAGTCCCGTCAGGTGGCTCTCAGCCCGGTTGTTGAGACACTTCATGCTCTATTGGGGGAGCGAACTGTGTTTGCATTCAGTTCGGCGTGGAGGGCGAATCTGTGCAGACCTGAGCGGACCAGAGCTTTTGAGCACCTGCCTGAGAAAGGACTATAATGGGAGGGTGACATCAGCATCACGGAGGCAGGGAGGGAGGCAGGGAGGGGCTGCTGGCCCTCCACCTTTTCTTTTTCAGCTGCGTGTTGCGACACTGAATGGAGCTGAAGCCAACGTCATCTTTGACTGTTTTCCAAATTTTAGTACAGGTCTGAATTTTGCTCAACCATGTGCTCTGACCTGACAGCATATGGTAAAGTGAAAGGGGAGCTTACCTTGGTAACAACAGCAATAGTAATCAATAGTTTTATTTCACTTAAATCTTCGGTAACTTACTACTGGGGAATTCACTGGATATTGTTATTGTTAAAGAAGAGACAATGGTGTCAGTGGTGAAGTAACCCAGAAGTAAAACTTTGCTGGTCTCAGTGACTGTCACCATCGATTACAGGCCCCGTCCAGTGACACGCCCCTATTGAAGAAATCAATTAATTGCACGCCGATGATAGTTTCTGTCGCCAACTGCTCGGTGACTGAATTAATGAAGAGCCTAATTGCCGTGTCACAAACTGTTTCCAGCTCATTACCATTGAGCACTTTTGACTCTGGCATGCATTCAGCCCTTGACATGCCAACTGCCAGAAAGAAAGGCTTTATTAGCCATGCAAACGTTAAACACGGCATAATGAATTATTGGGACCATCTGCATCCGTGTGTGGCACCTCAATCCCATAAAACAAGAGTACACAGGGAATGGCGCGCAAGTGCTGGCAAAAGTAGATTAAATAAATAATTGGCCATTTAGTACAGAAATAAAAGACAGCACATTCAGTTGTTTTGTTTTCTAAAGCTTGGTTTATGGCATCCCCCTTTATCTTTCACTGTCCTCACCCTGTACAGTCTGTGCTAAACCAGAAAACCCGTACGGAAGGTGTCGTCACGTACAAATTCGAATAAAACCTCTTTTAGCGCTCACGGGTACAGCTACTGCGAGATGTCTCAAACCTAAAGCATGCTGGAGTTTGAGTCCAGCTATGGCCATTCATGCCTCAGCGGCTCCAAACAGAGCGATTACACACAGCCATTAACGCACAATAGAGTTTAATTTCTGCTCCCACTCGGCGGCAGCAGCAGGATCTGGCACACGGGCTTCCTTAATTTGCCGTGGCTTGTGCCACCATTCAAACTCTTTCAAATCTGGAGCAATCACTTTTCAGGGGCTGCTGATTGCCAGTTAAATCTGTAGCCGTGCGGCTCAGACAATGGGGGGCGACGCAACAGATCACGTGCTATCCCCCGCTCTGGATAGTCCTGCTGCAGAAGAGGATCTAAGTGTTTCTTGTTTTTAAATTTGAAAAATACCTTTGTTTGTTTGTTGTTTTTGTAACTGAATTAAATTCTGGAGAGTGTCGTCCGCAAATGTGTCAGTTTTAAGCGTTTACACTGACGTGAGCACATGTTATCTTGGAGTGCAGGAGCTCAGGACAATAGGATGATTTATTCCCCAGGGTGCAGAGCGAGGCATTGCAGCTGACATGACCTGCCCTCCCTCACTGCGAAGTACTTGACACTTACAGAACAAAGAACGTGCTGTAAATTAGGTGTTCACTTATATAACCTTTAATTTAATACCTGTGCCCCCCTCCAAACAAGAAAAAATAGAATACAGTGATGTATTTACCGGGAGTTCTTTGTCATAAACGAAATCATGCTCTAAAAATGGGACGTATTTGCACAAAATCCAGTCCGGCTCGTGATGATCTATCTATGATTTTTGGGCCGTTTTATAATATTTTTTTTCATTTTTTGCCTCAGAAAAAACAACAACTGTCAATCTTTTCAATTTTCGCACTTGTTGAGATTTTACATTCTACCACTCCGTCTCATAGGACGGCAAATATTTTTTGGAATTTTTGGGGGGATTTGGAAATTACATTTTCCCTATTTTCAGACATGTCAGAATTTTGCTCGCAACAGGTCAGTCCCATGCTAAGCTATGATGGCACGATGGTTTCGGTGCGCGACAGATTGATTAAAGCATCTATTGAATTTTTTTAGTTGCGTCGTTTTTTCCGATTTTCACACGTTGAGATTTTTCTTGGAACAGGTCGGTCTCGTGCTAAGCTAGGATAGCATGTTGATTTGAGTGCGTTTCGGACTGATTAAAGTATTTTTCTGAATTTTTTGATACTTGAAAAAAACAACCCACTATAGTACTTGGAACAGGTCGGTCTCATGCTAAGCTACGATAGCACGTTGGTCTAAGATTTTGCATTCTACCACTCCTTCTCATGCTAAACTATCACAGGATGGTCTTTTGATTGAGTTTTAGACTGTTCAAAAAAAAAAAAATTTAACTCCCTGGCTGTCAAACAAAACAATTCCATCATTACTAACTTCATTTAATGATTTCAATTGGCTGTAATCTCTTTGGGGGACAGTGTGTGCGCAATGTCGCTCCTGCACTTCCACATGGTGAGCACTGGCCTCGTGAAGCCCATGTCCTTGGGCTCCGCCAGCCCACACATCAGCCGCTGATTTGTATGCAACTCGTCAATTTGCTGCGAGTCGCACAACTCAGCTTATAAACAATCATATACACACCATAAACTGTGCGAGAGCACCGTGTGCTCGCCAAACTGTCGGAGGATCGATTTGGAGCAAGATGCACTGAGGAGCAGAAGGGGCAGGGCGGTGGAGGGGGAGGAGTAGGCAGAGGAAGAGGAGGAGGAGGAAGAAGAAGAAGAGAGGAAGAGGTAGAGGAGGAGGCGGAGGAGGAAGAACAGAATCAGGAGGTGAGGTACAAATGTAAGGCCGGATGCATTTGTCCCTGCCAATTAGACAGAAAAATAAACAGCCAATTGGCCTCAAGCATAACAGAGGGTGAACATTCAGCTGCAGATATTCAGCTGCAATCTCATTTTTAGGATCAGGTTTGAGTGTGTTGAACTTAACATGCAGTATCTTGTTAAGTCTCCTTGTTTGAGTCACAGAAGCTAATAAAGCTGTACTCCAAATTTGTATGTAATTCAATAACAAAACAGAAACATTTTCCTCTTTCAGCGTCTCATTAGTCTACGCAATACGGTCAAAAAAACAACCGGGCCAATGTTTTTTCTTATAAAATATTTTGTTTTATTTTGATCAAAATCTATAATTCAACAAAATAAAGGTCTGTGTATGAAAAATAACATTTTATAAACAAAGCAAACTCATTCACGTTAAGTAGTTACGCATTGACTTCAACAGTGCAACAGGAACTACAATGATTTTCCCAGAATCCACTGAACATTGCACATTGAACATTTTAGGGCCATATCAAAAAACAACCTGACAACAATACAATATTGTCTGCATTTTCATTACAATCTACATTTCATTCATTTCTATGCTTTCAACAACAACAAAAAAACATGCTGGGCATTGCTAAGTCTTCCTAGCAAAAACAATAAGATAGGAAAAGACTTCATTTGAAAATAGAAGTCTTATGCACATAAAATAAGACAAATAATGCAATACAAATGTATTTACTGTTTCCTAGTTGAAAGGAAAATGATTCACATCCAACAACATGACCGTTTGTCCGCCACGTGGCAGCAGTTTAGGCGTGGACTTCATTCAGTCCATCGTACTGGTAGGAGAAGGACGAGTGGATGTACTCCTGCTCCGCGGGGGAGTCGTACCTCATCAGGCACGGGTAGTTCTCGGGCTGCGCGCAGTCAAACTGCAGGTCCAGCCACTGCCTGTGGGGAGCGCTGTGCCTCCTGGAGTCGGTTAGGATCCGATTGAGGGCCATGATGTAGCTGAGGGCCATCTGCAGCGTTTCGTACTTGGACAGCTTCTTGTCCTGGCCCCACTGAGGGACCACTTTACGCAAGCGGTCAAAAGCCGTGTTCAGGCCCTGCATCCTCTTCCTCTCTCTGGCGTTGGCGGCCATCCGTCGCCTGGTCGCCGTCTCAAATTTCTCGGGCCTGTTGGAGTCCGATTCCGAAGACTCGGATCCGGAGTCGGTGCAGCTGGGTCGACGAGATTTCATAGCGTGGTGCATTATGTGTGTCCTCGATCCGGATACCAGTCAACAAGCTCTAGTTGTCCCAAGTCTGGATTTCAGGGCTCCTCAGAGGTGAAGTTCAAGTCTCTTGTCTTCTCTGTAACTCCAGACACTGAGCAAGCCTGAAGAGGCCGAGGTGCCTGTGATGCTGGAGGCAGTGAGGGAGCTGCTGCTTTTATAGGCTGCACAAGATGAACAGGTGGCAGCAGGTGGAGTCCCCTTCCCACCCACCACCCACCACCCACCCATGCTTCATATGACTCATATAGAACACACCCATGTGCACTGGAAAAACACCCACACCCACTCTCCTCACACACACACACACACACACACACACACACACACACACACACACACACAAACAAAACCTTAATGAAATTCCAATTATCTCAGGCTGGGCTCTCTGGTTGAGGCTTCACTCACGGCCATGTGTCACAAACACCAAAAGTCTGCCATCTGGTAGCACAACCCATCACACAAACAAATTCAAGAAATGCTGTGCAATTTGTGTCTCAGTCATTTCTACGATAAAAGTCTATAAAAGCAACTTCATTTGGTGTGGCGCAATCATTTCTAAGTGGCGTGTCAGTAATCTTTAAAATAAACTATATTTAATGTCTCTATATTCCAAATATCTCACCCTAGCCACAACAAGGACGAAATTATCAGTTAAAGTTTTTCGGGTCTCATACTCAACCTATTTATAATCTTTCCTTTAGAAAAAATATTAAACTTCACAATACAGCCTATTTAGCCCTCTGTTCACAGACTTGCAACAAATCTCTAGGCTTTGGCAATCTGATTAAACAACAACACTATATAATTGATTTCATTATCAATTGTCTTTTTAGATGTAGCGTGTTTGAGCACAAATATTTTGTGATGTAAAACAAAAGAGAATAAAAAAAAAAAGTTGGTTTTAATTCACCTGTTCACGTTGCAGAGACACATTATTGTTGGCAAAGTGAATTTGCTTTGACATGATACCTACAAATCTAAATTAAAAATGACAAAATAAATATAATAATAATATGAGTATAATTCAGAAATATACTTTTATCGATACTTGCATTTTTATGCTGGATGGTATTATCCATATTCCATGTCATACAGCTTCACTGTATTTACTGTACCTGAATCAAATTGTACCAGAGCTCCCCTTTCACTTACTAGAGTTTTCTATGCAGCAATAAGCCTGATCTGAGATTAGCCTGAGGCAGCAGAAGTGGAAGTGTGGCCAGTAACCTGAGGGATTTTCACAGCACATTGGGGGATTATAGCTCTCACACAATATGGGACAAGATGGTCCACGGATTATTTCTCTATCCGGGATTTTCCGGGAAGTTTTAATGCCAGAAAGGACCATGTATTTTTTTTTTTTAACAATCAAACACAAATAAATCTTATAAATTTTTTATTTATTTTTTTCAAAATCAGTGCTGGGATCCTAATGTTTCACAGTATGTGGGATACATTAATATCACTTATGTTCTTAGGCCCACGTGAGAAATAAATAATTGATCTGTCTAGTGGTGCGAGAAAAAGAGACAGACAGAATAATTTGTCTGTCTGTCCTCCCCATCTGCCAACATGGAATTCTGTAACTCAGGAGGCTGAACGTGAGCACACACACACACACACACACACACAGAGTCGACTGTCAAAAATCCCCCGTCACCCACTGTCATTCTCTGCTTAAAATCGAACACTGATTTCCGCACTGTCCCTTAAAGTCAGTTCATAGACTATTTTGATTTGATTGTGCTTCAATTCTTTGTTACGAAGGATGTTTCACAAGGAAAAAACAGTGATTCCGGATTATTCCTTTTATCACAAAGAGTAAAATCTTCACTAAAATCAATGTAAAATTAACAACCGATGATACTGTGCGATCAATTTTCACAATAAAATGCACCATTCGGCACAAGAATAATGTTACCTCCTTTAGATACAGTCAGACGACATGATACTACATCTATTTATCAACTTAAACTCTTTGTCCGCCTCTGCTTTCCTTTATTCTCTGGTGTCGCCCTTTTGTCAGGAGAGTCGTGCGGCTCCTGTCTGTGTATTGACAATCACCAAGCTTGGCTGCAGAGGCAGGTTATGAATGATTAATCACCGTCAGAGGCCTGGAATAATGCCCGTCCCTGCTATTGGGTCATGGACACAAGCTGATGCTGTCTGCTCATTTTTGAGATGGACTGGTTAGCTGTGCAATTAGGCATATAATCCCATCTACCAGTTGGTTCATTGATTACAGATTGATGTAGCTCGCCAGCTGCTGCTTGTCTTGTCTGATGGCCTCGTCTCAGACGTGGCCCGGGACCTTCCGTGTCTTCTACCCTCTCTTTGCCCCTGCAACCTCTCACGTGATTGGCTTGTCTGAGGACTGGTGGCTTAGCCACGTCCTCTGTCAAAAGCCATATGTCACGGCAAAGGGAGTGACCCGTCTGCTGCGATGGAAACATGCACCCCAGTAAACCCTCCGGCTCTGGAGATTAGGCCGCACGGCGTATGTTTCAGGGCCGGAGAAAGTGGCGAGGCTTTTCCCCCTCTGCTTATGTGGCTTGACTTGATAAATCTCATTATGACTAGAGGATTAGAATTAAAGGAACACTTTGAAGATGGTACTTAAATCAGCTAATTGCAAAAAGTCACATAACAGCAAATGTCTTTGTGTGGTTAATGTTGTGGCCCTTTAAGCTATTTTTCCCAACCTTTCAGAAAAAAAACACTTGCACATTAATTTAATTAATTGCAAGCTATTAATATCTGCTATTATTGGCAGATATTAAGCTAGTGCGTGCGGGGCTCACCACTGTGGCAATTCCATTAAAATTTTAAAAAAGAAAAAACCCCAATGTGATTTCCTGCCAAGATATTCCATAGTGAGCAACACATAGGGACCTGGCAGCTGGTCAAACGGGGCTCCGAGCATAATTAGGTCACGTAAGGTGAATGCAATTTTATGCCTATTTGAACGCTCTTCCCCTCTAATTAGACTGATTAGCAATGCTTAATTGGCTTCTAAGCTGTCCTACTTGTTTGAATCTGGCACTGGTTTAAGCTAATAGGGCCCTGGCAGTCAAAACAAGCAGATTTCAGTGTCACCCCTTCGCTCCGACAAATTACACATATCAGTTCTTCGAATAAATAGAACTTTATTCTGAGAAGGGACACGACTATCTTACAATGTGCAACTTTACACCATCGCTAATATTCAAACATGACTTGAATTGATTTGAATCAAAGTCCATTAACAGCCTTCGCATGATGACATTTATTGCAATTTGTCCCAATGTGTTTTCACCTCAGTGTGTTTCGAACTGTAGGGAATATAAATGTAGATGTGCCGAAGCAGTTGGGAAAAAAAAATAAAAAATAAAAAAAAAATCCGCCGAGGGTTGATAGGAAGTGACAGTGTTAACCATGAAGGGGACTCACTTAACAGTTTCAGTGTCAGACATGATGTATTTAAACAGCAGTTCACTCCACCAGCCATCGGCATGCATGAACATGAAAGTACACGGTGCAAAAGATGTGGGACCAACAAAAGTCTTGAAACGATCTCGATGCAGAAGCATCTCTCAAAGCATGGCCCAAAGCCATTTAAGTAAACTGGGCGCAAGTGCTGCCTTCAAAATCCTGTTGTTTTTAAAAATCCAACTAACTACTTCTGGGTTACTTTGTTAAACAAAGACGCAACGTCATCTTCGAAACTCTTCAGCGCTTAAGGAAACTATTATCAGCACGAGTGCCGTGCGCGCCGTTTGCAGTTGAAACGAGCGCCGCCGCTAAGAAACTCAACGACGCCGCCGTACAGCGAACAGCCGGACGCTGAGGGCACAGACGGCCCGTGAGCTAAGACTTTGCAAATCTGCCGCTTCTTCTCCGTGCGTGCGAGAGAGCGAACAGGAATGGTGGCAAAAACCCACTATCGCTGCCGACGGCTCAAAACACAGCAAATTGCCTGGTGTTCTACTCTGTACGTGTCACATCAACAACAACAAAAAATGCGTCTCACACACACACACACACACACACACACAGAAAGAAAAAAAAAGAAATCTCATGTTCGATGCGCTCGGATGGTCGCTCTCCTCGCGGGCTACACATCCCACAGGGGGAGCTCTCGCATCACAGCTCCTCGCTCTCCAGCATGGCTTCGGGAGGCGAGCTGGAGAAGAGGATGGGGCTGGTGTCCGACGTGGGGAAGGCTGACTTGATGTCAAGCCCCTGGCCGGTCAGAGCTGCGTAGCGGCTGCCGGCGCGCGGAGCCTTCCTCATGGACGCGGGGATGCTCTGATGCCACTGCGCTGAAGGTGCAGCAAACAGCCAGTGTTACTACTTCCTGGTGTAAATAGTAATAATAGTAATAAAAAAAAAAAATAAAAAAAAAGAGGCCTCGAAAGAAAAAAGAAATCTGCACTGCACGTGTCTAATTGGTAAGAGCTGATATGTGCGCAGCTGTAGAGCATATTAACCATAGATGTCAAGCCTGCAGGTGCAGGACACAACGCCGGCTTCGTTTTTGGCTGAGACTGTGTACCAGCCCGCGTCGTCTTTTTTTGTCGGCTGGATGAGGAGGCAAACGTATCCCGTTGCGTCCTGGCTCATGCTGAAATGAACAGAGGAGACGGGGTTAGTTTTATATTCCTGAAGCAAGCTCCACTCTCGACCCTTCTTGGGGTGCATACGCACTTTCTCCCTGTTCCAAGTGTAATTAATTGCATATATACATATTATGATGACTTTGTAAAAACAAAAGAAGAAGAAAGCACTGAAGGATAACTTCTGAACACAAGATGGCTCCTACTTCAAGTCCATCCTCAGTGTCTGTGCACTGGAGCAGTCCACATCAAGGACTTGTTCATGCTGAACAACACTCCTGGATCCAGACTATTTGTGATGTCACACACCATGCTCGTAGACCCTGGCTCGTAAAAGTCAAACTTTGTTGTAAGCGGAAGCAACATTTTCAGTTCATCAACAAGTCATTCATCATGTTAGGAAAAACAAAACAGCCACACGGCATCGACCTCCAGGAAGAGGAACGCTCATTTCCAGTTACACAGCTACGCGGGTGGGTCTGTGGTTACCGACTAACCTGATTCTGTCCTTAGTCTTAGGGACCGTTTCATTGTCTTTCTTCCAGAAGATAAGAGGAGGGGGCACGCCCACCACCCGACACTCCAGCCTGACCGGGGTTCCTTCGGGAATACCCATGTTCTGCAGCTTCTCCAAGATTTGGGGAGGATGCTTCATCTCTTTCTCTGCGGCGGACGCGAGTTTCGATTATTCATTTAATAATAATAATAAAAAATAAATGCGATAGCGATTACAATTAAAGGAGCAGATCACTCAAAATCTAAGATTTTGGCCATGTTTTTTGGGAGGGTCATTTTCCGATCCACATAAGCAGCCCTGAACCTCACAGTGGTAGGACCTCTGACCAATGGACATCTTTTGAGGCCAAGATCTGGCTCTGTCCCAGAAGGAAAACACAATGTACTCCCATGCTGCTTATTATGTTGAGTCATCCAAGTGTTTGGAATCCCCATCAGTGCTGTTCATCACCAGAAATCAATGTTAATCCCTCAAAATAGAATATCCACTGTAGCTTCCCAGCCAGCCAGTGCATTTCATCATCCAACATCCCAGTAATGTGACGTGTAAATTAACCTGCAGGACAGGTGAAGATAGCAGCTGGCCCAAGACACGACAATGCATTCATTGTTTTAACTAAAAACGTGGTGCTTATGTTGCAATTTCAAGATAAATTGGAGCTCGGCCTCTTCTGGACACTTATCACAGGAGCAGTGTGGAGACATCATATTTTCTTCTTTCCTTTTTTATTTTTTTTGAAGTGGGAGACTGTGGCCACTTCTACTGGTTGAAACATTCTACCTCTGTGGAACCCAGGAACGGTTATGTGGGTCAGAAGGGTCACTGAGATTGACGCAGTCAGTTCGGTCAGACAACTCCAGA
This sequence comes from Nelusetta ayraudi, assembly GCF_046127955.1. NCBI lineage: Eukaryota > Metazoa > Chordata > Actinopteri > Tetraodontiformes > Monacanthidae > Nelusetta > Nelusetta ayraudi. The sequence goes on along the minus strand of NW_027466058.1, from coordinate 7,457,512 downwards.
TAGAAGCAAATATCGTTATTTAGCATTATTATGGCAGGCATAGACTGAAGCAAGTTTGGCGCCAGGCTCTGTTTTAATTTACTTATTCGCTAAAAAAAAAAAGAACAATCTGCTTGGCAGACATTGAAGGGATGAATAGCCTACTGGTGTTTGCTGGGGATGCGGCGGGATTGCAACAGCAAGCAGCAGTGCAGCACTGAGCATGCGCAGCAGGTGAGTGGGCGGGGTTTAAAATATCATGTGACCGATCAGCTGATCAGTCACACGGCACAGCTTGAGCTGTCTGCCCGAACTCGCAGGCTACGCACCATTTTAGTAAGCGACACTTCAATTTTGAGTGAATCGGTCCCTTTGATTGTGTTTTTCCCGTCGTGGAATTCCACGCCGTCCTTACCCACGACTTTCAGCTCCAGGGTGAAAGAGCTCTGGCCGGCTTTGTTGCTGGCGATGCAGGTGTAGGCGCCGGCGTCCTTTTGCGTGACGGGATCGATGACCAGCGAGTGGACGGCGTTCTCCCTCACCAGCATGCGGTGGTACAGGTCCGGGTAGATCGGCCGGCCGTTCACCAGCCACATGAGCTCCGGGTTGGGAAGGCCGTTCACCTGCGAGTCCGAAAATGAAAAAAGCAAGGTGAGGCGGGAACCCAGCGTTTCGCCTAGCGAGGTTAACGCCGGGTCGACGCCACGCCTACCTTGCAGTCCAGCCGACACAGTTTGCCCTCGTGGGCCAGCATGTCTCCCGGAGCCTGGAGGAAATGAGGACGGAAGAAGCGCTCCTGGGTTTGCTCGTCTTCGGCCTCCTGGTTACGAGTTCGCACCCTAAATAATTGGAGGGAAAAAAAAAGGGTAACTTAAAATGGAATGCTGTCTGCAACAGCCTAATTTATCAGGGGAAGCCAGGCTTAATCGTTACACTGGCTTCCCCTGAGTCAAAGAATAGATTCTAAAATCGTATATATTTTGATCTCGGATCAAATATATATATGCTTGATCTACTGGTTCCTTATGAAGCATCCAGACCCCTTAGGTCATCTGGAACAGGTTTGTTGCGTTTACCAAAAACAAGAACCAAGCAAGGTGAGGCAGCATGCAGCTATTATGCTCCTCATCAAAATTCTCCTCACTTTGCTGCATTATATCTTATTGTCTTTTTTTTTATTAATGCTTTGCTGGTTTTATTGTCTACGTAAAGCACTCTGAATTACCTCGTGTTTAATTGTGCTATACAAATAAACTTGACTTCACTTGACTTTTATCCGGCAAAGGAAAAGAAGAATTAGCTGGTAGCAGTGTGTGAAATACAGAGGGTCTGGGGGTCAGAACCCCCTCACTAAACCCATGAGACCCCTTGAAAGCCTCAAGGCAAAGTTTAAAGGTCGTTTAATGTTTTTTCTAAAAGCTAAAAAATAACATATATTATTGTCACTAATGGTCACTGAAAAGTCTTTAAGATCACCCTAATGTTCAATGTTTTAAAATATTCACAAAAGGGGTCGGTGTCACACCACTGATGCCAAATAGCTACGAAGTTGCATTCCATTACATATTGTAAGATTATTATAGGCCTCCTGTTTGTGATGGAAATTGAAATTGGTATTGAGTAACAATCAGGAGGATGGGAACCCCCCTGAATATTGACGGGTGTTTCGCACACGGGCTGGTAGGCGCCAGTGGACACTCAGTCCTGCTCACCTCTGAGAGTGGATCGGTGTCTGTCGGCCGCGTGGAGGCCCCGTCTGCACGATCAAGTGACCCGAGCAGCTCGTCCTCCCCTGACAGTCAGCAAACAGCGCGAGTTAGTCTAGACAGCTGGGGAGAAGCATCCACCGGTCCCGAAGAGGAAAAGCCAGTGCGGGTCACCTGCGGATTAGACGCCATGACGGTGTAGTTGCCGTCGTCGTCGGCGGTGGTGCGCTCGATGTGCAAGGCGCAGGTCCCGTCGCCCTCTCGAAACTTCCTGTAGTGGACGTTTTTCCTCAAGATCTGCGTCCCGTCCTTGAACCAGTAAACCTGGCGAGGGACGTTGAAAATAGGAAATAAGGAATAAATGGTCTGAAGGCAAACACTGTATTTGTATTGCCCTCTCGAAATAAAAATAATGTTTTTTTTAAAAAGTGAAACATAATCTTTTCCCTCACCTTCGGCACGGGGATTCCCACTATCTTGCAGGAGAACGTGACGGGAACGCCCTCCGTGGCCTTGAAGTTCTTGAGTTTCTTGTCAAATATCGGGGCGATGCACCTTCCAGTCGGGACGTCGTCGTGCTGCACCTCGTCGTCCGACTCCTCCACTGGTGTTCGCTCCAGGCGGAATTCGATCTCGTTCATGAGCCTCTGCTCAAAATTGGACACTTTGTACTCCTGGAGAAAGGGAAGACTAGTGTATGAAAGTAACAGCCGCAGTTGTGCGACCGCATGCATCATTCAACTCTGTACTTGCAATGGATATTTTGAGAATCATGCTAAATCATTGTGTGTTGCATGAACCTTTTAATGAAAAGTGGGCCAACCATCCACCTTAGGTGCTCCTGAGCTTTTAACATTTAAATTTAGGGGCACCACGAACACAATTTGAAAATACTAGCAGCAAATTAGGACCCATCCACGTGGATATCAAGCTGTGTTTCTGGAAAGAAATGACTTTGTCTAGTTTATTTTATTGCCTTGATCACCACAAGAAAACTGAACCCCTCTAATTAGGAACAGTAGAGAGTTTTTTTTTTGTAATGTAGCTGTAAAAAAAAAAAGCCTCTGTATTTGCTTTGATTTTTTGCAGTGACAAAGCAATAAATGTCTAATATGCTGTTATTACAAACAAGAGACAGCATGCATCCGGTTACCATATAGCAACTGGGGTATTAAAGGAACAATCTGCACCTAAATACAGACTGTGACTTTAAACCACCTGATGGTACGGCTCATGCAGTAACACCCATCTGATGGTAAAAGTTCAGGTTGAAGGTTAAACAGAGAACAGAGAAAATGAACTACAGAAACTACGGTACACAAAGTATCAATTCTTGTCATAAAATGACCATATTTCACTGATTCTGATAATTATTCAATTCTATGTTTCTAAAGCGGAAATGGAGTATTGAATGTAGAGGTTTGTGTTTTGAAAAGATGAGCAGACCGTTCTTTTCAAATCCATATGGGTGCAAGGCCTTCTGGGAGGGAAATATAAATATGTTAACTGGAGATTTAACAGCACTACACAACATACATTTCAACTGAAATACAACCCCAAAAAATAAAAAGGTGGTTTCATGTGATTATTAGTGCAGGTTATCCGTTAGTTGTCAAAGGGTTGAACGCTCCATTAGAAATTGGTTAACCATGGTATTAAAACATGAGAAAATATCAACTCTTCTCAATTTTTTGGGGATCCGAAAAACAATTTGACGATCCGAAACGGCCTTGAGCAAAGCAGCGCTCGGGAGGATCTTTGTACCTCGTCATAGTTAAAGACAGTAGCAGGAATGATTGGTCCAAGGGGTCTGCTCGCTGTTTTCCCCTCAACACTCAGCTTCTATGAGAGGATAGGGATGGATGATGAACACTTGACAAAGACACACACACACAGTCCGTATGGACATAAACATGATGGAAAAATATGCTGTTAGTGCTCATATGTCACTATGTCGCTTAGACAACACAATGTCGACAAGGGGGGACAAATGGATGCTCGGCTGAATTCATGCCACATCATTGTGAGTCACACCTGCTAATAAGCAGCCAAACACATTATTGAATATTCCATTATAAAAAAAATAGCAACAGTTGGTAGGCTAAAATTTAGTCAGCACATACCCATGGCAACACATTGCATTCCTTATCACAGGTTAAGTATCCAAACTTGGCAAGGATGGAATGAAAAATTAACATTGCCTTCAATTTTTTATTTTTATGTATTAATTCATGTATTAATGCAACACTTCGCCCCAGAGCAGATGAGACGTGTTACCTGTTGATGTGAATACTGAAAGATGTCATCTCGAAGTTGAAGTTTTTTCTCGATGTCCTGAAGGATAATTTCTCTGCTGTGACGGATGTTTTCGGCAGACTGCTGGTTAACCTTGGGAACGTTCTTTTTTAGCCTTGAGGGGTAAAAAAAATTAAAAACAGAGGAGTAAATGCAACCAAAAGGTTTATTATTATTTAATGTGGTTTTGCGCATCACAAGTGCAGGGGCCGTACCTTACAGGAGCCCCCTTGGGGAGCCCCATGGAGTTGGTCGGCTGACTGGGGGTGAGCGATGGCAGCACGGAGCTGAGGAAGGCCACGGGGTTCTGGATGGGGCTGGGGGTGGAGCTGCTGGATGTGGGGGACGAGGCCTGCGGCGGCGACTGGGCTCGGAGGGCGAAGCCGCCGCCGGGGAAGGTGGGCGAGGACACGAGGGACGGAGGGCTGGTGGGCGACATCAGCACCCTGGTGGGCAGGACCCTGGGGGGCGGCGGGAAGGCGGGGAGGGTGGGGGAGCTGGCGGCGGAGGAGTTGAGCTCGGCCGCCAGCTCCTGCAGCAGCGGCACGGGGGACTCGGTCGGGGAGGGGCTCCTGACGGGCGACAAGGTCTGAGCGGCGATGAACGCCTTCGGCCGGGCGTAGGTGAAGGCGTGGGAGGTGGCGGCGAGGTTGACCAGGGACGAGTGGGCGGTGGGGAAGGCGACCTGCTGGGGGGGCGCCGGGGTCGGATCCAGCAAGAACGAGGCGGTGGTGGGCGGGGCTCTGAAGAGGGCCGCGGGCGACAGGTTCAAGTGGGAGGCGTGGAAGGCGTTCGTTTGGGTGGCGGGGGCCACGCTGGCGGGGAAGGGCACCGTTTGTAGCCTCGGGGCGGGCGGAGGGGAGGTCACCACCGGTGGGGGAGACTTCAGCTGGGGGGAGCTGGTAAGGTGAGGAGCAGGGGGGGCGTGGAGGCGAGGCGGAAAGGGCGTAGCGGCATAGCCGGTGGGCGGAGGAGGAGGAGGAGGCTGCGGGGGCGAGTGAGGAGCGTTCAGGTGCGTCGGAAAAGGCGGGAAGTGCTGCGTCTGGGGCGACCAGGGGGGCCTCTGGTGGTCCGGCTGGACCTGGACCTGGACGAGGGTCGGCGGGAGGGACTGAGGCTGGACGGGAGGGGAAGGGGCCGGGGCCGGGGCCGGGGCCGGGGCCGGGGGTTCGCCCTCCTGCTGCAGCTGCTCCATGAGCACCTGGTTGTGCAGCAGCTGGAGCTGCGCCGGGTCCCTGTCGATCAGAGAGAATCCCGAGTGAAGGAAAAGAAAAAGAAGGGGGAAAAAAAAGCTGACACTATACATGGTGAGAGCGAGAGCGGCTCACCGCGCTGCCCTCATAAATTAGGTTCAGCTCAGGAAACCCCGATAGGAATGAGCGCGGAGGACACCTTGTCCTTTTATGGGATTGCAACACGGCAGCACACAAACAAAACACTGCACAGACTCTGAGGACCCTCGTATTCATTGCAAAAAAAAGTTTTCCGTAGACACGGTAAAGCGACTGTTCAGTCCACATACCCAATAAAGGAAGAAATGTGTCTCGAAGCATCTAAATGTCTAAAATGTGCTCAGGTAGCAGCCACCAAACGACGCGGGGCCGACCCGCAGCAGCCTGATGTCTGACATGGGAAATGCACCGGCGTACGGAGGCTCACTTACAGGTAGAAAATGCCATCCTTGGTTTTAGAAAGCCGGAAGGTCCACATCTAAAGTCCGAGCGCGTTCAAGTAATGGATTTCCACTGGTGTCTGCTGCTGGTCTGCTGGTCAAGCTCAAGTAGGAGGAACCTCCCGCCTCTGAACACAACCCATCTAATTCACCCCTTAATACATCCAGAGGCGGCTAAAGTGTTCACATTCTGTACTTTAGTAAAAGTGTGGATAATTAGAAAAAACAGCAACACTCTGGTAAAAACAGAAGTACTGATTCAACTCCTTTTAACAAGTAAAAGTAAGAAAGTGAAGCCTCTGAAATGTACTTAAGTATAAAGTAAAAAGATTTCTTTTTTGCCATTGATGAAACACTGAACAGTGACCCCAAAACCGAGAAAAATCTAATAATAATATTACAAATGAATTACTTTGAACAGAATGTGCGTCATCGTCATATCAACACACAAAAAAATGTTCTAAATACAAAAGTAACCAGCACAATTTCCAGAGTAAGGAGTACAAATGTAGGGAGTAAAAAGAAAAGGAAATACTCAAGCAATGTACAGATACCAGATACTCTGTTATTTCCCACCTCTGTATGCATCACACACACACACACACACACGCACACACACACACACACACACACACGCACACGCACACACACACACACACACACAGCTCTACTGGGGAGCGTTCAGACAGTCCTGTCAGGGGGTCTGGGGTGGATTATTGTATTATTTTTTCTTTCTACTCACAGTTTGGGCTTGGCTCGCACTGGCGGTGGCTCTTTGGTGACCGACGCCTCATATCGGTCTTCCTCGGAGCAGGTGAGAGCACCGCTCTGCTCTTCCTCCTCCTCCTCGTCCTCGGGCAGCCTGAAGTGCACCCGCAGGCCGGCCCTGGAGCTGGAGCGGGAGTCCCTGTGGTTCGCCAGGGTTCCCGTTTTCAGGCAGGAGTTGGGCGGGGGGTCGGGGAGGGGCACCACCACCACGGCGGGGCTCCCGTTCTGATGGTTCGCCGCCTCCTCCTTGAGTTTGGGGCTCGCGTCGGGAGGCCTCCACATCGGCCCCGCCGAGGCATCGCGTGCGGGCAAGGAGCTGAAGACCACTGGGCCCGTTTCAAACTTGAGAGGACCCAAGTTTGGGCTGCTGGCGCTGAGGGAGTTGACGAAGTGGCTGCTGCTGCTGCTGCTGCTGCTGCTGCTGGCCAGACTGGACGGCTCCAGGCTGTGCAGGCTGGCGGAGAGAGCGTCTGGACGCAGCATGCTGGAGCTGAGAGGGTCCAGGCGGAGGGTGCTGGTGTTCAGGGGCTCCAGGCGTAAGGCGCCGGAGCCGAGCGGCTCCAGCCGAATGGTGCTGGAGTGGGGCTTGACGCTGTTGGTCACAGCAGCCTCTGCTTGAAGATTTACAAAGGGCGCCGCAGAGGAGGGCTCTCGAGTTTGGCCGGGGCCCTCCTGCGGAGCGGCGAGAGGCCTGGCGTGGTTGCTGCGTCCATTACCTGGTTGGAATCAGCCAAGGAAAGAGGTGCCGGTACTATTGAGAAAATCTGAAGGAAGGCGGGTGAGATGTCCTCGTTTTTTATGAGGCGTTACCTTTGACCTTCAGCGTAGCCGTGCTGGACGTGGCTCCATATATGTTGCTTGCTGTGCAGGTGAAAGTCCCAGAATCCTCAGGAAAAACCTCAGCAATGACCAAAGTGCATATTTCCTCTAAAAAGTAAAACGACAAGTCGAAAAAAAAAAAACTTACATGCTGAAGTTGATGTTTGTTTGTTTTTTTTTTTAGAAAAATAAAAATAGGAATAAAATCTAGTTTGATGCGTTAGCTCAGAGAGTACGCATGCATGTGTTTTAAAGCTGAGCAGTTGTGGTTCTGGGAGGTATCTGCAGCTACAGTAGGTCAGGTTGGAGAGAGATCTGCCATAGTGGCTTGATGCAGGACGGGAGACTACCATATATGGTCCAGACTCGGGACCACGACTTATACACAGAAGGGGAGCAGAAGTTTTATCCCGGGGCTGTAAACACTTACTGCCGGGTAACAATATGCACACACTGCTGCAGCGTCAGACTCCGACAGATAGACAGACAGACAGACAGACAGGTTCGGTGCAGACAGAGATTTAATAAAGTATTTACCCGATTCAGCCGGAGATCTGGGCTCTGGAAGAAAAACAGGTAGTGCAAGCATTAATGGTGCATTGGTAGTTTGCATCTGGACATTTAGGAAATGTAATTAGTTCATTGTGCCGTTTTAATGAGTTATTTCTTTTTGACATTCACTCACTTTTTCACAGATTCATATTTAGTTAATAGAATACATTTAGTTTTGGAAGTCTGCAATGACCTTTTGAGATCTAAAATCCAATGTAGCCTGGATTGAAAAGTATACTTCAACAAACAAGGCATTTAAAAAATTAATAAATAAATAAAAAATTCAAAGAAAGCCTTTAAAATTTGCCTTTTAACACTAACAGTGTGTTTAGGGGTGAGACGAGATGTAACAGACGAGTCTGCAAAGTAAACAACGGAAGCACACGGAAGACACGGAGCTCTTTCTGTGATCGCGGCAGCACAACTCACTCTTCTGCAGGATCCGGAACTCGGGAGAGTCCTCGAGGAGCGCTCCGTCCCTGGACCAGTCCACTTGGGGAGAGGGCACGCCTTTGACGCGGCACTCTAGCACCACCAGCTGGCTTTCCGATGCAAGGACGTCCTGCAGGCACTGGGCGTAAAGCAAAGGCGGCGCGTTTTGCAGATGAACTGTATATAAAGCAATCAGCAGAGGTGGCAAAAGCATTTACATTGTGCACTTAGGTAAAAGTACAGATACTTGTATAAGAAAAAACTGAAATAAACTTAAGTAAAAAGTAAAAATGATTATATATAAATAATACCAAAGATCCAAATTGAATTACGCTACAAGTGACTGAGGAATAAAAATCAACATCAATAGCAGTGATTTTCCTACAGGGGTGAATGAGTGCATGCAGGGGAGCTCTACCTTTGTGAACACAGGTGCAGCCATGATGTGCTGCCCGTTCAGCAGCTCCTGCAGGTCGTCGTCGTGCTTGAAGTCCTGACCCTGAAGACAAGAAAACAGAGTTGGGCGTCTGCGCGACTGTAAAAGTAAGACGAAGAAAAAGCAAAGTTCAGGGACGAGAGCGGTTGTACCTCAGGTTGGGGGACTGGGGTCAGAGGAAATGGCGTGGCCACAGTCGCAGGCGCGGACGCGAGCGTGGCGGGCACTTCCTGCCTTTCCGGGTGTACTGCGTCACCATGCGGGAGCACCTGCACAAGTGGCGGGGCCGCGGCCTCCTCCTCGGCAGGGTGGGCCGCAGAGGTCACGGCGGCTTCAAAGGTCTCCTGGGGGGGAAGCGGTGAGCCCGGCAGAGGGACCTCCGGAGTGATTTGGCAGGTGGACGGAAGCCCACAGAGCTGGTGCGCTGGTGTCTCAGCGGGCGTGGGGGAGGAAGGAGGGAACTCTTCCTCCTCTGGGGAAACCGTGGGACTCGATAGAGGAGTTAAAGACTTCCTCTGCGACCTTTACAAAGGAAAAGGAGGAATGAACGGTCATACTTGGGGATGGTCTGAGGCCTTGAGGTCCACGACACAACAGAACTCACTCGGCCACGTGTTCAAAGTGCTGCTCCCCCTCGGAATCTGAAGACGACGTGCCTGCGTACGAAAAGACGAGACGAAGCATCGCGTCACCAGCGGTGTTTTGACTGAGGCACGACAGAAGTGAGAGAGACAGAGAGAGAGAGAGAGAGGGAGAGAGAGAGAGAGAGAGAGAGAGAGAGAGAGAGAGAGAGAGAGAAAAAACGCCAAAGCTTCACCTTCCACGTAGATCTCAGCCGACGTGGAGTCGGTGCCGTAGAAGTTGGAGGCGAAACACGAGTAGCGGCCGGTGTCCTCCTCGAAGGCCTCGGCGATGATGAGAGAATGCAGCTCGGCGCTGGTGATGATCTGAATGTCTGGACTGTTCTCCAGCTCCTTGCCCTCACAAAACCACCTGCGCGGACACGTCGACAAGAAAAAGGCTCAGTGCGGCATTTTTTTTTCTTTCTTATTTTTGTTACTGGTTTATAGTCTCTGAATATGCAAATAATATAGTTTGGTTGAAAAAAAATTGTTATCGTTCTGCTTTCAGATCTTGAGATCACATTAGAGGTATATTTGTGGATTATTATGAGATTTAAATAAAAATCTGCCTAGAAACTGTAAGAAGAAGATGGCTAAATCATATGGTAGTTGAGCAAGCTTCAGATGAGAATGCAGGAAAAAAAAAAATCACATATTCAAATAAACCTGAAGAATTGCGTTAATGAGCTACATTGAATTGTCAGTTTTTTCAGTGCAAATAACAAATAAGTATTTGATGATCAGAGAGATTTAAAGTACTCTTCAGTACTTTCAAGGCTATTTGTTTTTTTTTATCTACTAGCGAGCACGAACATAACTAGCATAATTAATTTTTAAACAGCCCTTACTAATGTGTGTTCCAAAACACACACATAGTTGTAGAAATCGGAGCTTTGCGATGTCACAGATGCTATCTCAATAACATGCTCAGCCAGGGAATAGCATTTTGAAGGTGGGTGTAAACAGTATGCTATTTTTTGGGAGATTGGTGGGGGGGTTGCACAGCCTATCAGAATGAAATCTGAAGCGTCTCACTGTCAGCAATTCTTGTGCGTGAAACTGTAGAGCAGATATAAAACCAGCGTCACCTGATACTGATACAAACACCACTTGCTAGTTGCTAACGAGCTATTGAGAGTAAATGTGCCTTTCATGCGTTAGTGTCTCAGGAGGAAGCAGCTGTCTGTCAGACTTGACAGCAAATTTTTCGTGTACCACCATGAAATAACCCAAACTTTGCGTCTCCTTCACATGGCCACACACATACTCCTGCATCTCTGCGCGACGTGATGCACATGAGGTCGCACACCCTGTTTTGTAAGCAGCGATGTTAGCACTGGGTCTTCAACCATGTGATGGAGGCAGTCAAACAAAATGATCTTTTCCGTCATGGTAGTATTAAGCATCATTAAACAGTAAGATAAATGCAACATGGTTAAAATGGGTGAAATATAACATAACTTTAACATTACAGTATGGAGTGCATTACACATGGGTAACTTGTTAGCTTGCCGCCCAACTTAAAATTAAATGAAATAATGCCAGATATATGTATATATATATATATTTACATTTTCTTATATAGTTACCACAACAGCATTACAGACATGTGTTCATCTTTTTAAGTATTGCAAGTATTGAGCACGCTAATGCCCCCTCTTTGTCTCCTGAATGGCCTGATCAGTCGCTATGGATGCTCCCAGTAATCTCCTCCAATTACAGCTTTTATTGTTATGGGACATCTTAAGATCTATACTTCCTTTCTTAATGAAGAGCCTGTCTTAGCCTCGAGTGGCTAATAAAGCCTCCGCAGTGTTAGAGGCACTTCGCTGAGCGTTTTTCAATGTACTGGCTGCATGATGGATATAATACTGCGCATAGACATTGCTCTAAGCAGTATAAACGCATTCCTGTAAACAAGTCAATGTTGTTCGACTTGCTCTACCGATAATTATTTATTTAGTGCTTCAGGTTATAAGCACAACAGGTTCCAAGCCGCCAGTGCCAATAATCACTGTTGCCAATGATCGACCGTCACAGTCACCCTCTGACCCTTCCCGTCCTGACCAGTGGCATAAGCAGCAACCCCGGCTCAGTTCTATTTTGAGCGGATGAAGTTTCATGCTTAATAACTCCCGGCCTATTAAAAAAAGAGAAATGCAGTGATGCCCTACTCACCGGCAGGACATCAGCAAGCCAAACAAACATATCGTGTAAATAACTCCGGTGCTTTGTGCAGGGGTCTGGAGTTCATCGGGTCGAGAAAACATTGGTAAATTACTCACCTTCCATGATACAGGGCCTTTAACATTTTCATCCAATTTCTTTTTTAAACAGCTCAAGTCTTCAACCTGTGTACATCCTCCAAACTCCTGACCATGTTTACTCAAAGAGCTAACTGAGAATCCCCCCTCCCCCCCCAACCCTCCGTGGCCTCTCTTTTGATCCGCGGTGCAGAATTTATTCAGGCTTTGCTCCACCAATGATCTGTTACACGTAGTCAGAGAAACCTCTGAGTGGAATGTGCTGCCCACACTCAGCCTGAGGAGAGCTAAGGCGTTACCGGTGAGCGAGCTTCTAAATTGAAAGCATGAGTAGTAGACGAGCCGGACGGTCTGCCAGGCAAGGAGCCTGCTCGCTGCACCTGTTTGGGCTATTTTCCCTCTGAACTCAGGAACCAAAGAGGAGATTCCCATTGGAGAACTGTGAGCTGCGACTGGCTGTCACAATCACATATGCGAAATGCTAAACATAGACTCGGAATACGTACAGTGTTATAGACGTGAAAAATAGAAATCTAAACCCAAGAGCTGCGTTACGACTAAAGTCACAAACGGGGCTCTGCAGGCTGCTGAAACTAGAAAAAAAAAGTCACAGTTTAAGTTTAGGTTTAAGGGAATAATAACGTTGCGTAAAGTATCTTCAGATTTATGCTTCTGAAAAAAAAAATAAAACAAATAAGAACAAATGAAAGAACTAAAACAAAACACCAACACCGACGTCATCTCATCGTTAACTGAATAAATGACCTTACCAGCGACTTCACGCTGCTGTCAACAGTCCTGCTCAGTCCCGCTATCAGACACGGCCACAGCTCTCTGTTCCATTCGGGCTAAAAATGGCCCGCGAGCTACATTCTCTCCAGACAAGTATACATTGGTGACTCAACAATGTCCAGCAGGACCAACAAGCCCATGCCCCCTATAGTCTGACACCTCATCCTCACTTCAGCACAAGGCTCATGTGTGCTTGCTAGGAAAGACCAGTTGGGCTTCTAAAACAATGCCAGCCAACTGAAGTGCAGCAAAAATAGCATGAAAAACAAACAGACAGCAGGGGAAGGAGCTCCATTATTAACGATCTTCTTAATTAAGCTGCAGGTTTGGACGGTTAGGAGGAACTGAAACACATTCTGAGAAGAATTTGTTGATTTTTTTTTTTTTTTTTTAGGCGACAGAGTTGACAGAAAGCCGAACATGATTATCTGTTGTCCCAGACATAACCCCGGCCCCCCAGAGAACACACACCTACACAAACACACTCACACCATTCAGTGTCAGCTGTTGGCTATCGTCAAATGTCAGTGCTGTCTGGAGGTGTCAAGACAAACAGCATCATTGGTCTCAAACCCGCTCCCCTCTAAACACCTGCTGCCTGGTGAACTGACAGCGATAAGCGATGCAACCTCTTCATCGGAAACAAAGTCAAATCAATCAATCAATCAATTGACTGATTGATTGTATAGGTCAAGTGAGGAAAAGCTATTAAAAAAAAAAACAACCTCTGAAAACAGTGAAAATAAGAAATTCCAGAGACTGTCAAATTTGTTTCAAAATGTCGGCAATCAAACAAACAAACAAATAAACAAACAAACAAACAAACAAACTCAAGGGCCCGAAGGAAGGAACAGTTACTGCATACTTTTGTAAATCACATCATGTCTTAGTTAGAGTCCCTCCATCACTCAGTCATGACTGTGCAGAACCTGACTCTAAATTATATTGACACAACGAAAGGAGCAAACTATAGGACCAACAACACACACAGCTGATGCCTTCTCTTTTACCATAAGAAAATGTTCCGATGAAGATAGGATAATTTACCACTGCATCAACTCCAACCTATTTATTATGTTAAAAAAAAGATGAAACACCAGGACAAAAGGCCTCATGACCGTTTCTCAGCTTTGCCTTACCGGACTTCAGGGGCAGGGATCCCTCTCACGATGCAGTCCAGGCGGACCTTGCTGCCTTCCGGAACCTCCCGGCTTTTCAGTTTCTGGATGAAATGTGGACGCTCGCAACCCGGACTCGATGGGTGAGCGGATCCTTCTGAGGAATGGATCCCTGCATCTTCCTTCGCGTCCTGGCAAACTGAGGCGCTGCACTGCTGCTGCTGCTGCTGCTGCTGCTGCTGCTCCGGCGGCGGCTCCTCGCTTAACCCCAAGTCCTGGAACTCCGAGCGGATCCCCCCGGAGGAGTCCGGCTGGACGGCGGCCACTTCCTCCCTGCTCTCCTCTGCTGGCGGAGCGGCAGCGGTGACGCGCTCCCGGGTGGCGTCTCTGTCCAGGGGGTCGAGCGCGTCGTCGCCTTGCGTCTTGCTCTGGCTCCTGCTCCGGTGGCTCCTGCAGGACCTGGGCCGCACCCGCTTGGAGCTGTTGGCCTTGAAGAGGGACGACAGCTCCTCGATGAAATCCGCCGCCTTGTTGAGGAACTCCTTCTTGGACTGCGTCTCCGGCCCGTAGGTGGCGTTTCTCCCCGACCTGTTGAAGTCATTGAACGCCTCCCCGGGCTCCTTGCCGTCGGCGGTCACGACGGACTTTGTGGCCTTTCTGTCCGACTTTGCAGGTAGTTCCTTAAGTTTGGAGGAGGGCTGGGAGACGGGAGCGGCAGCGGGGGAAGAGTTAGCTGAGGGAGGAGACATGGGCTCGGGGGGAGACGGTGGCGGGACGGAGGCCTTGACCTCCGACCTCTCCTCACGGGACTCGTGTCCGATGGCCTGGCGGGCCAGGTTCACGCTCTTGTCCAGCTCCTCTTGGCTGAGGAAGGCGGACAGGTCCGGGAACTGGGGGTCCACGGCGGAGCCCACCGAGTCCTCGGCCTTGCTTTTGAGCGGACGGTAGAAGTGGAGGTGCGACGAGGCGTCCGAGCGGCTGTGGCGCTGCTGGGCCCGGGCCTCTGCCAGGTAGCTCTCCCTCAGCAGCTGAGACAGTGACGGCGGCTGCTCTGTGTTGCCCTGCATGCTGCGGAATCGAAGCAGAGCAAGCGTGTCGTTAGACGACATTCATCCAACAAAATCAAAATGAGTGGCCTCAACTTCTTGTTAGTGGCAGCAGGTTTATTCTGTAACTGCATAGAATGCCTTCATTTATCTCACACTGGAGAAATTTACACAATTACAGTAACATGTAGTGCAATAAAAAAGAAAATATATGAATAAAAAAGAGTGAGAAATGAAGGAAAAACAACTATTTTCATCTATATGGACGGTTCTACTTTGTTTTTGTGGTTTTTCTTTACAAATTATTTACATTTAACTAGAGTCTCATTTGTGTATGAAGCTGTTCAGGTTTTTTTTTAAAGTTTTCTCTTTTTGGTTTTGTTTGCTCTTGTGTGACCAGTGTCATCCAGCAACTTGAACAGCAATACTGAAAGTGTAAACTCTGCAAATCCAACTCATTCAATAAAAACTGTAAAATACCAACACCGCTCCTTAAGGCTTTTTCCTTAACCTCCTTACATATTCATTTCTGGGGTGTCGATTTCTCATTGGTCGAAGTCATTGGTAAGAAAATTTAGTCGGGCAGCAAGACTGAGTATTAAAAAGAAGAAAATCCTTTTTAATGAATCAAAAATCTTGAACGCTTAAAACCACAGAGAACAATGAAGACACAAAAGATAGAAAGAGAGTGTGGCATGTATAGTATCTATAGTACAATCTCATTTTGTCTAATGTTTCTGTATTTTGCTTATCTTTGCATAGTTTTCTTTTTTTTTTTTTATTGGTTCCTCAGCATGCCTGCGTCATACTTGGTAAAAAAAAAAAAAAAACTAACCATAGAAAGTTGTCGACGACTGCACGTGTCATCAGCATGATCAGTGCTGCAGCCGTTGGCAGTGGCGAAAGGAAGCGCACACAGCAAACCGGGGAGAACCTCGTCCTTAGAGTTGTTGACGGCGACGGTGACAACTTTGACAACTTAATAATATTTAATATTTAATATTTAATCAAGAATGTTGATGTTTTTACATGTAAAAGGTTCTTTACAAACATTCTGGACTCGTTATCAACATTAAGTGAAGACCTATCTCTTGTTAAACGCCTGAAGTCAAAGACTGAATTGAATTTGAACATAGAGGCTGAAATAAAAAGCAGGGGAGATGCTGTGAAAATAGCTTTTTATTTAGGCCTAATTTCAGCTGTGGGTTAGGAGGGGTGGGGGGTGGGGGGGGGGGGTGGCGTTGTGGGGGTTGGAGGGTGTCAGGTTTGCGTTGTGATACCAGGTCGTACACACAAACCGACTGACATTCCGGGAATGTCAAAGTGAAAAGACGGTTCACCAGATACTGGTATAAAATAGGCCGCACACAAGGCACTGGCACTCGAATCAACGCAATTAAAACGGCGCAGCAATGAATGCCCTTCCAGCGGGCCTGAGGCTGCAGCTGTTGTGTACATTAATCCTTCGCAAACAGGCTCCTACCCCACCGAGTCATATCTAATAATAGCCGGGGGTCAGTTTACATGAAGAAAAATCAACAGAAAAAGGAACCCCCCCGCCTTACCCTGTGCACCCTGCTCGTCAAGAGTTTGATCAGGCCCGACGTTCACCAACCCAAGCACACAAACAGCGCTTTAATGATCAGAACTGTGACCCAAAGGGGAGCAATGCCCCCTAAACGCAGCAGCACACCCAGGCAGGTTAAGATAATTCAATTAAACTTCAAACCAAAATAGACCAAAGCATCTCCAGGGCTTCACTGGCAGAGATCCCCCCCCCCCCAACCCCCCGACCCCCCCAGCCCCAAAGGCTAAATGAAGCCCATGACACTCGACAGGACTCTGCGAACAACAATCAAATTAGTGGGGTGGGGGTTGGTTTGATTTACCTTCAGAATAAACCCAGCCGGCCCTGGGGAAGGGCTGCTCAGTCCTCAGGGTGCACCTGTGCTCCGACGGGGAGATCACGGTCCTCCGTTTGCTGCCACCTGAGGAAATCTTGCAACAAAAGCAGGAAATTTGCCCGGCCGGCCTCCCACTGTCCTGTGTGGGTTGGTTTTCCGGGTTTTTGTTTGTTTTTTTTAATCCCTGGACTTTACAGGATAATATGGAGGCGAGTAGGTCGGACAACTCGTCACTAGCAAGAGTAGCGGCATTTGTCGGCGCACTGGTCGCAGGTTATTTTAGGGAGGCCTGGCCCATGTGCCTGGGTGGCGTCCGTGCTTATTGGCCACGGTAGAGCAGAGGGGGGCACGCTGTAAAGGGATTCCTCCTCCGGCCGGACGGCCGGCCCGCGAGAGACCTCCATCATACAGAATTAGAAGCTCCTCATTGAACCACTCGCACTGAGGCGAGCATGGCACTCTCAAACCTCCAATCACTTTTGGTTTTTATGTTTTTTAGTGGCGTACGGGGGGGGGGGGGGGTCATGTATTTCTTACACATCTTTTGTCATTCAAAAGAAGAAGAAAAAAAGCATCTTTGCTGATGGCGGATTGAAAGAATCCAACTGGCATGAGACAAATCACTAATACACTGAGAAAGGTTTTTTCCACACATGCAACCTTTTGGTTTATTTTCGCAACACTGATAAAAGATTCTTTGAAACTTGTAGGATTTAAATAGCATTTGTTTAAAAAGTAAATTTTAAACAAAGAAAAAATAAACTTAGTATTTCAGGTCAGTACTTCTATACGTATATCTATAACTATCAATCGATTGATTGATGCACTGATTGATAGATATAGATATACTTTCAACTGAATCTTTTTTAACCCAAGGCAAAAACAATTAAATATGACAATCTTACATTGTGACAAACCACGATCCTCTGCCCTGTGATCAATGAAATTAATTTATTGGATGACAATCAGCGCTACTGAGTGTGACCAAACATAGCCTGAGAATTCACATACATTGAGACAGTGTAAGATCTTGTGTCAAATAATTTTAGTCGAGTGATTCAACAAATTAAACAGCAAATGCACAACAACCACTATACAAAACAAAAACATTTACATCATGTACTGGCAATGGATGTTAGTAAAACCAAATGCACAAGGGCCCAAGACTCAGACCAAAGGAAATTTGCATATTATTTGTTTCTATCGGAAGCATCAGATTTGACGTATGTACAGTCGAGGGACAATTAGTTCTGTTGACAAAAAAAAAAAAAAAAGCTGAGGTTGTGTTTAAAAAAAATAAAGCGTTACTGTGAGTCTTCATAGCAACAGTGTGATTCATTGGCTATCCCGGCCTCTCCTCCATGCAGTGCTAAAATAAAGAAGCGATATTTCAAGTTGGAAAAAAGGGCCGAGCACTTAACGTCGACACGCCAGCATGAAATAATGAAATGGCTCAGTAACTCAGGAGTGTACAACGTGGACAGAAAAAACAATGAGGATTTATCAATATTGTTAAAGAATTATTTTGAGAGGAAAGAAAAGAAAAAGCAGAAGAAACACGCACTGCATGTCATCTTTGGCGTAGCGGGAAAATACAAATCGGTTACAAACATCGTAGTAAAGGCAACGTGAAGATGAGCGAAGCGTTCAGGCAGTGCCGCCATCTTTGTAGTTTTTGCCGCTCCAGGTTGAAACTCAACCCAACTAATTAATGGGATGGAAAACGTTTCACAAGTTGCTCCTCTATAGGTTCATGTCGTTCTGTATACGTTTTAATCATAAGACACAGAGACTTCTTTCCGACATTTGACATCACGCTGCACCTGTGATTCACTTTCCATTGCTCGTCAGAAAGGATCGGTCATTTACGCGACGCCTAAACTCAATACTGGCACACTTAAAAGTTGCCGGAACAACTGTAATGCTACTGCAGCACATGTACAAAAAAAAAAACAAACCCGAAACAGGAACATCCTCTTGGCTCAGCATTGCCGTGATAAATTAGCACAGAAAAACGAGAACTACCGATCAAAGCGATGTGGCGGTAGAACAAAACAACATTAGAATGAATACCAGAAACAGTGTCAATCTGTTGATTGCATTCAAGGACATGAAGAGCAGCAACCTGAAACAAAGTCCAGCGCATAAAAATAAGAGCTGTGGGCCCAAAAGATTGAAGAGGAATCTTACATGGAAACATCTCAGCCAGCACATCAGTTTCAACATTTGTTCCCCTCCTGTAACAGACCTCCAAATGTGGGTTGGGTTTCATGATTTGTAACTCAAATATCATTCAATTCGAATTAAAGAGGAAAAATCTTGAATGTGAGGTCAAAAATGAAAGCATATCAGAGACTGGAGCATGAGGAGTGGGTGAATCACCTACACTGTTAAGTAGACAGGACCCACTTGTAAAGAGTTGAAAAGAAAAAAAGACTGCCAGAAAAATTCAAAGCGACATTAGAATATTGGTACACCCAATAAATATGCCTTTTTGAAAATTGGACTTGGAAAAGAATGATACTGGTACTGGTACTGGTACTGGAATGTGTAATGCAATAAACCTGATGAGCCCCTTTTAAATTACACTGATAGCCCAAAATCCCACTTTAGTGTTGTACACACACACCATTGCGACATTACAAGAAGCAAGTTGCAGACAAACTGAACAGGAACATTTTTTAGTTCTTCCTACACAAAAACAAAAAAAGTAAAGCCATTGGTTACAGAATGGGTGACGCTGCAAGATTGATGGATGAATCACGCGGACGTGGTCTTATTAGCAGCAAGAAAAACATCGCAACGAGCCCGGTCTATCAAAAAGACACTTTTGATTTTCAAGGTTTAGGAATAAAGTTCCTGTAGGAGCAGGACACACACCTGGAAGGCACTCTTCAAACGAGGAGAATATTAAGAAAAACCAGCGAAGAGCACACGGCAGCGGCCCCACGAGTACTGAACCTTGATGCGTTGTATCCACTGAGAAGAGCACGGGTTGTCAAAAGTCTGTGTGCTTTTTTTTTTTTTTCTTTTTCTTTTTTTCTCTTAACTTAATTAGTGCAGAGGGAACAAGCTCGTGCCCGCGGTAAAGGTTCCTCAGGATGTTCACATTGTTTTGTGGCCTTGAGTTGAGAGAGATGAAACGGACACATACAATGTACCTAGTGCAGCGAGCTGGGGATGGCGTGGGGGATGGGAGGGGCTGAGGGTCGGAGGGGGGAGGCACAGTAACAGTTCTGGAGCCGGTATGGTGACGGCGCCGCTGGCATCAGGAGTCCTCACTGGCCCGTTTGCGAGACTGATCCCCCCTGGAGAGCAGAGAGAACACACACACACACACACACACACACACACACACACACACACACACACACACACACACACACACACACACACACACACACACACACACACACACACACACACACACACACACACACACGTTTGAATGGATCACTTTGCAAACTGTCCATCCTCGAGGTCCTTACCACACCGGGCAAAAGGCGAAGCGACGCGACAAGGCAAATATTTCGCCATCAAATTATTTCTATACACACCAAAGCGCGACGCGAATATGCGTCTAAAATTCACTAAGCGAATGAAGTTTTGGGGCTCTTTCTGTCGCACTGAAGTAGAAACAGTGGAGTCGACCACATCCTCAACCGATGATGTCCTGGTGATGGTTGGATTAAAAAAGAAAAAGAATAGAAGTCTTTGGGTTCACCCTATACTGTCCTTGAGAGAGGTGTCGCAGCCGTTAAATGAATGACTCTCGTATGCCTACTAGCTTAGTTTATAGTGCTGTGTATTCTGCTTATTTTATTGCTAAAATTATATTATCATCATCATTATTCTATTTTTTTTTCCTGTCTTGAGAGGGTGTGTTGTGTGAATCAGGTGGATATACTGCATGCTTTCCGGAACGAAAGAATAAAAGACATGAATTTTTAAAGTGTTAGCGACCGAGAAGTTTTGTTTTACGTGCGGAAAATGAACCACCGCCTCCTACCCCCCGGCCAGTACTTCAGAATGCCCGTCACACAATTTGGAGGACTGCTCCGTCAACTGGCTCCACGTTTTCAGAGGGAGAGAACATGACCAAAGTTTCGATGTGATGTAATCGGCCATCCAACATGATTTTGATTGGTCAGAAATCCAGCGTTTGCCTTTTCACTTCCGAAACACTCAACACAGGAGCGAGAAATTAACCGTCGCTTTTTCGTGTTTCGCAAACATTTGCTGCCAGCGTGTACGGTTCCATTGACGTCAATAGGTTTTAAACAAACCTGAATTATTTGCCAAGCCAATTCGCTCCCGGTGTGTAAGGAACTTTACTGTAAGATTGTGTGGGGGAAGAAAACAAAACTGACCGTGGGAATCCATTCATAGAGAGTTCCATCTGTAACTTCTGGTCGTGGGCGGCGTAGTCGGAGAGCAGAGACTCCACGGCGGGGGGGTTGATTTGGGGGATAAACCCCGAGAACAGCAGCGGCGCTAACTGAGCCCACTCTGCCAGGACAAACCAGCAGTCGATGAAACATGTTGTAGGTCTGTGCTGAAAGCAGTGCGTGCTACTACTGTTTTTTCTGGCATGTTGGCAAAAAAAAAAAAACTTGAGCCTCTGGAAGCTAGAAAAGCTCACCTGGTCTGAGGCTGTAGAGGCCTTTCACCACGTTGGCCATCGTCGATGGTTGCACTTGGAATGGCATAGAATGAGCCTCGATAAGAAGAGCTGAACAAAAATCAAAAAACAAAACGTATGAGGGGTCGAAGTTCAATGATTGTAACTTTGTAACACCAGGATGAGAACCGATTTGGAATTAGAAGCATGATTAGGAATTGATCATCCTTCCATGTTTTTGGATCTCAAGCAGAATTTGAGGCTGTCAAACATACAATGACATTCTGCCAGGAGCAACAAGTGGAGCGTTGCACTCACGCATCAGTCTGTCGATATGTTTTTCTGCGACGTGAACGGCAAACAGCCTCATGAGATCCTCCCTCAGGTCTCTGTTCAGCTTCGACTCAATGTAGAACTTGTTCTGAAAACATTCCAAAGTTTACAAACCATTAGCCACAGGGACACGTTTCTGAGCACAGGATGCTAAATTGTTTTTGTTTTTTTTAAATAGAACTGGATACTTGCAAAGTACATGAACACTGGAACTATACACTGCAGAGACGCTGTGTACTGTGTGAGGGCAACGTTGAAGTTATCGATGAGGTTCTCCAATGAGCTGGCCTGAAAAGCAATAATAAAAGAGTTAGAGTGTATAGTTTGTAGTTGTTGCGTGTTTTCAGTCAGTCCTTTTCTACACCTGCTTCTCAGGAGTGTGTGTGTGTGTGTGTGTGTGTGGGTGTGTGTGTGTGTGTGTGTGTGGGGGGGGGGGGGGGTCCTTGGGGTGAAGATGGGTTCTACACCCTGGACAAGTCACCAGTTTATCGCAGGATAACATAGAAAGACCAGCAGACAAAGACTAGAACTCACTCCTCATATGGAGTTCCCAATTCTCCTCACATGCATGTTTTTGAAGTGTGTGTGTGTGTGGGGGGGGCACGAGAACCCGTAGAGAACACAGACACTGGGACACTGGGGATCAAACCCCCGCAACCTTTTGGCTTGTTCTGCATTTTGTATCATTCATCAATACACAGCGTGTTTCGATCGACTCACTTGTAGGTTTGTGGAAATCTGTTGCAGGTGACTCGTTATTTTGGATGTCAGGTCATTGTAGAGTAGCTCCGAGTGCTGCTGACAGACACACTTGTAGACATAACTAGAAGAAAAAAAAAGCAAGACAAGTTCACAAACTCAAAAGCAGTCAACATCTGAGATTTCCATTGAGGACACATGGCAGCTGAACTGAACTGCGTCAGAAATCACACAGTTGTGTTTCGCGTTAACACAGCGGGCCACCCGTGTAGACTTACCTGTATATCTGCGCATACGAGACAGAGATGTGGTCCGTGGGGTTCTGAATGAGAAGACGGACGATTGCCTTTTCCAGGTTTGGCCAGTGGTTCTTCCGGTAATCGTCAACAGCCATGGCATTAAGAACTGAGCGAAAAGAAGGGAACATTCAAAAGAGTGGGCGGTAATCGCCCCGGGTCGGTTACAGTGGAGAGACAAGCTGATGACTGTTAGCTTCAGTCTGTTTTTCATGATGAATGTTGTCACAGGCCGAGTCGGCCACGACATTTAGGCCTCGCACTCACGAGAGTTGGCTTTTAAAAACCAAAACACAAGGAACTTACGGAACTTGGACGTTGTGTCCAAGGTGAATTTCCCCTCGACGCTGCTGCCCGACGGCGCGGAGCCGTCGAGTTCGCTGACTTCGCTGCTCTCGCTACTCGAATCCGAGTCCATGAACTTTGTTCCGCCGGCGGTGCCGGACCACGCTTTCCCCCGTCGAGCCACTTGTTCTTCTGCCGACACCGGCAAACACACGGGCTGCTTGACTGCCGCTGCTGCATCCGACAGCTGGCTACTTACGTACGTTCGGACTTTGCCACCACCACCACCGCTCGGACAGTAGTTGTGGTTGTGGTCGTCTTTCCTGTTTGGACCGTCGTCTTCCATCGCCTCCATTCCCGCAAGTGTGAACGTTCTTCGAGACTCGGAGTGATACAGCCGTTGCATGAACACCGGAGACAACACTTGTGAATTGATCAGAAAGTGTCAAATCTACTCGGTAGTGTCCATGTTCGTTTGCGGCTAACTGCATTTTACGACACACCGTATCGCTGGGCAGCCGAAAGAAAATTGGGAAATGTAGTTCGAACGCTTCAATCGGCCGCTCGGGAAGCCAACGATGTTTTACGGCTAGTATTTGAGCAGAATTGTCTCAAAAATGTCGTTCTTGATGAAAAACAAAAACAAAACAAAACAAAACATTTTTAACTAAACCATTTTGACTGTCACGATTAAAAAACAAAATCCTCAAACGCACACAAGCGTGTGTAATTTCATAATGATCGCGTATGAGTTGGATTCGTTAGAAATGGAGAACTTTCTAATAGCTTTTAATATTTCCAATATTAATATTGTCACTATATATGTTTCATATCTACAATATGCGATATTTATAACGTAAATGTCTGTATTGCGTTACACGACACGGTGATTTGAGAGTCGACTTGCAGTGGTTACTCTGATGCGCTAGATGGCGCATTGATTGGCTGTCCCTGTGATTTAAGGTTTGGTATTTGGTCGTTTTGTTTTTTGCTGGGATGAAAATAAAGAAATGAGTGATCGGTGTTGTTTATATTTCTTTTTACTGAGAATTCCCGGCGTATCTACGATAATGATGTAAAAAAAAATAGTATTTCAAAAAACTCATGGACAAAACATCATAGAAATATGTAAATTATGTTGGTGTAGACTTTAGATCTATTACATTGTTTTGAATATCATCATCACTAAAACTTTAACGGCAGAAGACCCGTCTGAAGACTCGTAACCATTTAAAATTTGAATATCCAATATAAAGAAAAGTGACATGGGCGAAAAGATGGAAAAGAAATGTCAGTTTCAATGTGAATCCATTGAATATACTTCTAAGGCTTAATGTTACAACTTACAATTTCATTTTTTACTTTGTACAGAGAAAAACTGTCCTCTACGCTAAGTCAGACATCAGAGTACAAAAATAAGAGGCTTAACCATAAAAAGTAGCTGCCACATGTCACACCTTGTCAACAATTATATTTTTCAGAGATTTAAATGACAGGTTAAACATACAAAGCTGATGATGACGTGTAAGCGTGTTGATCAAGTGTTCTTTGGTCTATAATTAACAAGTACTGTTCCTCATTGGAGCATTAACCCTCACGAAAGGACAAAGATGAGCATTTTATATTGCAAATTAGACAGTGAGTTCAAGTAAACGATTTGAAGATTTATGTATGTGTCTGAAACTCATATCACCCACTATTTAGTAGGCAGTAGGTTCACAACTCAACAACTTAACATACCATTAGATCACAGCTGACGACACACTATGAACTCTCGCTTCTGATTTGCATGTAAAGATTGCAATTTGTGAATTGAAGCTTGGTCTAGAGTTGCATTTGTGTAGGCCACTGATTAGAGCATTAGATACATATCAAGAAATGGGACTGCAGAATGAGATGAGCAAATAGAAATAAAAAAAACAGCTACTGCATTCTATTTAGTAAGTAGTACACAGTACGAAGTTTCAGACACAATGCACAGAACCTAATTGGACAAAAGAAACAGAGAAAATACTTTCTGCATTATCACACAAAGTTGTCACACAATTTGAACTTTATGAAAAATAAAAGTAAGGTTGATGACTTGAAAATATACCAAACTTACATATATATTTATATATATAAAAAAAACAATTAGTGCTTCTGGACTGGGTAGTTTACATTTAAAGGTGTGTGGTGCTCTGAGTCTGTTCAGATGTATGGTCTCTCTGCATGCTTGACGTAGCCTCATCTTCTAAAGTGTGTTCTACTGTGTCTCTTAGGCATGCCTCTCCATCGGCTGCAGACGCCACAGCCTCCTCCTCCTCCTCCTCCTCCGGCTCACTGTCTTCTTCCACCCCATCGGCGCTGCATTCGGACTCGTCACTGTCACTGGCGCAGGAGCTTGACGTGTCGTCTTCGGAGTCAGAGTAGACCTCGGCTCCGTGGAAGATATATTGATTTGGCGTTTGAAACAGGTACTGGGCTGCTGTGGGAAGCAAGAGAGACAAGACATTCAATATTCGTACATAATGTCCTAAATAATTAGCATTGCTCCTATACAATGTTATTGTAACACAGTTCAGAATAAAGCTGGTTGTCATGACTCCCATCTCCACCAGAATCTAGCTTACTCTCAAGTCGTTTGCTGATAGGACTTCTGTTGATGCGACTCATCCAGCAACGTCGTCGGAACTCAAAGTTGGAGGTTTGGCTCTTGACTTCAGTGGCCTCCTCTTTTTGTGCATCTCCTACAGGTATCTCTGAGGGCTCCGATGTCCCTTCGCTCGGATGCGGAGCATCTGGACAAGGCTCTTGAGGTACAACATTACTGCCAGCTGTCTCTGTGACATTCGGACCTTCTGCCTCATCTGAAGGTGTTGCTACTGAGTCTGTCCTGTGCAGCTTCTGCTCCTCATGAGCTGCGTCGCTGGAAGCAGGCAAGGCCTCGCTTGGTGACGGTTCTGTTAACCGCGGCGGCTTCTCCGTGATCTCACAAAGTCTTACTGTGTTGTAGCAGAGCTGCTCAAAGTCGCCACCCAACCGATGGCAGAGCTCGTTGACAATGACGTCACAGTCTCCAAGAAGCTCCACGTCAAAGTTGAGGTGAGGCAGCTGCTCCCTGTTGATCAGGACCTGAGGCACTTCATGTGGAATGGAGTCTGGAAGTTAACAGGAGAAGAGTCTTATGTGTTTAATCAATCTATTTACTGTGGAACATTCATACACTCAACTGTTCATTGAATAACTTTGCACACGTTATTCAATAAACCAGGGGAACGCGAGAGTGTCCATAGGTTTTCTCTGTTTAAATGTGTCTGCTCATTAAAATCACAACACTGCAAGAGGGAAATCACCACATACTTGGGATAAGGGCAACTGGTCGGACTTTAAGAGAAGAGCCAATGACAATCAGGAGGTCGACCTCATCTTTGTCCTGCTTCATGGCTCTGTGGAACATTTCTGGCAGATTCTCCCCAAAGAAGACAATGTCGGGTTTCATGATTGCCAGTGGAATATCTGGACATTGAGGACACTGCGGAACAACCTGCAAGAAAAATTCAAGTGCGTTAAAGTGACACCATATTTACACTAGATTCAGTGGTGTGTGAAATCTTAGAATCAAAGGTGTAAATAACATCATAACTCCTTAGAAATGACCGCAGATCAAGAATGAGTTCATCAGAGGACAGTGCATGTTAGTTGTGTTTTTCAGTATGAAGCCAGACAGGCTAAACTGGGATGGTTTGGGCATGAACAGTAGAGGGAATGTATCGGTAGGAGGACCAAGAGGTTGGAACTGCCAGGAAGGAGGCAGACCAAAGAGGAATTTTATGGATGAAGTGAAATAGGGCATGAAGTTAGTTGGTGTGAGACAAGTGGATGCAGACGACAGGGTTAGATGGAGGCAGAGAATTGATGTGGTGACTCGTGAAGGGAACATTTCCCCCTTTTATCTACACTCCAAAAAGGACTTGACAGAGTCAAATGGTGTGTTGGAGGTATACAAGAGTCCTGTGACAACTGCCTTCAGAAATAAAAGTAGAGTGTCGAAAAGGGCAAAGTAGATAAAGTGTTAAATACCTGGTTAAAGATGTCTTCCCTTATAGCTTCACAATCCACTTTGTGTTTACAGACAAGACAGGATGCAGTTGCAAAAGAGCCTGGGGGCAGAAAAGTAGTTTATAAATCTAGCATTCTCTCAGGACGGCCATCACTTTATAAATTCCATCTTTCAGATTCTTTCATTTACCGTGGCACTGGATAATCCGTTGGACTCCAGCTACTTGTTCCAACGTGTCGATATTTTGCGTATAATTGCGCAGCAGCTTTCCTTGCTTGTCCAACATGGAGATGAATTTGTGGCAGGGCGAAGGCTGGAACTGACCAGGGTATATCTCCTGTGAAAAATGACGCACTCATTACGCGGATAATTACATGGACCGAAGTATTCTGATGTACAGTTAGGCGACCTTGTACACTGAATGTACCTTAGCAAACTTAAAAAAGGGTCTTGGGTCCCGTCTGAAATACTCTATGTCAAACATAGCTTGAGGGTCCGGAAGATCGGGAAAATCTACAGCAAGTCGTGCATAAATACCATCTCTGGAGCGAAAGTCTGGGATCCCACATGACACCGACACCTACAGGAAAAGAAACACAGGCATTCTGACTGACTGGTTTAGATACTAGCACGCCATACTTTCTGCAGTAAATGTAATAGTTGCATACCCCAGCGCCGGTCAGCACAAGAATTCTTTTGCTCTCGTGGAGTAGCCTGACCACATCTTCCAGGGTGTTGATATCCTTCCGCTTCTTTCTTTTGGGAGGTTCTGAGATGTTGATGATGATCTGCCATAAAGTCATGTCATCTAAATCTGGCGGGAGCACAGTCTCGGGGAGTAGATCTCTCAGAATGGTCCTTGGATCTGTGTCTCTGATGTGCTGCTGAATGAAACTATAGGAACCTGCCCCCCCAAAAAATAATACATTTCAATGAGTTGATTTGACACAAATTTGAAGTGATACCACAAACACATCACATCAGGACCACCAAAAGAGGATGTGTCGGTTTACAGCTGTCCAATTCTGCGTTACCTATTTGTGGTTGAGGGGTCCAGTCGCTTGAGCTCGCATGTGAAGATCTGTCATCGTCTTCATTGATGTGCTCCGGTGTGACAGCGAGACCGTTGGCGGGGAGTCCGTTTCCAAGAAAGTCTGGTTTGCACGTTCAGAGGATGAAAAATGAAACCCGTTTAAAACGTCTGCAGCAATGACTGCAATACATATTGCGTGACAAGAAACAGCGTGGTTGCGCCGAACGAGCCTGGAATACATTCGGCTGGCAACTAAGTTTAAAGAACTTCAAGTCGCAACGAAATGCGAAGGAAAAACAGCAACTGGCGAGACGGAAAATGAAACCAGGAGTCTGGCGGAATAAATTCTCCCGTCACTTTTCAGCCATACCAAGCAAAGTTGGACGCGTTTCCCCCTCCGTTTAAAACGCTAGCTGGGTAAGCGGGAACTTGTGCTTGAAAACTCGCCGGTCAAGTTGCTGAAAACAGGCGCGACCTGCTCACATGTCGAACTAGGGCGCGCTCGGTTAAACGACCGCCAATTTTCCCATACCTGCGCCCTCTGCGGTCGTGCCGAGCGTGGCGCCGTCGTCTGGCTTCCCTACTGGTTTGTGCGGCTCGGGGACCAGCGCTCCCAGTCCATTGTTGTCTCCGCCTAGTGCCGCTGGGGCCTGCTCTACCGCCATCACCGGCTCCGCTTCCTTCTCCGCTGGCTGCGCACAATTCACCGCCGCCTCGCACTTCCCGGTGGCCCCGGGGACGCACGGCGACGGCTCTGCCACGGCGACTTTGAGTCCGCAGTTGGTCAGCGGACTCATTTTCGACCTTTTGGCGGAAGGCTCGTCCATTACGGAGGAGCCAGGGAAGGCCATTCCGAGACTGCTCTCACCATCCGCCATCTTCAGCCCGCAGAGCCGAGAGCCGAGCAAAGAGCCTTCCTCCCGGACAGCTGTCTCATTTGCATAGGACACGTGACTCCCTCT
This sequence comes from Nelusetta ayraudi, assembly GCF_046127955.1. Lineage (NCBI taxonomy): Eukaryota > Metazoa > Chordata > Actinopteri > Tetraodontiformes > Monacanthidae > Nelusetta > Nelusetta ayraudi. The sequence continues at coordinate 7,428,835 of NW_027466058.1, read as the reverse complement.
CCGCCACGGCTGGCTCGGCCCCCCTTTTTTTTTTACGTCGGTGACGTAAAACCACAACAACATCGCGGGGGCATTCACGTACTCTCCGGTCTTTTTAATTTCTTAAATGCGAAATTAAAAAGTAGTTCAAACGAGGTTAATTGCAACGTTCTTTTTGTTTGTGGATAACACGTAAATCACGTTATGAACTATTCTCATAAGAATCAGAATCAAGAATACGTTAATTAATTTTGTTCGTAACTAAGCCTAATCAGGTGCATAAAATGAAAATGCATTCTTATGACACTTAACTGTACCTTGTCATATTTGCCTCATAAAACGTGAACCAATTGAACGCCAATATTGCGAAACTGAATTATTTGTTTTCTTTTCACTGTGTTCAAAACAAAGTTTGCGCGACACACACACACACACACACACACACACACACACACACACACACACACACACACACACACACACACACACACTTAAAAAAAAAAAAAAAAGAAAAAAAAGTCAATTTCCGACTTTATCGTGACGTGAATGCAGCACACGTCATATGGCTAACGGGGATCACTGACAGCACACGCGCCTGACGACAAATCGCCCTTGCACATTTTAAACATTTAGCAGTCCCTACTTTTGCTTTCCAAAGCCTGCCGAACAAAAATTAGAACAAAACAAATTTGTCTCGAGTAGAATTGTCCAGAATAGGTCGCCCTGCCCTGTCAGTGAAAGAGCAGCGGTGAACCAGGACATTATTCGAGCTTCTTCGTCACAGGGATCCACATCACAGCAGATTTCTTATGGAGGCTGCTCTGAACTGCAAACCCGAAGATTTAGAGGATTATTACGGCTTGTTAGGATGTGATGAACTGTCGTCGGTAAGTTAAAGTCAGTTGGGACCCGTCTGTTTGCTGGGTGAGAGACCCGCGATCATTATTGTTATCATTTTCATTACTATTTTATGATTATTACTATTTTATTTCTGGATCTACGATAGGACAGGAATTACAGTGTGCTCAGAAATCCGGTTCTTAAAACGAACAACCTGTATTTCTTAAATGCAAACAGCGTCAAAAGGTTCTTTTGAGCCAACCTGTTGATGCTTCATGAAAATGTAACACAAGAAAATAACGTTTTGTTGAGCGGCGCACTCTCCTAACCTGTAGTGATCAAGTGATGAATTCGACTTTCAAGATGCAAAAGTTTCTGAAAAGTATTGACTATTGCCACATTATTGGTTCTCTTCTTTCTTTTCTTTTTTTCTTAAAAAAGTTTTACTGCATTATATAACTCCCTTAATCCCACAAAGCAAGAGATTGTCTCTTGAGTGTTGGTTATGTATTTCTTCACTGTGCAGACTGAACAGATTATCAACGAATATAAAATCCGAGCTCTGGCATGTCACCCAGACAAGCACCTGAACGACCCCAAAGCAGGTATGCGGACAGTCTTTGATTTTTGAAAAAAAATAAATAAGTGAAAGTCAAACCTATCTTTATGATAGACTATCAAATGTTCTGTCAATGTTAGGATTACAATGCATCTTAAATGAGAGTGTCGCAGCAAGATATGTAAATATGACATCTGATCATATTTATTTCTCCTTATTTAGCCAGAAAGAAATTTTGACTGATATTTTGTTTGTTTGTCTCTGGTAGTGGTAGATTTCCAAAAGTTGCAGGAAGCCAAAGAGATTTTGTGCAATGAGACCAAACGAAAAAACTATGACCTTTGGAAGAGAAGTGGAGTCGCTATTCCCTTCCGTGACTGGCAAGCCTTGAATGACTCTGTAAAAACTGTATGTAGTTTTGTTATATTTATGATAATCTCCGTAATCCAATCTGAATGCACATGCTATATTTATTAATTTGGTTGTCTATTTGTAGTCGATGCACTGGGCCATTCGGTGTAAGAAGGAACCAATGTTAGAGGCTTCGAAACAGGAAACCTCTGCAACAGCTCAGGGAGACCAACACTGTGAGCAGCAAGAGGATCCTAAGATCTCTTCACCTGAACCTGTGCCTTCCTCAGGTAAGCATTCAGCTGTAGCTGTTCTAATGATCTCAAGCACACCTACATTTGTTCTTGATAGTGGGGTGCATCATAAGTGAAAATGCAGTTGGAAGTGATGATTGTAAAAAGCATGTTTACTAGATTTTAACTGTATATAATCCATAATAGATAATTATGTACAACTTTTGTCAAGGCAGCTGCTGTACCTAAATGACATAAAGCTGAAAAGTTGTGTTGTTCTGTGTATGTAAACTTGTTGTAAAATTAACAGGCATATGAACCGGTGTTTCTTTTCTTCTTCTTCTTTTTTTTTTTAAAGGTGTTGCATGTCTTATTAGGCAAAAAACACAAATCCAGAAAATAAATATTTCTTTTCTCATTTCAATCTGTCCATAGGTGACTACTACCATCAACGTTTTCGGTGGGCAGGTGACTCACCATCAACTTTGCTGCAGAGATTCCGAAATTATGAAATATAATTTGTTAAGTTTTATGTCCTGTTAGATGTTGTTGTGAAATTTGCACGAAAACAGTGGTTACATGTTCTGACATACGCAAATAGACTATATATACATATACATTTATAGATATACTGTACACCTGTGTTTTTCAACCACTGTCTCAGGGCACACTAGTGTAATGTGGGATAATGTCGGGTGTGCCGTCAAAAATTATCCAGTTTCACTTAATTGAACTAAAAAAAAATAAAACATTCCATTGTGGAGTGACTGTGCTTTAAATGGAACGTAAGCCTACTGTATATTCCTCCCAGGATATCAGCTTTGTGTGCGTCTAAACAGGCCCAGGTTTCACACATAAATAAATTAAGAGACTATATTGTCATTATTAGGCAAAAAAAAGTGTCATTTTATAATATTTTATGGGGGTGGTGTGCCATGGGATTTTATTTATGTAAAAATAAATGTGCCGTGGCTCAAAGAAGGTTGAAAAACACTGCTGTACATTATAAATTGTGCTTATACTTAATGTGTATGTTTCCACTGCTAAATACATCGACAATGGTTAAATGGTCACAGATTATGTCATGTGATTGATTACTCTCTGATTTCTCTCAAGCTGTTTGTTCAAAGCCTGAGGCAGAGCAACATTTAATTCTTTAAAGTTCTGACATAACCAAACCGCAGCATTATTTAAGATATGTGAACATGTAATGTCTTTGTCTTTTAGTCAAGAAATAAATGTTTGCAATCATGTTCACTTTGTCTATACCTCAATATTGCCAGCATTCCTGCTCATAACTCAATCAAAGAAATAACTTTGTACAATCAGGCAACTCTGGTGTAAATGAACCGTCATGTTGACCGGTGATTTAAAAGAAGACATGAAATAATGCAAACAGCAGGTTACTTTATTGACATACAGTATTACAGATCAGTGTGGCGGAATTACCCTGATTTCATCGTTTTGGGAGTTATTTAATTGGACATTTCAGGTTTTTTTTTTAGTTGTTTATTTGTTGTATACTACATGTATCAACTTTTGTCATCTCTGCATCGACAGTCTTCCAAAGGTGAGTTTGCTCAGATGATCTTCACCGTTGCAATTGTGACATCTTGTGGCTAGATATCGGCATGCTCTTTGGTGACGTCAGCTGTGTAAATTTTAAATTCGTATGTGGACTGCACCGCTCTCGCCGGGCGCGGTGGCGTGTGCCTGTAATCCCAGTTACCGGGAGGCTGAGGCTGGCGGATCGCTTGAGCTCAGGGGCTCTGAGCTGCACTGGACTATGTCGATCGGGTGTCCGCGCTAAGTTCGGTGTCGATATGGTGCTCCTGGGGGAGCCCGGGCCCACCAGGTCGTCTAAGGAGGGGTGCACCGGCCCAGGTCGGAAACGGAGCAGGTCAAAGCCCCCGTACCGCTCAGTAGCGGGATCGCGCCTGTGAATAGACGCTGTAGCTCAGCCTGAGTGACACAGCGAGACCCAGTCTTTTTATTTTTGTTTTTTTTATGCTGGGACAACTCACACTGTTTTAGCAACGTTTATATACATCCCTACGTGGATTTTAAATAGTCATCATCGCGTGTTTTGTTTTCAGCGTTCGTCAGAAACCACTGTGTCGGTCTGGCCTACACTGCCTCCCTCTGGAAGACTGCCACAGTTCAACATGACCTTTTTTTTATGAGCCTACCCTCTTCATCTTTTTTGAAACACCAGCAGCTGCTAAAATCACAATTCTCTTGGAAACACATACAGAAACTACCAGTCAGTCATCCTCTGCTAATTATGAGGGGCAGGTGTCAGCCAAAAATGCTAAGGCCCTGCACAGAGCCATGGCTTTATTTCAATCAGTGTTACCTGGAACCAGTTATAATGGGAGTCAATACAGCAGATGCAAATAAATTCGACATGTAGTAAGTGGTCTGGATTTTTTTCTTTATTATTATTTGTGACAGAACGTTATGTTGGCAGCAGAATGAATTCAACAAAAAACAAAACAGTCATCATATGCAGAGACAACACTCAAGTGTCCAGCGTGAACACATGACCTGAACATCTATTGGGAACCGTGCTGCACAGTCTCTTTGCCATGACACTCACCCGAACTGGCGCCGTCATGGCTTCCTTACGTCTTCCTGCTGCCCCGCCTGCGGACAGTAGCGGCGCGTGTGCGCATTGTCGCCAGTGGCCGCGCACAAGGGACAGGTGTAGTTCCAGAGAACGGGGCAAGTCACCTTCCCGTCGGCGGCCTTGAGCCGGTGGGAGCGGTAAATGCTGGCAGTCTCTCCATTTTGGCGGCAGAAGGCGCAGAAGTTGTTGGAGGCGCCGCTGCTGCAGGTGTCAGACAGGCTGCTGTCTGAGCTCATCTCTGCGGAGTTGCTTTTCTTGATGCTGTTTTCGGCGATGACGCTGCAGTCCTCACGCTGGCAGGTTCGGATGTGGCCCCACGGCGCCCCCGCTGGGTTCGGGCGGTCTCGTCCCCGCCTGTTGGTGAGCACCGCGTCCAGATTCAAGTAGTCGTGCCACATGTCAAAGAAGCCCTGACCCTTGACCCCCGTCTGACCCTGGACCTTGACCTCACCCTGGACCCCGACTTGACCATGCACTGAAGCCATTGTTGTGAAGATGTGTGGACCAGATACATCCCCTCCTATTTATAGTGGACAGGGATTGGCTGGAAAGCAACAATGTTTCATTTAAGGTGATCGGTGTGTTACCCTGTGGCTCCACATTGTGCAGACTTCAAGTGCAAGTGCAGGTGTCCCCCCCCTTGAAGAACGCACGCATGCACGCACACACACATACATACAATTTGGACTCTTCAGCACCTGGTCGAAACATTGTGTCTGACCTCCAGCTCCTCTCCACTGATGTATCATCTTAAGTCTGACCTCCAGCTCCTCTCCACTGATGTATCATCTTAAGTCTGACCTCCAGCTCCCCTCCACTGATGTATCATCTTAAGTCTGACCTCCAGCTCCTCTCCACTGATGTCTTCTGATGGTTCTGGTCGGAGGTGTCAGTTAAAAGATGATAGAAGGTTTTCATGTCAGTCTCTTTGACTAAATGTGTTTGATAATGATTCCAATTGATGTATATTTTGTGTGTGTGTGTTGTATTTAGTCTCTTTCATTGATTCATCTTCTATACCTGCTTATTCCTGTTCAGGGTCACGGGGGTCTGCTGGAGCCTATCCCAGCTGTCCTAGGGCGAAGGCAGGGTGACACCCTGGAGTGTTTAGTCTCTTTTTTTATGTAATATGTATATATAGATGTAAATACACACACAAACACACAAGGGTCAAATAGATTTTGTAGAGACAAGGTGGCTCTTTTGATAGTAAAGGTTGCAGACCCCTGAGCTAGACAAGCGCCAGTGAAGACACGCACACAAGTCGGAACACACTTCAGGAACATTACCATTCTTCAAAATTTAAGTTAAGTGTTAACAGTGATCTGTTTTGCATTTTACTGTTGTGTTCAATGTGAAACCTGGGTTATTTGCAACGTCAGCCTGTAAATCCAGCCTGTGAGTTAGTGCTGAGAAGTGGACGCATATTAGGGTTAGGGTTCGCCTAATAATGGTCCATCAACATCAAAGGCACACCGTCGCCTGCACTTGCATGCTGCACGAGCGCTCCTCCTCTCCATCCCCTTCTCCTCTACCTCCTCCACCTTCTGGCAGACATGATGCAGCAGTGGAGAGACTGAAGAAGAGAATCAACTCGATGAATTTATCGCAACTGTTTAAAACAGCATTAGCAGCTGGTTAGCTGTGTTTAGATCGGGCATGGGCAAACTGCAGCCCGTTAAGCTTTTCCATCCGGTCCACCGCTGTATTTCATCATTTTTTCAGTGTTTTAAGAGTCAATTGAATGAAAAGATAAATACTACAGCAAGGTCTGGCTCAATTTGTGACAGTGGCACCCGTCCTGTGACAGAGAAATAAATATATCATGGGACAAAACGTGATTTTGTCAGACTGGGACTAGAGGCAGGACTCGGACGCAGAGGACATGAGTAAAATTGGTCTCTTATTTTATCTCACAAGCAACAGACCTCAGAACAGAGTGACAACTCAATACCGCTATGAAAATCCTAGGGAATCTAAGTTACCGGAGGGAGAACCAGGAGGCGAACTGAAAATCACTCCAGAGGAAAAATGGGCAAGATCTTACAAAGGAAAATAAACTGAACTGAAAATCGCTCACCAGAAGGGAAAAGGGGACTGAAGAACATAAAACCAAAAACTAGACCTAATCTAACAAGAATGAACAAAACCAAAATCTCTCACAGGGAGGAAAACAAAGTGGCTACAAATGTACAAACAGAAAAAAAAAAAAAAAAAAACCAACAAAAACTTACTTAAGCACAGGGCGATAAATCAACAACAGAAACTCACTCGTAAGGAGGGGGCAAAGAAAACAGGAACATGAATTTACGATAAATAACTATGACTAATAACAAAATATTATCCCAAGTAAAACAAACAAACAAACAAGCATTGCTCAATTCCGAGGACCAATCATCTTATTGTGAAATCGCTGCGAGCCGTGGCGGCGGGCCGTGGGCGGGGGGACGACACTCTGGCGAAAGACCAGGGGGACGCAGACTATTTAAACCCACAAGGTAACGAGGCACAGGTGGAAACAACAGGTAATTAGGACAGACGCACAGGTGGCACATGAGGAGGGGAACGTGATCTGAAACGAGAGGAAGATTAACCGGGTCTTCAAAATAAAACAGAAAATAACGAAACAAAAACCCCATGACAGGACTAACATCACTCACCACGGTGTGACAACTTTAATGTCAAATAATAATGACCAAAAGCGTTGAAGCCCCAGGATATTTAGCTCTTTATTGAAATTACTCTTAAAACACAGAGGGGGGAAATGATGAAATACAGCTATTTTATCATTTACTTAATATTAATATAATTTTGTCAAGTTTGGCGGGCCGGATGAAAAAGTTTAATGCGCCGTACTCTGACCATGGGCTATAGTGGACTGTATTTAATCAATTGAAAACGCTTTACCCTTTTTAAGGGACACGTGCAGGTAGGACAATATGAAATCTTTCCGCTGTCGTGGGCCTCTTTCTGCAACTTGTCGACCACTTCCTACATGTTGTTCTCAGTGCATACTTGCCAATGCACATGAGTTATATTCGAGTCAACAAACGATATGGATATGTGAAACACATGAAATAAAGACTGAACCACAAGCACGCTCCTCTAAAAACGTATGAATGATCTCTAAATAACCTTTTGACCAGCTTTTACCAGCTGGTGCTTATGGTCCTAACCCCCCAATGTGATTGGCTAGCAGAGACGTTGGCCGCCTTTTAATTGGCCCCACGCGGCCGTCTGTCACTCCGACAGCCGGGGTCATTTCAGTCCAGCGTGTCATTTCCCGGGTCTAGTAGTAGTAGCGTCTCAGTACCTGAAAGTGTGATAAGAATGGCGGGACGTTTCCTTCTTCGGGCTGGTTTCACGACCACTCTACGTCTGAGGAGCAATGTCGTGTGCCGAGCGATGGGCACCGCCGGAGGTAGGGCAGTGTTCGACAGAAGAAGTCAATATTTGTGGACACTTTCACTTTTCCGCGATATACGCGCGCAGTCTCACAGGTGTGTGAAGTCGAGCGCTATAATAACAGCTAGCTGAGGCGCTAACTGCTAAGGAGAGTATATCGCGCAGTTGGACTTATGCACTTGCTCTCCGCCGTCAGCAGGATTTTTTTTTTTTTAACACGCTAACCGTTACTTTGTCATATTGTGATTGGATGAGCCTGAGCGTACTTTATGCCGTTTACGCCTCATGGGATTCAAACCATGAAGGTCATTTGGACTTTAACTCGTGCTAAGGCCTTTACTAGACCCACCTCCTCTGGCACACGTCTCTTGATCCGGTGCCAGTCTCCTGATATGGGGCACTGGGCAGGAGCAGGTTGTTGTGGGTGGCGTCCACTGTCTACGTGCGCCGCAGCCTTCCGTCAGCACAGCAGCCCTGCCCATCAGTGTCTCTGTTGCACCACCTAGCGGCTTGTAATTAAAAGTTCTCACCTTTATGTATTCCCCCACCTTCTCAGGAATACCAACAGACGAGGAACAGGCCACTGGGTTGGAACGACGCTCACTTCAGGCACTGAAGCATGGAAAGGTAATTTCAGCACTCACGTCTCCCCTCACACACCGCCATGGGGCCTAATATTCTGTATTTACATTAAAGGACCCCTACAGCATGCTGAAGCCAAAGCAGTACGCTGGCAGTAAGGCGGACCCCCACATTGTGCCATGCATTGGAAACAAGAGGCTGGTGGGCTGTCTTTGTAAGTCAGGTGTACATGTATGACAAATGCATGCTTTACTTAACGTCACAAACCAGGTGAATCACGAAGGAATTTTTGGCAGGTGAGGAAGACAACACTGCAATTGTGTGGTTCTGGCTCCATGAGGGAGGAGCACAGCGCTGTCCTTCCTGCGGCTCCCACTATCAGCTGGTCCACCACGAGCTGCCTCACTGAAAGCAAACCTGGCGCAGGCTCTGTACGAACGGGGCTGACGGTAAACTCTGCGGCCTTGCTCCTCTGTGTGAATATCACTTAGCATTTACAGTTTGTCTTTCAAATGTAAACCAATAAAAGGATGTAAACGTGAACACGAGCACGATGTCCTGGTGGAATTGTGTCTGGAAATAATGGATCAGCGTCAACACTCTACAATTCTAAATTAGCTTTTGACATCTGATGTCACAATGCACGAAGAAGGATCAATAACTTTTCACATTTAAGTGCTATAATTAGTTTAAAAAAAAAAAAAAGACAAAGTGAAATATGATGACACAAAATTAAACACCATCTCTCAAAGTACATAATAAATTTCAGTGGCAGCACTTTTTTTTGTTTATTTGTTGACAAGGCCAACAACTACTATACTTAACTCAGGATCAACGTCACACTTCTCAGTTAAATGTTAAAAACAGAAAAAACAGGCCATCTGCTTCAAATGGGTTTGACACAACAACATTAACGCCTGTTAAATACAACAGAACTCCTTTTGGATGCTGTTTTTGGACCTTGTCCAATCGGGCTGGATTTAAATTAGATCACGTTTCAGAAACATTCTGAGCAATCGCTATAATCAATGTTGTCTAAAGGTTTTCGAGATATCTCACAGGGGTTGATGTTGCTGTGTGTATGCCCCGCGGTGCCCACCCCAGCAGTTGGTTTGTTTCTTTTCATACTTGCGTCATATCCAAACTTGAACAAAAGCACATCTACAAGAGCAGTGTAAATAGGCTTGTTAGTAAGAGGGCATTCAATACTGTGATGGCAAGAAAAAAAAAAAAAAAAAAAAAACCTGAAAAAAAAATCAAAGTTAAGACTAATGTCAGAGTCAAGCCATCCATGTCTGCGCGTGGCCGCCGCCGCTTCATCCCTGCAAGCGCTCCTGTTCCTACGGCAGGATACAAGTCTGTCAAACTCTAGCGGAATGTCGATGCCGCACAGTCAGTCCGCTGCTGGAGTTCTGAGGCATCTGTGAGTGTTTCTTTAGGCCAGGTTAAAACCTTGATTGTGATCGATCGCCTGCAGGAGTTTCCCGCGCAACGTCTCTATGCTTGTGTACTTGGGAAGGTCCAGCAGGTTGAAGCAGGTGTGGGCTACGGGCAAGTAGTGCTCCCCTCCGCTGGTGGGCTGGATCACCAGCTTGAGGCTTTTCATGCCCAAGATGGGGATGCGGTCACTTCCTGTCAGGAACACTGCGAGGACGGGAGACAGAAACGGGCCGTAAAACGAGGGAACTCGACCACTAACCTAGGAACGAAGATGGAAGGGCGACAGACGCTTACACAGAAACTGCTTTTTCTTCTCGAGAGGAAGTTCATGGAAGACCTCCCAGAAGAACCTAATGGTGGGATGTTCTGCCCAGTATTCCCCTTTGTACTCGGTACCCTTAGGAACAAAGAGGATGAGTACCATTCAGAATAATCCAGCAGACTTTGACCGGTTTTATGACACCCATGTTTATTTCCTTAAAGCTGCAGAGTTTAATGCAGTATTCCAATGGCACGGACGTGGTAGCAGTTGAACACAAATTCTGGACACCACTGTCTCATAATAGTGTGAGGGCTGGCAAGAGCAAGAATCACTGAATAAATAAATGAAAACCCTTTTTGCTTGTATTGGTTGCCAGGAAATTCACCAACTGAATGAGTCTTGGAGAGGAAGGGGCAATAGTTTGGCTAGCAGGACATTGGCTAACATTCTGCACTGGAGGAGGGCTAATGAAGTAAACTCTGACAAAAACGGGGATCATACTTATAACACTGGACGGTACCAGTATCGTGGGGAAAGGAGTGTGCAGTTTTTCCTTGTTGCAATACAACCCTCAACCACTAGATGTCACAAAAGGGCTATTTTTCAGAATAAAATTACGAGAAGGGTTCTCATTCTTTTATTAAGAGTTAAGCCACACTCAAACACAAACTAGTAAAATCAAATGACAGACACGGTTTTATCATGAATCATTATTGAGACTGTACCTTTTGGAGTTCTTCCCAGTCGTAGTTAGCGTTGCCAATGACCATGGCCTGCAGCTCGTTGGGCTGGAAGAGCTCCAGCACCTTTCCTCCGCACACTTTGTGGAAGCCGGAGTAGAAGCACTCAAACAATGGAGCCACTGATGTGTTGAAAACGTAATCCACATACGCGGTGACAAATTCTTGCCTTCGGAAGGAAAAATAAAAGCGCAGCAAAAAGTCAACACGAACCAACCACAAACCAAAATTGATAAGTCAACTAAAAAGGAGCCAAGGAAACTTTTTTTTTTTTTTCCCCCCTCCACCATGAGAAAGCAAGAATAGTGAGAAACCACTGATATTGTGTGTCTGGACCAATGAGGAAGAGAACATTGAAAGTTACGTTAATCAGTGTAATCAGTGGCAGCCCAACGTACATAGTACACTGTTAATTACCATGTTGTATGTATAATGCCACGATGTATGTAATTAAAAAGAATTGTGTGGAAGGGTCATAGCTGCAAGTGACACACATCACAGAAGCTTAAATCTGACTAAAATGAATCAACACAAACCATGTTCTGATCCGAGTGCAAGCAAAGACAGTGAATGAGGTAAAGTTTCACCTGTTTGATTTGTCGACGTTGATGTTTTCACCATTGGGTATCAGTTCCAAGACCTCTGTGGCACCATAGTTTTCCTCTGTGATCTACAAGAAGTAGATGCACACGTCAAAATACTTGTCTAAACTGGAAGCGCCATGGACACTGTCACTGGAAATACCCCTCACTGTAAAGTTTAAGCAGAACGTTTCCTCAAGGTCATCTTCTGTGTAGTCCAGCAGCATCTGTAAACTCCTAGCAGGAACACAAATACACATTTTTACAATATTCTCTCAAAACAAACAGCACTTTCAGAAGTTTGTTTCAACATGTACAGATAAAAGCAGATCAAAAGGCCAAAGTGACCTTTGTGTGTTTAGATCTTTTGAGCAGAATTTTTCACTTGCATCTCAATACAAGTAAACAACTAATAAATACTACAACTACTCTTTCACGATGATAAGGAAGAGCAACTTCTAGATGGCATTTTGTTCTGTTTTAGGGAGATTTTGAGAAGTTACTAGGCTTCACTGTCAGCCCACATTTTACTTCCTCTTTCATTGTGCGGTTGTTACTGATTTAGAAGTTATTTGGCCACTTTAGTTTTGCAGTGCATTGGCCACAGCCGGGCTGAAAGCATGTATATGCATTTAAACAATAGCTGTATGTTTTTTTAAAACAGCAGGGTGAGGTCAAAGCATTTTTAATGATCCCAACACTTTGCGGCAACATTTTACCAAATCTGAACATCCCAGCTGAGCGAACACCAGGCTGAAGCTCATTTATCAATATATAAATATAATATAAAATATAATTTATTTGTTGAAAGGAAACCACAGGTGATTGTTTCAGACCTTCCCACATCAGGCATGAGTTCTTTCAGGTCATCCAGTGTTGCTTCTCTCTTCAGAAGCTTTTTGTAAAGCGCCACGGGGAAGTTGAGCTCCACAATGGTAAGATTGTATATGGCGAGACCGCAGATGAGCCCGATGAGGTGGAACAAGTCGTAGTCCTCAAAGGTCTGCAGGAACGAGGTAAAGACAGCCACTCAACATGGAGCACAAGCCCACTGTACTTAAGAATATAAACAGAATATATTTAAGAGAAGTTTTTGGACTGTGCAAATGGAACAAAGTTAAAAAAAATATTTACCTTGTTCGAAAACCAGATAAGTCTGGACTCTTCATAATAACGAAACATTCCGTATTTGGGATCCAGCAGCTCCTTCATGATCAGGAGAAAGAACTCCTTTCTCACTCCGCCAGCATCCACTGCCTCTTCCCCCACGAAAATCACCTGCCGCAAAATTAGTTGTTGTTAAGGGCAACTGCAGAATGTCTGCAGAATGTCTTCTCTATATACAGTCATAAGCAACCTCTATGACCGTATGTAGAGGTTGCTTAGACAAATACACTGGCATACACTGCATCCAGCAATTCAATTAAAAGTGCAGGATCGAAAGTGTATTTTTTTCCCCCTTCATTTATTATAGGTGCATATCTTTGCAGCTTTTACCTTCAACGGTTTCTTGTAGTCAACATTTTTGGACTTCCTGAGGACTTCCATGGTGTCGCCAACAATATTTTCCCTTCGAACAATGAGGATGAGACACGGGTTGACCGATTCCACCGCTGGCAGGAACATGGAGTTAAAGTTTTGCATCTGCGCTTGGTCCACTGCCATCTGCCAACAACAACAGAATGAAATGCAATCCGATTGACAACAGGAGCGAGTTGTCTTGCTCTCTTCCAAAATGGTCAGAAGGGAGAACAGAGTGAAACGTTACCTGCATTTGTATGACGGCATCAGTCTGAAGCAAGGTGGTTTTTGCCTGGGCATCGAACACAAAGGGATACCTGCACAGAGTCACCACGCCGTCGTGACCCTGAGGACACAGAGGAATGGACAAGATGGTCACACACACGCACACACACGTAACCAAGGCAGCAGTTGGACGGACACCAGCAGCTGACTCACCGATTGGTACATCTGCTTCTGGATCCACGTGATGTAGTCATTTCTGATGTCTATAAGCTCGTCCAACTCGTGGATGTAAAACTTATCGTATTGAATCACGTGTCCTGCTCGCTCGTTCACCTGCAGCCAGAGGAGAATGACGCTCGACGTGGCCTCTATTGTGTATTGGTACAGTTTGGCAGCCGCTGCAATGCGGATTCACTAGCCGTCTTACCCCGTGCAGGATCTCCAGGAGGCGCAGGGCTGTTTCCAGGAAACTGTTGAAAATTCTTTGTTCAACCGAGGGAATTCCCACCTTGTACATCTGCAGCAGATACACCACAACCTCCTTGTACAACTCGACCAGTCGCTGGAAGACCTGCGGCTCAAATTTCGACCACCAATTTCCTGGTGCAAAAGCAAATCAAGTGCATGATAAATAAATAAATAAAGAAACCATTTCAGATGACATATTTGAGTTATAAGAGAGCTCCTCTTACCCAGCACCTTCAGCGCAGCCTCTTTCAAGGCGATGATGGACTTGGCGAACGGGATGACGATGGTCACATAATTGTTTCGGTCACAGAAGAGGGGGCTTTCAGGAAGAGTGAGGTAGAGTCTCAGAGATTCAATGTCTGGCGGACAGTTGCTTAGTCTGGGAAGTAGATTCTTCTCCATGCTGGCAGCAATCTAACGGACATTCAAGGGATTGGGATTTACAATCTGTGGTGGTTTACAGCGTGCAGCGGAGCAAAGTGCAATGACGATGGTAATAAGACTTAAGCATTTGTGGGATGATAAGACAATGGGAATGTGTCAGTGCAACAACAAAAACAATGCAACAGCAAACCTGCTGCATGATCTCAGGGTGATCCTCTTGGGCCACTCTGTGAAGCAGGAGGCGGGCCATGTTCGTATCCACCCCTGAACATTTGTTGCTGGTGCTGAAGTGATCTGGATGACTGTGAAAATATATTTGTGTGAAATGTGGAAACACATAAAGACACAGAGTCAGGTAAAAAAAATAATAAATCACTGTTGCTTTTTTTTTTCTTGAAATAAGTATTCACATTTACCCTGACATTGCATGTAATAATAATAATAATAATTATCATTATTTAATATGCTTTCTTAGCACTAGATAATACTAAATCATAGACACTGGGCCTTTGAAGTGTGATAGATGGGAGTTTATGAAAAATCTCATTACCTCGTGGACAGAAAAGATCCATTGAGGCAGCTTGCTGAGGAGAACACCAGGTCAATCTCACTGAAAAAAAATGAATAAGGGCAATTATTCAATGCAATACGCATGTAGGCCTGAAAAAATGTTAAGTGAAAAAAAGAAGAAAAACTGCAAAGGTAATTGGAAAAAAGAAAAAGAGAAAGAAAGAAAAAAATTACTTGGATATTTCTTGAGAAAGTCTTCCCGGTGAATGACTAAGCCACTTGTAAATTAGATCTTCATTTAAGGTGCAAATTTTTCTGTGGGAGTCTCGTATTCTCACATCCTCATCTGGGTCCTGAAGTGTCTGCAAATTTCAAATGAGCAAAAATATTTACTGGTGCTGCTTGTTTTGTGATTAAGGTCCATTCATTCTTTCTCCTGGACGAACTGAAACATTGGACAGACAGACAGACAGACAAGACAAGACAAGACAAGACAAGACACTTAAACTTACATTGGCAGTGAAGTGAGCAAAGCTCTGGTCGCCTCCAGCATAAATCTTTTTGATACAACAGAGTTGTTCAAAGTCTGCAGATGCAATTTCAAATGTATTACTGCAAATGCATTCACAGCTGATGTAAATGCAGCTGTTTAGCCTCTGGTCAACACCAAAAACACACCGTAATGTGATGTACCTTTGTCCATGGGAGCGCTGGAAAATATGAAGGGGCCTTTAATGGGGGCGGGACTTTTCCTGTTGCAAGTGGAGTGAGTGCCGAGCTGCCCGTTCCCACCCAGCCCAAATGAGTACATCTTCCCAGAGGAGGGCGTGAAGGCCAGTGTGTGCTGCCTTGTGGGTGCACAACATTACGAAACTTTTCAGCTTGATAGCATCACAACAAAATCCAAGCATCTCCACTGAGTCTTACAGATTGCCAATTATGGCTGGCAGTCTGGATAATATCAAAACAAATATGTCACATTTGTACTGCGTTTGAAAAACATTGCCAACCAGTCAATAGACGGAAAGATAATACGATACCTTCCACATGAAATCTGTGTAACAACATTTCCCATCAGCTCAAAGACCTTCCTAGGGTTGATTTCGTGGTTTGTGGAGTTATGTCCAAGTTGTCCGTATCCCCCTGCACCAAATGTGAACACACCTCCTTCCTGTTATAAAAAAAGAGAGAAGAAAAGGTTCTAATGCTTCCCGTGCAAAGTGTGCCTCAAGGCATACATTGCAGACACATCACTCAAGGTTGGACTCCATTGAGTTTTGGACTACATCTACTTTTTAAATTTTTTTTTTATAACCACTCCTTTTGCAGAGACCAATTTGAATCAATATGTGACCAAATGATTCTGCCTATTCCATCTCACTGACTCACTCCTCACTACCACTCCCTTGAAGCCTGTCAACACTACTTTTAACAAGCATCTTTATGTCTGAGGTTTTATTTACGCAGCATTTAGGAAAATATCAGATAGGGAATGATAATGGAACCTACAATAAAATCAAACTGGCACCTAGAAAAACATTTGAATACCACTTGTAGCACATATAATAGTGACATCAAGATCTTGCAGGAGCAAAGTTCAGAACTTAACTTGGTTAGCGCAGCTGTGTGATCTTCTCCACAGGAGACGTAAATCACTCTCTGTGACCTCAAGGACTTCAGCAGGGTTGGGAAATGCCGATCTGCAAAGAACCGTCGGATAATCAGCTGGACCTCGGGGCTTGCGTACTCCCCCAAAATTCTTTACCGTTTTGGCCAGGACCCACCATTGGTGTCATTAAGACCAAGCTGACCAAACTTGTTCCGGCCCCAGCCAAACACTGCTCCTGAGAGGGTGAGGGCAAAGCTGTGCGCGCCACCTGCTGATATCTGGCCAAACGGAATACCCTGCAAAGACTGGATCATGTGTGGCGTGGAAATGCTCTGCCCACTCATTCCCAGCCCAAGTTGTCCACATTGATTTTGGCCCCAAGAGAAAACGTGGCCTCCTGTGAAGGAAAATGGATGCAACAAGGCATGGCTTAATGCGAAACTGGAAAACTGGAAACTGGCCGAGTAAAAAAAGCAGGTGAATTAGGTGGTGAATGGAGCCCTGCTTACCTCTTGACAGTGCGTGGGAGTGCCAAAACCCACAGGCTACCTGAGCAATTTGAACATCTGACAATGACTTGATGTTTCTGCCATTTCAAAGGGAGAAAAACAAAAACAATCATTGGGTTGTGATTATATATATATATATATATATATATATATATATATATATATATATATATATATATATATATATATATATATATATATAAATAAATATACACATATACACACACACAAACACACACACACACGTGTGTGTGTGTGTGTGTGTGTAATGCAATGTTGAGACAAGATGTACAGATGGTTAAGGATCATTCTGGCAGATTGTTTTCTCAGGTCAAATTCAAATTCTGTTTTTATTGCTACTGTTCAGCTCCGGTGTGTATTCTAAGCTAAGGACACTAATGTTACTTTACATGGAGAGTGAGCATACAGCTAAACTCATGCCAAAGAAAACAGGGACCTTTTTGTTAAAACAAACAAACAAACAAACATTATTCTAATTATTATAAACATTATTCTGGTTTTCAGTACATACAAAATTGGCACAAAACATTTTTTTATCAGGATCAAGATGTGTAAAAGAAGTGCAAAATTTACCTTGGTACACGAACACATTCTTCAAAGTTATTTAGACCCAGCTGTCCATCTGAGCCCAGACCCCAAGAGTAAATCTGTCCCTTGTCATTAAGGGCCAGTGTGTGGCACTTCCCACAAGACACCGCTACAATGATCTGTGCATCCAAAGCCACAACATGTTCTAACAGGTGGAAAAACACGAAATGTTTAAGCGCTCCCTATACCATGTAAATGATAGCAAGAAAAAGATGTATAAATATACATAATATTGCTCTACCTGGTTTCTTCCTGGCCTTCTCGTGTCCCAGTTGCCCTAGGTCATTGCAGCCACATGTATACACTGTCCCATCGTCCAGGAGGAAGACGGTGTGTCTGTGGCCGCACCCCACGTCACACACTTTCTTCCCACCGAAAAAGTCACATTTCCGTGGGGTGACCACGATCTCCTCATCAATCCCACCCAAACCTAGCTGTCCGTAGGAAGCATTTCCCCAGCATAGCATCGTGGCTCTGCCCGCTGGCTACATGCAGGAGCAGGATCTCCGTCTCTGTATAACAGCAACAACAACAACAACAAAAAAACAACCAAGTTTGCCACTTAACCTTGGGTGTAAAATACGAATAGCTCTAGGTGCAAGAGACACAGTTCGGCAGGCTAAACTTAGCAAGGTAGCAAAAAAAAAAAAAAAAAAGCAAAACACAGAGAGCATGAACTATATACCGCGAGCCTAGATCACTTCGCAATGCTTTATAAAGTTTTCTAGCTTACAGCAAAATTCGGTCTTACCAATGTCAAAAACATGTTGTGAATGAATTAGCCAAGCGACGCGAGGAGAGTCACATTTTACCTTAGAAACTTGAGAGAGGCGTTAGCTGAACTTATCAGATGACACGACTTCCGTATTAGACGTCAGTTATCCAAAATAAAGCTTGCGTACAATCCTTTAGACGCATAAAAAATTAATCAAATTAAATCTTAAATTAATTATCGTATATGGTTATGGTTGAAGTGATTATTTTCTTTTGATTTTCTTTTCGGCAGGTAAAAGGTAACGTTTCTTCCAACAGTTATTTGAATTATTTAAGACGGAAGTGCTGCATTTGTTTTCAGCCAAGTACTGAAAGCTAGCATCTTGACTTAATTCGCCATGAGTACGAGCAAAGCTGATTAGTCATGACCGATGCAACTTGCTCAATGCAACGTGTAATCTAACTGGTTACGTTGACGCATTCAGGCAAGCAAAAATAAAAACAAGGCACGCAAAAGGCTCTACAAAATATTCAAATGTCACTGTGCCATTCTGCATGAGGTTTAATGTTAGCAAGCTAACATAAGTAAGGACATAATTTAGTTGGCCGTAGCTGATATTCCTTTATTGCGGTGATTTATGGTCATAGTGATACGAAGACGCCCCTGCAACTCCAATATAACGGTCATTTAATGCATCATATACTAGTTAACAGTTTAATGCACAATCCCGTTTAAGTCTTTCAGGGCCAAACCGCACACCTTACCAAAGTCGCCAGATCTCACGGTGTTACTTTCTCCAAGGCTGTCAAGATGGACCAACAGGTAAAGCTATTTCTCATATTTTTCCCATTTCACTTTCACAAAAGCTAACAGATATTAGTCCTATGAAATTTTTGTTCCATTTTTGTACAACTGCTGTTGTGCGCCGCCTTCAGTGGTAGTGGTAGCTGTCGACTGTACCAAACTAAGATAGTAACAGCTTCTGCTTTCGCAAATAAAACTCGCCGACAGTACAACGAACGAGTCAGGGTGTGTTCCCTATAACCTGTAGGGAGCCGAACCCGACAGAGAAAAGAAGCCTTTATTGTTATATATATATCAAGACGTAATTTCACCTGACAAGGTAATATACTTAAAAGGACGACGTTTTCTTTGAAAGAAAGACTTTTGCTAACAAAATAATGACTAAACTAAAGAGAGAGAAAAAAAACATATTGATACAACAATTTTTCATAACGTGTTAACACGTTAAGAGTAATTTAATTAAATGTTCTTATTTAAGCCGCTCTCATTTAAGCCGCTTTCACAAATTATGAAAGCATGCAGCCTTTGTGAAATGTTGACTTTAATTTGAAGGCTACTCTATAAAACCGGAAATTGCCTACTTTCATACTCCTACACTTTATTTTTGCCAAAAACTGTCGCGAAACATCTACAATGTTCTAGACGAGACACGCGCATGCGTGTCTCTGCAACTATGTATGTGTGAAACCCTAACCCCAAAGAAATAAATATCCTACAAAATTATTAAATAATTTGATCAATCTCAGTATATATCCACATATAATATAATTTCAGTTATGATCTGAAACTTCAAAGTATTTAGGCTGCAAATTCAGTAAATAAAATGTTTTTTTTTAATTTTATTGAGTACTCTTCGATTGTTTGTTAAATCATAGAGATTTAAATATACATAACGTGTTGACGCTGTTTGCATATACGCCGGACCTTCTATCTGTAGTGAACCAATATGGTAGTGAAATGTTTTCCTTAGTCAGTCACAGTGGATATGTTGATCTACGAATTGAAAATGAAGGGGGGAGACCCCGTGACCCTGAGGTCAAGAAGAAGTGGGTATTGAAGATGGATGGATGGTGATTGTGGTGCGATTTGGCCTGAAGTGGCATAACTTGACTTTTGCCAAAGGCCAGGATGATGTGCTAAAGCGGATGTTTCAGGAGGGTAATTTGCTTTAATAATTGAAAGTGATATAAATGAAAACACTGACATGGAAAAAACGTTTAGGTGGACCAAAAAATAGAATAATAAACAATGATAATGAAAGAAGGTATTAATTTAAAGAGAATTGGAAAGTTTTGTAAGTAGATGTTTTTCAGGTGGGATTTTTTTTTTTTTTAATGTAAATTGTCATTTTCAAGTTATATTATTCACAATCTAATGAACATAGTTTAACATTCTACAAAATTAAGGCATTTGAATAGGAGACTACGTAGCCACAGAACGTCATAAAAAAAAATTAACACTAATACTGTTTTGCCTCCCTCTAGTGGACGTGATTTAAAAAAAAAAACTCAACTCAACTCAACTCAACTCAACTTTGTCAAACATGGCATACATACTGGACTGGACATATGACATAAATGAAATTTCAGTCCTCTCAGACCCACGGTGCAATAGGCAAAAAGAAAGACAAGGCAAAGAACAACACTGTTTGGTATAAATAAATTAGACTGTAAGCTAAACCAAACCAAACGTAGCTGAAAAAAAGAAAAGAAAAAAAAAACCTTCAAAAAAAATAAAAAAATAAAAAAAGAACTCCAGATATTTTCTCTTTTACTAGCATTTTAATAATAGTGATGGTCATGGTCCAGTATCATTTCTGTTGTGGCCTGGTTTAAACACAAAATAATCCAATCAAATCAAGAATTCAGAAATAAAAGCTTCTGACAGAATAATGAAGCGGGGGAAAAAAATAGAGTGGCACATAGTGTTGACATTTTGACGAGTTTCTTTTAAATTTTGAAAATAAAAGTCTATGGTTATAATACATTTGTATTTAGAGCTTGTCAATTGTTTGACAGATCTTGATATTGTGTAAGCCAAAAAGTTACTGGAATGTATCCGTCTCCTGTTACGTTTCAGCCTATAATCAGATAATTTTGTTGCCATAATTTCCACTGCATCTTGTGATGGAGTACACAATGGTAGTCCTATTATCACTGAAACCTGACAATAGTTCTCCCCCATGGAAACAGTCCATTTTACGTAGTCACTTGCGTAGGAGAGCACTTCACTGGTGATACACATCTTGCAGGTGTTGCTCTACCTGAAATGCAATGCGTCTTGCATAGCTGGTTTTTCAAGTGAATTCTTGCCTTGTGACTTAGGTGTTGTGGCCTGAGTTCTCAGTGCGAGGCCACTCACTTAGGTTGCAGCTGCAAAACAGAGCCAATGCCAGAGAGAAACCAATAGAATCCTCATGTTGTACTTGCTGGGAGTAAGTAGAGACCTTTCTAAATGTTTGCTAGAATTGATAATGTCTGACCTACTGTGTGTATGATTGACTGATGTTTTATTTTATTGTGTGCAGATCGTTGTTGGCCTCCTCTTCATCATAATAGTCTTCTCAAAAGGACTCCAAGATGTAAGTACACCTACAGTAATGTTATTCTCTTGTACGTTGTGATTTTTTGGAATGTTGCCTTGGTTTGAAAACAAAAAAGTAAACTGATAAAGGAAGCAGGAAGCAAACGTTTTATGAAGGCTTTCACAGCAAGTAATGTAGTGAATCAGGAAAGGTGGTGTGACTTATTGTGCCATATGCTCTTACAGGGAAATAAACTGAGTAAATTTCAACATCCTGAGTCATCAGGCAACAATAAGAAGGTACCACAGTATGAAATGTTCAATACATACAATACGTTTCATTAAAAATATACTAGTGTTTGACAATTCTCTTTTCTGCAGAATGACCTAAGTGAAGAAGATGTCCATCTACTGGCGAGGATCCTCTCTGTTGGACTGGTGGATGCTGACCCAAACTACCTCCACCATCTGAAAATGTACCGAGACTTGCATGGAAGATGAGCGACCCTGGCCAAAAAAAAATGTTACTCTTTCATGAGTGAATGGATGCCGCGCCGCTGTTCCAGGACGTGTGGATGTATTTTCTAATAACATGAGATCAAGGCTTCGTATTTTCAGCAGTGAGTTTGGATACTACACTGTGGAGTTATTCATTTAAATCCTCAATATGTTGGTCAATTGAAAGCATGCACTAGGTTCAGGCCTGTGATGAAAACAGTGATAAATTGATAAATTAGGAACAATGGTGCTGAACATGGATGTGATAATTTGATGGATTCGGACTGCTTTATTTATTACTGATCGATATATTTTAATACTGTGGAAAAAGTAGTCGAAAATAGCCTTTAGTATATCACATTCAGCATCGACGTTTTGTTTTAAATCAGGATTTGCTGAAAACATAAATATAGGAATACATGTCTTGCTTATGATGCTTTTGGCTTTCAATGGCTTGCTTCAATGTCATATATTGTTTTAAGTGCTAAGCAATGGGGAGAAGACCTTAAAGGTAGAAGTATTGTACATAGTTTCAACAGAAAGCTTCTAACTTGGC
This sequence comes from Nelusetta ayraudi, assembly GCF_046127955.1. Taxonomy (NCBI): domain Eukaryota; kingdom Metazoa; phylum Chordata; class Actinopteri; order Tetraodontiformes; family Monacanthidae; genus Nelusetta; species Nelusetta ayraudi. The sequence goes on along the minus strand of NW_027466058.1, from coordinate 7,406,303 downwards.
TAAGTGAAATTGTTGGCTAAGGTGCTCGCTGCTGTGAGCAGTTGCAAAGGTATGTCTTCTTGAGCTTGAGTGTGCTGCGCTGAGCAAAGAATAATCACCATTCACTGGTCAAACCAGAACCACAAAATTGTCGCAGATCCCTTAATTTATTTAACAATGATTTCGTCAACAAACTTTGACACGCCAATAAAAAAAGGGTTCTTTTGTTCCCCAAAAATGTAACAGCTGTGTTAAAAAAAAGTCAATTTCGATGAGGCATCAAGGGTGCATTCCTTTGCTTCAGCTGTTTTTCTGTACATGACCTTCCTAAAAGAGAAAAATAGGCAGTCAAAAAAAAACCAGATATCAAATGTACGGTACTTTGTTTTTCTTGTTAACGGCTACTTACCCCAGAAGTGGTTGTTCAGCTTGTCCCCAAGCATGTAGAGCAAGGCTACGACTGACATGTTGAAAAAGAAGAAGGCAACCAGACCAGTAGAGCTGAAGTGCCCAAGAAGGGGATACACCCAAATTCCAACTGACAAGTACACCCATAGAATCCTATAGAGCAGAGGGAAAAAAAAGAAGAGGTGCCACTGTGTCTGATGGATTATCTTGTGCTGTCTTGTCTGAGGAAAAGGGCAAATGTTCAATCGTTGTGTACCCAAGGGAAACTGCTGGTGACATTTTCACAGAAGGAAAACAACCCCGGGGGAACTCTGCGTTTAATGTATTTATGGAGTGAACTATGGGAGACATAATCTTTGTAAAGGGCAAAGTTTAAAAGATCAGTTGTATTTCATTAGTAATACCCCTGCGGCGCTGGACCAGTCTCAACTACACCCAAGATGTGTTTTTGCTGATGCGCTGACTCACCTTCAGATGAAGTAACGAGAATAATAATAAAGAAAAATGAGACAGTTCAGACTTGCTTTGTGTTCATTGCTTTTCTATTGACGTTCAAAAAAATCTCATTGTCATGGTGTGCGTGTGCCAACTCAGCGCTTACCAAAACGAGTAGGACAAGCCCACAACACCCAGCGCTGCCATCGCATGCTTGGCCTCGGGGTAAGCATGCGGCTGCACGAGCAGTTCTCCAAGTAACACGGGGAGGACCAACGTGTGCTGAGAAAACAATGTGGGAACGACACGGCGAGTGAGGTTATTTATAGTGGGATAATCCAGATCACTTTAGAATCTGAGGGCTAAAAATGTAGTTTCACAAACCATGGCATGGTTAATCCATGGCGGGAAGAAGGTGTCAATAGAAGCTGGGTAGACTAATTCCCTGTCATAGGTGAAAATGCTCCAGAAGAGTAGGACGACGAACTGACAAGGACATAATTGCAATGTAAATGATTGCAAACAACTCAATTAAAAAAAAGAAAAAAGAAAAATAATAATATGGTTGGAAAATGTTCTCACTGTGCCGACAGGAAAGGCAAACACAGAGAAGAGGAGATCTTTACATCTGACCAAAGTGCTGTCCAACTTTGTGTCAGATTGCAGGTCGTTCACAGCGGCCAGTGCGAAAAAGGTCATCTGTAGCAACTGAAACAGCAACAGCAACATCGCTCACACTAAGCATTCGGTTATATATGATCTGGCATTCGCAGGTGTCAATTGTCAATTTCTGTATGTGTACGCACAGCTGTGCCTCACCAAATTCAAAAAAGTGAGGTACTTCCAAGGTCCACCATAGACAAAGATTCCCGCCGGTAACTCTTCTCCATCCTTATCCGCCAGAGTCTTGACAATAAAGGCATACCAGCTGAACACCGTGATGTGGTACACCGTGCTGATGCTTGAAGCCATTTCTTTGCAAGACTAAAAAATCCCCAGCTGACAGTGCAACAAGGAAAACCAAAACCCCGGTCTCGCTCAGGGACTCTTCACGATGTGCGTCCTTCCCCTTGAACTTGAGGTATTTTAAAGATTAGCTTTGCGCGGAACAAGCTTATCAAGACATTTGTGAGCATTGCACACAAAAGACCCCCTGTTCCCAATGAACTCTGGTAGGCTGCATTTCATAACCCACCGCTGTGGCATGTGACGGGGTCGCGATTTCACCCACTGCATGAAAGAGTATTCTTTTATACTTCCCGGTCAGAGCTCAATCAGATCGGTTCAAGTTGAATAAGCAGTATCAAACAAATAACTGCTGACTCGTTGCAACACTTCTACCACTGAGCAGCAAACCAAATCCCGGCCAGTCATGACGTATGCTTGTATGTGGGTGATCCCCCCCCCCCCCCCCCCAGCCTCCACCGGGCCTGTGAAAGGTTATCCCAAATTGACATTTTCATTTGGGTTCCATTTATATAATAAGTTCTCTTCTCATGCATGGATTTAAAACATGCGCCTCCGTGAACCCGAGCGCAGGACAAGCAATGATAGAAAACGAATGCATGGCAAAAGAAGTCCACAACAGAAAAAAGTTCCGTCCTGTCATGACTTTATGTAAATGATAAATGGAGTGCACTTGTATCGCACGTTTCTCCACCTTAACAGTGCTCAAAGTGCTTCACAATGGCCTCTCACCCAGTCACATATCAAATAATAGCAAACAACAGCCGAATAGTGCAACTTTTATATGTACATCATTTTGCATACACAAGAAACCAGTGATGTGATATCATAAAAAGCATATGTTGTAAAAACAGGTGTAACATTTTTTTTGATGTGGAAGAAAATACAGGTTAGTTACATGTTTATTTCTAAGTACACACCACACGTCCTAATGCAAAAGGATAAAAGTGTCGCTTAAGTCTCCAATGTCTATAAATTGCACCATTATTTGTTTTATTATATGGTCAAAAACTTGCAATGCAAATATTTATCCTGTTTTTTTTTATTTATCAATTTCACTCCTAGGCTTTATTACTGATTATCCTACACATAGGGTGAAAACATGTTATCTTGTCTATTCCAGCCGTCCGAGGGGGAAAGGAAAGGTTACACTTCAGATACATATCCACGGAAAATTTGGAGTCAACAGATGAGAATTGAAAAAGTGACGGCAGAGAGGACAGGCAGACCAAACCAAAGCACTTGGTGAACTTGCCAGAGGCCTCCACAATGAAAGTCCGCTTGTCATCAGTCCTAACCACTGCACCATGATGTCGCCCTTTAATTTTACAATTTTGCAAAATGAAAAAAATAATAAAAACACTTTGATTCAGAATATAATGAACACTGCCTTTAAAGGCCTAGTGATCGAAATTGATGGCATCTAGTGGTGAGGAAGCATATTGCATTATAAAGTGCAATGTTTTGCCCATGGCCATGCTACCATGTTTCTTTGGTTTAGCTTACAAAATTAAACCGCAATAATAAAACTGTGAGGCTAAGGCTTGATCCTTACTGCAGAAAGTCACTTCAGCATCTCTAAGCTGTAAAATCATATTTCTCATATTGATCCATTGATTGAGTTCCTCCTTGATTCTCTTATACTTGCTGTGATGACACTGCAAAATCACAGAACCTTCAGCACATCCACAATTATTCATTTTAAGTGATTTTATTTAGCTAAATGTATGTAAATATACACTTTTTTCCATTTGATGCCAAAACCCCAGTAAGTCTTACACAGTTGGCAGTGGAGGCAAAAAAAAAGGCACTATTACATCTTGTATTATGTTGATACATCATGTCCAAGCCGCAATACAGGTCTGGAATTGTTCCTCATTTTACTTTTTCAGAAATAATTCAAGTTACAGTTTACTCACACTATTAAATGGACACTTGTTTGATTACGTGTATATATACAGCATATGTACAAAGTCCACAATCAAGATCTTCTAAAAAAAAAAAAAAAGACATTATAGTGACACAAAATGTAGGATCAATTATTACAGTCATCCTGTTGTATCTTCAAATCATCTACTATTATTGTGATGGCTGTCAGTTATGTAAATAAAAAGGCCAAAGACGCCCCCCCCCACCCCACCCTGCAAAAAAAGACCTCTCGCAAACATTGCACTTTACCCACACAGTCAAAAATTAAACATTTGATCACTCATAAAATGTCCACATACACTTCACACTTGGAATGACTTAGTGATTTACTAACAGTACAGTGTACAGTATGTTTCAACGTGTATTGCCACTGACACAATTGTCCTGCCTATGCAGCTCTACTAAGCAGAATCCACTGTCTTTAAAAACATCTTTGGTCCACATCTCAGCTTCTTTCTTTCCATATGCAGTCCTCTCTGTCCCCACCCTTCTTCTTTCTTCCTTCCTTTTAAGGAGCTATCTGTAAAAAGGCACAGACACATTCAGAACAGATTCAAGAGGGGTGGGCACTTGACTGAAAAACTACTCAAAACAATCATTCAGGCATTCTTACCTCAAATCTGCTGTAAACCTTCCTCTCCTTCCTCATGCTCTGGATCTTCTCCAGCAGTTTCTCGCGGTCCTGAGTCGACTTGGGCTGCCCTCTGCTTAAAGGCCTCCCGCCCGCTTCTTTGCCCCTCTTTGCATTTTTGTCGGCCTCGTCCTCCTTCTCGTCATCGGTGACGGGCACCTCCTTGCTGGCCTCGCTCCTGCTCTGGCTGTTGGCAGAAATCTGCTCGAGCAGCAGCTTGGTGTCGTCTCGGAGGTTGCTGCTCGACAGCACGTTGGCCGTTGAGGAGTGGTAGCGGGACTGGCTCGCTCGAGCCTGCTTGGACTGTGGCGAGACAGGGACCTCGTCTGGCGGGACCTCTGGCAGTTCGGAGGAGTTACTGTCGGCGACTTTGTCGTTTCTTTTCTCACAGTGGGCTGATTCTTGGACGGCAGCTTGGTTTATCTCGTGCGTGGCTTCGGCATGATCAGTTTTCTCCTCGTCAGCGTTCGATATCACAGGTTCCTGGTGTGCTTCATTCTGTCCGTCCTTTGTACCATCTTCATCAGTATCACCACTTTGCTCTACGCGTGGAGCCTCAGAAATCTCAGATTCAGGTGTTTTGCATGGCTGATGTTCTTCCGTTGGGACATTCGGGATGGCTTCAACTGGGCCACAACTGCCAACACACGGGTTCGTTGGAGTTTCATCTGAATCCGCAGGCACGTGCTCATTAAGAGAGGTAGATTGTGAGGGGCTATGCAAAGGACTCAATGTTTTTTCAGTTCCAGGGGACAGATCTGGTTCAACAGACTCAGTTGGAGAACAGCATGACTCTCTATCAGCTGAAATCGGTAAGACAAGTCTTGCCAGATTAGATTTGGAAAGAGGCGCCACTTTGATTGATGGATCTTGTTCAGTTGGCGACAGTTCTGTTTCTGCCAAGAAATACTGAGGCGAAGGGATTTCTGAGGAAGAACTTTCACCACTTCCATCATTTTGGTCAAACTTGGGTTTGGTTAAACTCGAATCGGGTGATAAAAAACCAGGGGGTGTGCTATAAAATTCATCCGATGACCCAGGATCCTCCAATTCTTCATCCACAACACACAGAATGGATCCATCTTCTGATTCATCAACGTCCTTTTCTGAGGCGGCCTGTGAGCAGGATGCTTTGGGGTCTATTATTTCACAGGTCTCCAGTGAGGGTGTGTTTGCCTCTATGTCTGCAGGGCACGTGTCTAGGATATCATCAGATTCTAAATGTGCAGAGTCAGCGTGAACGGTCTCAGATACCGCCAACTGGGAAACGGAATCCAGGTGAGGCGGGGTGGACTCAGGCTTAGCTTGACTTGGAGATCCTGGTGATGTTTCCTCTTCAACTGGCTGGGCTGAGGGGGTGATGGCGTCATGTAAACTTGGGGGCGATATAACAGAACTTGAGGTTGACTCCTCTGGGGTAACACTAGAACTTTCCAACTCTGATGTAGTGTCGGGAGGACTGGAGCTAGAGGGTGATTGTCCTGGGATAATCTCCGTGCTTGACTCTGAGTGAATGTGATCAGAGGAAGATGGGGAGGGGGTGGAGGAGGAGGAGGAGGCTTCTAACTCAGTTTCTTGCTGTTCCATTGGAGGAGAGTGACTCCTGGCTACCGCAAGAGCTGATCCAGTATTTGGGATCTCTGAGTCCTCTGAGGCAGTCAAAGTCAATGGTGATGCCTCAATTTTGCTGCTTTCAGTCAAAGTAGCCTGACCTGCTAAAGAATCAAAGCTTTGGGTTTCAACTTCAACAGTGCCCTTGTTTGGAGGAATATCACTTGCGGGAGTACAATTGCTAGCAGGACTAGGTGGAAAAATGTTGATGCTCTTTTCTTCTGTGAGGTTCAAAAGCTTTGGTTCCTTTGTTGAGTCACTCGGTTGCAATTTTGGTTCGGCAGACGCAGGAGGTGTAGCCTCTGGTTGGCTGCTCTTCACCTCTGAATCAGTGATGATCTCAGGTCGTGCGTCTTCTTCAAAGACTGGGGCGGGGTTTAGATCGTTCTTGACCTCATTCTTGTCGTAGCCAGCAGTCTGACTGTTTTCCACACACTGATCACCTGAACCACAGACGTCACTTGAAACTTTTTGTTCCGCATTTTCCACAGTGCCCTGTTCTTTGAATAAGCCCATAGATACTTCAGGAGTCACTATTTTTACAGCAATTTCTTCTGTATCAGGCTTCTCTGCAGTGGCTTGTTTTTTGAGTTCCGGTGGTGCTTTCATAGGACCTTTCACCTTTACAGCTTCAGCGGCCTTCTCAGCCTTACGTTTGGCTGCCAACTCTTTGAAAAACATCAGCCTCGTGTCAGGGTCATTCATATCCACAAATGACGAACCTGTGAGCATGGATATTGGTGGTTGTGTTGGTTGATCAGCTGTTGACAGCTCAGCTTCAGAGGGCTTAGAATGAGGCACTGATGCGTTTGGCAAGTTCAACGACTCCTTCGTCTCCTCAGCCTTTGATGAATCTTTATCCGCCGCTTTACTCTTTTCCTCCTCTGTTGTTGACGAGTCCGTGGCAGAGTTGTCAACGGTAGCTGACTTTATGAAACTGCTCCATTCTATAGGCTTCCTTGCCTTTTTCCTGTGTGCAAAAACCTGAGAGGCAAATGTTGTTTTCCCTGGTTCGGCCTCACTTTTGTCACCTTCCTCATCTTGATCACCTGGAGTAGTGTTGTTATCTTCAGATGAATGCTGCTGATCCAGGGAGCTGAATATCAAAGAGGATCTCAACCTCGAGCACCTGGGTATTGCTGCATTGTATTTCCTGCGGAACGAGTCGTCCCGGAGAGGAAGAGAAAGTTTCGGCTCCTTGTGTGTCTCTGCCTCCTCAGCCTTCTCCCCCTCAGTTGTTGAGGACGACTCTGAAGGGGTTGGGGTTGGGGTTGGGGTTCTTTTGGCTTCTATTGGGGCCGCTGAAGGTTCATCTGGCGATTTCTTTGTATGTTCTAGAGCAGTGTTTTTAACATAACTTGGCATTTGACTTGGTCTGGGTACCACGGGCACTTTAAACTCTCTAACATTTGGAATTTTAGACATTGGGAGAGCTGCAGCTGGTGCGGTTTGTTGACTGGGATAAGACGGCTCTTCGAAGGGATCTGATGCATCAGGTGGCGCCAACGGGAGACCTTCGTCTCCTTTACCGTCATACGTACTGAGGTATGAACTAATCCTCCAGTCTCTTAGCCCCTGCTTCACTATTGGATCCTTTCGCCCAGGGTCAGGTTCCAGGAAAAAATGCTTCTGCTCAACAGGATTTGGAGGTGTGGGCGACGTCTGGGCTATTCCCCGTCTTCTGGAATAAGGTGAACCGTAGGGCAAATCTGGTGTGGGCGCCAACTTATCTGAACCCTGGTCAAAGTCAACATTTCTGGTAGAAGACAAATAGTTCAGCACCGGATCAAAGGTTTCAGGCGGCTCCACCTCTGGGGGTAAAACAGATTCAGAATAAGGATCTGCTAAATAGTCCTGGTTCCAGAATTTGTTATATGCGTTGTAGTCTGTTTCTTTTCCTGGACCCATAAAAGGCTGCTGCTGCCTGTGGAACTGCCGCGCATGATCATCTAGCTCTGGTATTCCCTGTTGTTGCAGGAATGGGTATCTTCCAACAACGCCTTCAGCATAACTGTGACGTTTGAAGGCAGGATTATCCATCATGGGCGTCCTGTGAGGGCTCGGTTCAAAAGACGGATCCACACGTGCTTGGTGGGATGGAAACCTGCCAGGCATGTCTGGGAGGCCGTGAAAACTTTCCCTCTTTTTTTTGAGCGGCTTCATTCTCCAATCTACATCCTTGCGCTCGTCATACGAATGTCTTGGCCATTCTTCTGGATGAGGAATTTCAGAAGGCACAAATTTCCTGGGGTCTCTATACAATAACGGTCTTTCACTCGGGTACTTCTTGCTTTGTACGAGGCTGAATTCCTCCATAGGATCAAACATCTGTTCAATTATCAGCGGCTGGGACTGAGCAAACAGAATACGAAACTCCTCATCAAAGGTTGAAACCAGCTGTCCAAGGAACAGGTGAGCCATGCAGCGGTGAATCTTCTCAAAAGACCACATAAAGCTGGAAAACACATGAATGAAAAGCTTCAGGGTGGCATTAAAAGGCTGGCAGATATGTTCCAGTTTTTAATAAAATGCACATAAACTGAATACAACTGAAATGATTAAATTAAAGCAATACAGTGCTCTCTTCTGAATATGCTCACCTGTAGTTTCCACTCAAAACGGCCCTGCAGTCTGTCAACAAGAAGCGATCCATCATCTGACCTTTAAAGGATTTCCCTGAGCGGCAGTGATACGTCATGCCAGACACTGTTCTCACTCGTAAAAACTGCAAGACATCAAATCACCCAAGAGTTATTATTATGCTCTGGCCTTACAGTAGCGTAGCTACATCTGTAGCTAGGTGGCAGCATTGCATAAGAACGATCACTGAAAAAAATCCAGAGGAAAATGGCTGAATCGGCAACTCGTTTTCACTTCAGTTGATACAAATGAGACTATTAAAGTTCTATGATGTATGTATGTATAAAATAGTTTTGATTATCAGTATTGCCAAGCTGTACACCAGGTTTTGGATAGATATATGTAACATTATATATATATATATAACACTCATTTGATACATCTTGATTCATTTATGCGGAACAACAATGAAAGTCAAAAGGAAACTATCTGTATATAAATGAAAGAAGCGAGTACATAGCAGGGACAGACACACACAGGCCAAAACTTAACAGTAACTCTCGTGACAATGAAGAGAGTGTGTTGAAGACTTTAATAGCTTTTGAGTCACTGAGCACATGATATTCATAAATACACAGCCGCTTCCCATACTCCTACAGTCAGAGGTTGGAAGTCAACTGTTCCAACAGCTTAAGTGTGCTTTCAGTGCTCGTGCTTAAGAGATGCTAACATTAGTTTGACCATTTGACTCCAGAACAGTTGTTCCAAGTTTCTAACATGCAACTCTCAATATGAACAAAACATTTTTTGGAAAATTTTCATTGTTGTTCTATTTCTATATTCCTTAACTAAAAACTAAACCATAGATGCTGTTGTGTTGTCTGTATGTTGTCTCTGTTTCTTTTCTACCGTCAACAAAGCTCTCAGCTTGCCAGTACATGAACATAAAATAGTACACACTGTACTTTCAGATACTGTAATTCTGTAGGTCTTGGCAAAAATATTAAAATGCAACCGTAATACGATACATAATACTGTCGGTATTAATTAGTTGGAGAGTAAAGAGTAGATCAGAATAGAGCCTATGCTTTTTTGTAATCTTAACGCTTGAGGAAACCCAGTGCAGCACAGTTAAAAAAACAAAAATAAAAAAGCTAAAAATAAAAATAGCTATCATCTTATTTTAATTAGTTTAACTGTGGCAGCTCTTCATTCTATTTGATTGTGCTTATACCTCCTCAGGGTGGGTTGCTGGGAACTGAGGGAAGTGTCAATTCACAATTCTTAACAGGAATATGCTCTCACCTGAATGCTTTGTAGATTCACTCTACAGTTGGAAACCATGTTGATGAAGTGATGTGTGTTCTGCTCGTCAAGAAGGACGTAGACAGCAACGTTTCTCATGGCAGCGTTGAGAATATCATGAAAGATGTCAACATCCGTAAACATGTCCATCACTATGGCGATCACCTGAGGATGTGAAAATAATTAGTTGAAATGAAAACGAAAAGGCAGAACTGAAGTTCCAGACATCACTGTGCCTCCAAGATGCTTGATCAAGAAATGACACACGTACCTGCTGGGCATTCTTGATGAGTCGTCTGGCCTGGTCTTTGATGCTTGGCATGTCAGTTTCAGGTGGGTTGACCAGAGTGGTGACCTCCGTAGGTCCAATGAAGTGCTGCATTTGAGGCCAGCCGAGGTCCAAACCCGGCGCGTCCAGGTCCGAATGCAGCGGCCAGTACGTGTCTGAGGATCCATCTCCGCCAGTCTCTAATGAACGTGGCTCAGCGACGCTCTCCTGAGGAAGCTGAACCGACTCCTGAATGTACTGAATCTCAGGGGAGGACAGGAAGTCCACAACATCCGCCTTCTGCAGAAACTGATAGTACCCTTCTAAATCCACCTCAACCAGCGCGTCAATAGCCAAGCGGTACTCTTCTCGATAATGAGGAGGGAGGTAGTTGGGGTCCATGGGGTTATCCCCTGCCGAGGAACACTGAGAACGACGTGCCATAATGTAATCTGAAAAGTGGAGTGGACAAAAGCAGACATATTAGCAGGCATCTGCTGAACGGACTGTGAACTAACTGTTAAAGTGACACAGACAAAAGAACAGAACCTGGGAAGCTGCGTAAACAAAGCAGAAAGAAGAGGAAAACCCAGACAGACAATTTTATCACAGGTCCAATACATTAAAACTTGGAGGATTGTGTCAGAAGTGGTCAATCATAACTTAACCCACGCTATTTAATAAAATCCTGACTACCTCAACACACAGTTTTACTATGTTATTTTAAACTGTGAAACTATTTCAACTACCTAAAATGTTATTGACAGTAACGTCGCCCAGCTCACATTACAGTACCGTAGTAGCAGCAGTAGTAGACAAACGTGAGGCGCGTTTTCTCGGGATTTATTGCCAACATATATATATATATATATATACATATATATATATATATATATATATATATATATATATATATATATATATATATGTATATATATATATATATATATGTATATGTATATATATATATATATATACATATATACATATATACATATATATATATATATATATATATATATATATATATATATATATATATATATATGTATGAATATATAAAATAACTCCTAAACACTATCATTAAACAACTTATTTTCCCTGAGTAAGGCGGTTGAATCGAACCGAGGTTTAGATGGGTCATGGGTGTGGCTTCTCCCGCGGGTCCAAAAAGTCTCCATTTGTAAGTTCATGTGAAACCGCTTGAAACGGAAGCAAGGAGAAAATATCCTTCAAAACCAAACCAAACACGCGAGGAAGGGGAAAAAAAAAAAAAAAAAAAGCCCAACAAAACACAAGTCGCATCCCACAGTAAACAACTTATTATTATAAACTACCGCTGTGCGCCGACCAGAGACTATGTCAGGTTTTCGCCGACAACTTTGACTCGCCACATAAAGTTAACGTTTGTGTACGTTTGTGTACGTTTGTCCCGAGCCACGGCACACCGCACCGTCACCGACCATATGTTACACTACTGGATACAGCGGAAAAACTCGGAATCAAACTTACACGTCAGTTGTCGGGTCGAAACAACTTGGAGCTCGTCATTTGGTTTTGTTCACCATGTTTTCTTCTTCTTCTTCTTCTTCTTCTTCTTCGCCGCCGCCGCCGTCCAGGTGGGACTCCAAGAGACTTTCCAGCTACATAGCTTTGTTACCCTCCGTCACCCAGCAAAACCAGTTTAATGTCATGCTTGAGGCATGTTGTCGAAAATGTCGAAGGCACCTCTTACACACACGCACACACACACACACACACACAGTCACACTCACTCACAGGGACTAGTAGAGCCGTCGCACCGTGTTCGCCCCGCCCGCCTCGGAGGTTGTGCCCTGCTGCCTGATTTCTGACAGCACGGCGGGGCTCAGCGGGCCTGACCTGGGATCAGATACACACCTGAGCTATCTGTCTATCTGTCCACAGAACAGGAATTTGTGCACGAGCTCGTTAACGACAATTAATTATTGACTTTAGTAGTAGGCGTGATGTGTGTGTGACAGTGCAGAAGTTCTGCATTCACAGGAACAACTGCAAAAGTGCGAGTTTCACAGTAGCGCCCAGAAGAGTGTCACAGGATAACTGACAAATATCAATTTGCCTGATTTTCTCTTTGTGATGTATTTTTATGTTAATTATTGCAAGAGGGTCACAGGCTATATTCCCGACTATATTTTGTGAGGGATTTGCTTCTCTTTGTGTCTGAGTGGGTTCTCTGCTGGAACCCCACCTTCCAAAGTCCAAAGACATTTATTTATTTATTTAATTTTTTAAATTTATTTATTTAACCTTTATTTACCCAACCAAGCAATTAAGAACAGACTCTTATTGACAACGGGCATTGACATTCATCTTAAACAAGGAGACGTGAAGGCAAAAACAAGGTCATACATTTTACAAAAACAACAGTTAATAAATAAGTGCATTTCAACAATGACAGTGACAAATACTCAACTGGCACAACATACATACACGTCAGGCTTCTCAAGAACTCTGAATATCTGCAGTAAATGTAACTGGCAATTTATCCATGGTGTAACCCCACTTTCACCCCAAGACGGCTAAGAAAGACCCATGGGTGATATGAGTGCAGGAGCAGCAGATGGATGGATGGATGGATGGATGCATATTTGAAACCATACTTCATAATTCTGTGGTGGCCATGGGTTTTTGTTTGTTTCGACATGCAAAGACAATGAACAAAACAACTGACGTGTAGTTAAAAACAACATCACAATTGTTTACGAAGTTGATGGGCTAGAGGCAATACTAATATTTTTTATTCATTACATTAAAACATAAGCTAGTAAGATTTTTTCAAAATTTCTGCCTTAGATTTTACAGCCGGAACAAATTGATTATTAAATGATGGAAAATGTTTGTGGCAATAACATGGTTTTAGATATAGGGTTATACATCACCTTTTAGGTCACATTATTTACTTGTTTGGTTTATAACTACAAATTGCAGCTATTACCAGATAAAACAACTGTGCCTGACAGCTGGAGGACATGAATTATTACCCAACTGTACAACTTGTAAGAAAGGAAAAATGTCAGTAGACATGTGGCTAACATGTTGTCAGATAAGAAATTGGTGGCCGGATAATAAGAACAGGAAATGCATCGCCCAACCAACTACGAGTTTGTATGGAATGGCAATTAAGTACATTTTTATTGTTAGATTTTCACAACAGACCGTTAAATAGGGTGAAATTAAATGAGTGGTAATAAAGGGTATTGAGACTATCTAAACCATACCCCTTATGCTAATGAGGTCATGAAAACAACACACGTGTGGATACATCTTTTTGAAAACATTTTTGGTGCCCTTTGGAGAGGGTGCAGCCTAATAATATAAACAAAGGAATAGTACAGTAGAAACCTCACTGACAAAACAACAACAACAAACAAAACAAAGCCTTAGGCTGCCAACACGCTTCTACTGCCAACCAGTTTCTTCTCATGATTCACAAACAGGTTTTTTTTTCATCAAAGGTCACAAACAGATTTAGCAGTCAATCAAGAGGAGGCACTTTTAATCCACAATTTAGAGAGAGCAAGCATGTGGAAACTTGCCTTTGTTGTTCAAGGGAGGCCATTTATTGCTCCCAGACAGTGGGGGCTTCTAGTGCATGTTTAGTTAAACCCTGAAAGGAGAGACAGAGAACCAGGGAGAGAGGACTGGCGAGAGAGGGGGGAAAGAGAGAGAGATACCTAAAATAACCACGTCAGGACTGATCATACGTAGAGGAAGTGATGCAATGAAGCAGCTCAAGTGAAGACTTGGAGACAATTGATTATTGTTCACTCGAGGCACCACCCAATGCACACAGAGGAGAGGTTAGAAACACTGAAGCGAACATTCTTGAAGGTTATTCATGATTGCAACACAGCATGCCTCGGTGTAACAATCCTTCACAGCTGCACTCTCCATCTTGCCTGCTGGCTGTGACTGCCATCACGGTTACAAAACGTGAACCTCGAGGTCTGAGTCAGAGCCAAACCCTCCCCTATCAGTTTATCTCCAGGAATCCATGAATCACAATGATAATATAAACACTTATGTGACGTCAAAATGGACAATTAGTGTCAAACAGAATTACACTTTTACACGTTTAACTGTAGGTCGCAACAAGGTCTCTTTGATACAAATAGCTGTGTGCTTGTACTGTACATTGAAGCCATTTATCTTTTTCAGTCTGATTGTGATCCATGCTACTGAAGCACTCTCTTTCCACCCTTTCTTCAAAGGATGCCCATTCCTTCTCATTAGAACCCTTTCCTGAACCAGTCCTCAAGCCTTGTGTTAAGTTCATGTACTTCTAATTTTAGAATCTGTGTACATGTTGGGCATATTCTCCTAAACAGTTAATCACTTGGATAGTGGAAAGCAATTGATGTATTTCACATAAACCAGCCACTTTTAGACTTGAATGGAAACAATCGGGAGAACAACATAGCAAACAGTGCTGAAACTCACGATAACAGCTGTCACTAAACTCTTTGAATATTAACCTAAAGCTTAACTTCATAGCCTGGGTGGGGATGCATGAACTGTGAAATCTCTTTACTGATGGGAAAAAAGAAAGAAATCTTTTCAAAGCAGCTTAACAGCAGGATAGCAATATTGCTTGTTGGTCTGTTAAACAAGTTTGTCTTTGTATTTGTGTCATCTCAAAAGTAGGTTAATCTGATCTCAAGTCATAAAAAGTCATTTAAAGAGTATCCCTAAACATAAACCCCTATCAGCCATACACACCCTGCCTTGAAAACACATTTATCCTGCTGCACTGCCACTTTATATTAGACAGGAAGGACGTGTTCATCTGTTGTTAATAAACTGGTCAAGGCTTTTTGACGTGCTGACATAATAGGGGGAAGAGAGTGGGGAAGAACACCAGCTGCAGAACCCATTTACAGGGACGGGTCTTGCTTCAGGATACAGGAAGTGTTAGCACTTCTCAGGGAGGTGAGATCATGTCTTTCCATATATATAAAATTAAGGAAAACTCGAGTGGATGATGAAATGACGTAAGCACACCACCCTACTAAAATGTAGAGGCGTGGAAGAAACTGCAATTCTATTTAGAGTTGTAGTGAACCACCCTCATGATAGGCTGAAGAGTAGAGTCCCTCTATATTTGTCACTTAGAGAGGCTATGGCAAATTCCTCCCGTGCCTTTGCGCCTTTCATCGGCCTTGTCAAGAGGGTTTGATGGTAGTTATCGGTCAAGAGAAAAAACACGGAATGTGCCACCAGAGTGCCTCAGCTCCCATGTAGAGAAAGCAGCTAACAGGAAACCCAGGTGAGGCAAAGGCAGAGTGGCAGGCTCATGTCAGTGTGGAATGTATTGACACTATTCAGCATGGAGCGGTGGTTCCCGGGAGCACTCAAGTACAGGCGTTTCTGTCAAAGCCCAAGTTAAAGGATGAGATGCCCTGGTTGCACACAGCGCGTGTGGCGCTGAGCAGAAGGGGTGAATTTGAATGTGATTTGACTGTCATTTGGCTTGTTGACATCCTGCAATGCATTTCAATCTGTGGAACTTGGAGCGGAGGCATCCGTTTTATTTCAAGTCTTTGCTGTACTTTTCGTCGCGTGCCTGAGGTGTAGCTTCCATTCTGTGTGGCGCTGCTACAGACAGGAGTGGCCATACAAAAAGGAGGCGCATAAAGGGTACGAGAAGAAAATACAAATGCTCTCTTTAATAAAATATGAAAGATAGGTAGTAGTTATGGCCACACCCTGGCACTGTAGCTCACTGTACAGTTTATGGTTTCATCCTTCAGGGTAAATTTACACAGGCATGGGGAGAGCAGTTGTACACAATGGCAGTGGCATTGCTGCACGGCAGTAGAAAGGACGAGGAAAAGCGGCTGTGCTTACGTTATGCAACATTCCATCCTTTTGTATGTCTAGCTATGATCTATTGCATTGTACTGCCCACTTGTAGAGAGGCACTGTGCACTGTGGCACTTCCTACTTCTACAGCACAAACTGGAATGTCCTGCAGGGAGACGGGGACACGTGTCAGGAAAGCCATCATATCCTTCCAATGCGTCTTTGATGCAGCAGCAGCAGCAGCACAATGGCCTGCATTCTGTCGGCGGGGCAACCTAAACAAAACGAGGCGATGGCTCGAGCACATCTGGAATTAATGGTTTCATAGCTAATGCACAGCATCCCGTTGATGTCACTCCTGACATCAGAGATGAACCCTGTTACCTCAGTAGAACCACAGAAAGCTGAGTGACTTAGGCCAATGCACGAAACAACTGCATAGAGCTTTGATCGTCTTTTTTCTCTCTCGAGCAAATCAATTCCTGTTCGCTAATTTATTTGCCCTTGAGCACCTCCACTTTGACAACCGCTGAGCTTAAATACAAGTTCAAATACAGAGGCAAGCAGGTGTAATTAGGTGAGACTGCAAAATCCAAAAGGATTACTCCTTCTCAAGCAAACGCTCTGAGTTCGAATCACAGATCTGATTTTCACAGATGTTACATGTAATCTGTGTTTGATTGTAAATACCTTTGTCTGAACCATAGTAAAGTATGTTTTGTAAGCATGTACTGGAAGTATGGTTGCAAAAGTCAAGAATGTAAAATTGTTATATCTGCCCCAAAACTGGGGCCAAAACAGTATTTTGGCAGCAAAAGAAGGCACGCACTCACACACACACACACGCACTCACACAGAGAGAGAGAGAGAGTGAGAGAGTGAGAGAGAGGAGATTTCAGAGTTCAGGCTTTATTAGGAATGCTTTGGATTGCTGTGTGCACATTTGGGGATCAGTGCGAGGTTACCTAAGGTTTTACTTTATTGTTATAAGATCAAACCTCGTTGTAATGTTTTATTGTGCTACCTCTACCTAAAAAAAATTATACCATGAGGACTTTTCTGACGACTGGAATGTTGTTTGTCTAGGTAATAAACCAGGGATAGTATACTACATTCTTCCAGTATCTACCACGCAATTTAAAGGCGCCGTAAAATATTTAGAACAAATGGACATTTTTGGAATAATGCGTTGACAAAACAAGTGTTGATTTGTAATTCATTTGGACCTATAGCCCCAACCCCAGCAAATGATATCTTCCTTAGGGGAAATAATTGACTCTTATCTCACATTATGACTTAAGAGGCCAAAAGAGTTGAACAGCAGACACCAACAATGTCAGTTTTCTTATTTGTGCAAACAAAAAGTGTATGTTTTTGTATTTTTCAAAAATGTCATACTTTTTCATTTGCAAAAAGATGAGAAAATGTACAATAATATATTAAAAGAATACATCTGATACATTTGCTATTATCATTCTACGGCAGACAGCAATGCAATGACTATTACAGCTTACGTCAGAATGCCGACTGATCACTATTAAGGAGAAGAACATTGGTTAAACAACCATGAACTCTTTGAACGGACAAAATGCATTTTCGCGTCTAATTAAATTGTATAGTTGTTCACAAACATAAAAACAACAACAGAGAACAACTGCACCTTGATGCGTTGTATTTGTCGTGACCTTGTAAAACTGCTTTAATAATACAAAAGAAGAAGACGTTAAGCCAATCCGCCAGCACGGTGCTGGCCCCACCCCCTTTCTTAGCGCGCGCCGTCTGTTCAAAGATCGCCTTTTGGTAAGTGTGATGCACCACCATCACGTAAAAGGGGCAGCTCAGTTTAGCATTTTTGGCCGAAAACACAAGGACACAATTAACATTCTTTAACTTACATACGTTTTTCTGGAATCAAAAGAAAAAATATTCCACAAATGTGTTTTGTGGTTAAAGCAGAACGACGTATTTAGCTCTTGCGAGTGAGACATCGTTTTGTTTATTGTATCCCTGTTACTACGCGTGTGCTGGTCGTGGAGCCAGTGATGCTAAGTTAGCATAAACTTACTACTTTTCCTACACAATTGTGTGCACTGGCAGCCAACAACCGTTGTTGAAGAGCACTGAACCCGCTCGGCCGAGCTGTGATCATGGCTGGTGTTATCCGAAGGCTCGACGAGACCGTCGTCAACCGGATCGCTGCTGGAGAAGTCATACAGCGTCCTGCCAACGCCGTCAAGGAGCTGATAGAAAACTGGTAACTGATCATCCTCGCTTGATTGGGTCTGACACCGTGTTCCTGTTTGTTTACTTAGCATTGTGTGACAGAAGTAGCTGTGTGTCAAGGTGGCTTTTTAATACCAGGATCCAGTGTTGTTTACATCGTGGTGCAGTCACATCCACAACCCTTCGTAAAGTATAGTAGTTACACCTGTTGTGGGAGAGAGCTAACCGCGGGTTTCCCCCCCATATAACGTGTGTTTATCACCTCTAACGTGTGCTCGTTGACCGCAATGTTGCAGTCTGGATGCCAAATCCACCAATATCCAGGTGACGGTGAAAGAAGGTGGACTGAAGCTCCTGCAGATCCAGGACAACGGCACTGGCATTAGGGTGGGTGACAGGGACACGTCTGTCTGTCTGTCTGTCTGTCTGTATGCAGCATGTATAGTGAAACTATTGGAGGGACTCCAGCTACACTTTGTAGTTGCTTTTGCTGAAATCAGTGGGACGTGAAACATCAACACTCTTGTTTCTGTCGCCGAGGCAGAAAGAAGACATGGAAATAGTTTGCGAGAGGTTCACCACCAGCAAACTCCAAACCTTTGATGATCTCTCAGCAATTGCAACCTACGGCTTCAGAGGAGAGGTAAATGGCCCTTTGTCAGGATTCACTGTATCAAAGTTGCACATTTTCCCCAACCTCTTAATTACACTCACCTGCGTTTCATTCGCAGGCCCTTGCCAGCGTAAGCCACGTTGCGCATGTGACCATCACCACAAAGACGGCAGATGCCAAGTGCGCCTACAGGTATGTGTTCCTTTTCCTCCTCCACCTTTGCACGCTAAGAGCCACACAACACAAGCTCCTGTGAGGTAATGGGTGTGTTTTTGTTGCAGAGCCAGCTACAGTGATGGCAAGTTAAAAGGTCCCCCAAAGCCATGTGCGGGCAACCAAGGAACACAGATCCTCGTGAGTTTGTGGATGATTTATGCTGTTGAAGAAATCCAATCCTGTGGATGCTCTTGAAGGTGTGAGATTTCAATTCCCCCCCCCCCCCTTTTTTTTTTTTTTTTGTTGCAGGTGGAAGACCTGTTTTATAATGTGTCAACGAGGAGGAAAGCGTTGAAGAGTCCCAGTGATGAGTATGCCAGGATTGTGGAAGTGGTCAGCAGGTCCGGCATCTTGGTTCTGTCCACTTTTTGTTTCACACTTCCTGCTCCTGTCACATTTATCATCAGCCTTTACTGACACGTTCAAATGATGTCTTCAAGGTACGCCATACACAATTCAGGGAAAAGCTTTTCAGTCAAGAAGGTAAGTTAGTTGTTGGTTTCTTCATTCATTTTAACAATGCTGCCAAAGCCGTGGATTGGCTCTTTATTGCTCCTCAGAGTAATATGTTCCTGCATGGTGCCAATACATGAGCTGCCTGATAGAAATACTGTGGAAAGTTAATCAATTGCTATTTTGTAATTTTGCTATTGCAATCGCAATTAATAAAATGACACTAGGGCTGTGCGATTAATCCATTTTAAATCGAAATCTGATTTATGAGTCAAAATGATGTTAAAAAAAAAAGAAAATCTTAAAATCGATTTTCCTCTCGCATGCTTCCAGGCTGTGCGCCTTGTTTTACAAAATGTGAAAGTTTTGCATTGTATTTATTCATCGTTGTTCAAGATGATAGAAAAACCTTTTATTTTTAAAGTGATGTTTGGTGAAAGGCAGTTGAGGTTGTCACTTTATCCACAAGGGGATTCATTTGTGTTTGGTGCTTAAGTTTTCACTTTATTCCCAAATGAGGGAACTTCATCCTTGTTTATGAAGAACCTGCTCATTTTCAAGTGAAGTTTGGTGAAAGTGAGGTTCTCACTTCATTAATCCCAAGGGACTCATCTTTGTTTGGTCAAGGACACTGTGAATGTTGTCACAAGGAGGATTTACAGTGTCTTTCAGTTGCACTTCATTCCAATAGGGAAATTTGTTTTCGTTTTTTTTGGAAAATAAAGATAAAATAGTTGAAATAATTTATTACATTGTCTTTTGGAGTTTTGCCAAAAAAGGAAAAAAAATCTAAATTGAAAATTGAGTTTTCAGGGGAAAAAAATCTGGATTTTATTTTTGTCCAAAATCGCCCTGCCCCTAAATGACATTGATGCGTAATTAAATCCTATTCATCTTTTGCATATATTCTGTCAATCAGCAAGGAGAAACCGTCGCCGACGTGAGGACGCTGCCCAACGCGTCCGTGGTAGACAACATCCGCGGGGTTTTTGGCAACGCAGTCAGCAGGTATTAATATCTCGGTGACAAGCGGAAGCAAGGCCTTTGATGTTGTGCGAACTGGTTGTGTCGTGACGTTGCCTGCATGACTGGCCCTCTGGCGCGTTCCCAGGGAGCTCATCGAGGTCGGCTGCGAGGATCAGAAGCTGGCTTTCAAGGTGAAAGGCTTCGTCTCCAACGCAAACTACTCGGTCAAGAAGTGCATCCTCATCCTCTTCATCAACCGTACGTAGCGCTGGAAAGACTGCTAATACGTCGGGGGGGGGGGGTTGCCGATTGCCTCTTTGCTAAACAAAGATTTTCTCCCGTGACGCCGCAGACCGTCTGGTGGAGTCGACGGCGTTGAAGAAAGCCATCGAGACGGTTTACGCCGCTTACCTCCCCAAGAACACGCACCCGTTTCTTTACCTCAGGTGAGGTAACCAGTTTCACACTTCTTACTTTCCCTCCCTCCCTTTAAAAAAAAAAAAAATCGGACTTGAATCTCAACTTTGTCAACCTCCCGGTGGCAGCCTGGAGATCGCCCCGCAGAACGTAGACGTGAACGTCCACCCCACGAAGCACGAGGTGCACTTCCTGCACGAGGACAGCGTGATCGAGAGCGTCCAGAAGCACGTGGAGAGCAAACTGCTGGGCTCCAACTCCTCGCGCACCTACTTCACCCAGGTACAGCTTGGGTAGGATTACAACGACGGCACCTCAGGCTGCGTTCAGACCGCAGGCGAATCTGATTCCAAATCAGATTCCTTCTCGAATCCGATTTTTAGGGCTGACCGTCCACACTGTTTTTAGCAAGTGTCCAAATGGGATGTGGCTCGGTTCAGACAGGGCCACATTACTGACCCATTTGACAGGTTGCTGTAGCAACGACGTATTATTGTGACAGCGGCAAAAACTAAAACGCCCCGAATGTGATTTCAATCCATCAGATTTTTGCAAGACGGATTGCAAAAATCTGATTTTCAGCCCATCCAGATTGAAACTGGACGGCTGTTTTGGAGTCTGAACAGTCAGAAACCGTGCGGAGCTGCAACGTAATGGAGCAGGCAGCAGTAGTAGAAAGCAGCAGTCCCTGGACAGAGGAGGAAACTCACTGGCTCATCGGTGTGTGGGGAGATATTAGCTCCATTCAAGCCAAGCTCCAGGGCACGTATCGCAACAAGCGCCGCTGTTGCAATTATGACTGATGCTGGACGACGCCTCTGCTACAATGTCGTTGCTATAGCAACCGGTCAGATTGCTCAATAATGTGGCCCATTCGAGCGAAGCTCCAGGGCGCGTATTGCAACAAGTCGCTTTTAGTTTTTGCTGCTGTCATGATTACATGACGTCACACACTGCACGCACTGGACGACGCCTCCGCTCCGAGGTCGTTGCTGCAGCAACCTGTCAGATGGGTCAGAATTGTGGCCCAGTCTGAACAGAGCCACATCCCATTTGGACACTTGCTAAAAAAAAACAGTGTGGACTGTCAGCCCTGAAAATCACATTCGAGAAGGAATCTGATTTGCCCGCAGTCTGAACGCAGCATAAATTCTCTGATGTTACGCAACAGCGGCTTCCTTTTGTCTGCACTTTCTTCCATTTGCGTGATGACGACGACGACGATGAGCTCGTGCGTGTCGTGTTTTGCGCAGACGCTGCTGCCGGGGCTGTCGGTCTTGGGCGCCGCTGAGGTCAAGTCCTCCAGCAGCTCGGCGGAACCCGGTGAGCGAGTCTACGCCCATCAGATGGTGAGGACCGACTGCCGGGTGCAGAAACTGGACGCCTTCCTGCAGCCCAAGGAGAAGCCGCCTCCTGATCCCGAACCGGCCCGGCCCGCCGGCGCCGAGACGGGGGAGATGGACGACGCGGACCTGCTGGAGGCCCTGGGTGACCAGCAGGGGGAGGAGTTGCCGAAGGATGACGAGGAGGGCGAAGGTGCACGGAGGTGATTCAGCGTGCTTAGCTGGAGTGAAATCGTGCAAACAGCAGGAGCGGGTTGGTGACAGCGAGCTGCGAGTCAGAGCAGGAGCAGCCCGGGCTTGATCCTCTGCCTGAGTAAACTTGGGCGCACGCCTGCAGGGGATGAGTAAAGTCACACGTCATCCGCGCGCTGCGTCGCAACGGTGGCAAACGCACATTTCTCGCTCCTGTTTTTCACTTCAAGCGAAAGCGTTTTGTTTTTTAGCTGTGACACGGTGAGATCGCATTTTGTCTGCGAGCCTGTCGAAAGGATCGTCAATGGCTTCGCTGATCAGGTCATTTCCATGCAATACTTGCAAATGTTTGCTGATTTCAGCCTCGTGGAGCAATCTTGACCAGACTTGCTTCCTTGTCTCTTTCGAACACACCCCCATTTAAAGAAAAAAAAAAAAAAAAAAAACCTTTTCCTGCCAAGAACCCCGACAACTTCCATTGCCATATAAGTGCAGTCCTTTTACCACTTTACCAGTCTTCTCTGTGGGCTTTCTTTTTGTGATTTTTTTTTTTTTTTTTTTTTTTTTTTTTGTCAAACATCACTCGGACACATTCTATTGAGTCACTCAGTCTGATAATATAAATGCATGCCGCCTGAGAACTGAGCACCTGACGCAAAGACATGAAGCAAACGTGACAGGATAAAGTCAAAGGTCTACTCAGATACACGTTTCAAGTGACGCCGTGTTTTCGAAGGCCACGCCCATCCGGTGGCCAAAAGTAACACTGCAACTCACTGTCGGTTGTTTCCCTCCTGACGGTGTGCTGTGATTGTGTTTTTATTATGGGACTTCCAGTTGCTTGGACAACGCTGAGTGTCAGTAGGAAGTCGGCGATGTTGAAATCCTTCTGCCCCCTTGTGGCTGAAGGTGGCAGCCGGAGCTTGCGACACATTTCATTTGTACTTCTTTCTAAACACTTCTCAGAACTCTCAATGACGCGTGATAACCAGCGTTGTTGGGATTACTCCATAAAAGTAATCCAACTACCGATTACTCCTTTAAAAGTAATCTAATTACTTCTTTAACTACTTTGTTTCAAAAGTAATCAATCACTAATTACTTTAGTTAAAAAAAAAAGATAAAGGAGCAGTTGAGAGTTGAGTTGTTTCCTGCACGTAACGCACAACAAACCACAATATTCTTTGATTCAGACGAGATGAACTCAAAATAATGTAATTGCTGTTTTTTCTTTTGCCGCCGCCACGGTTATTTTGGTGCGTCGTCGCACATCCATGTCCACGATGTTGCGCTCACGACCGCATCATCAATCTGTGACATCACTGTTTTCGGTTGCGTCTCTAAATTTCAGACGTTTATAAGATATCTTTAGCTTGCAAAATATTCCGGAAAAGTAATGAATGTAGTGATGTAATTACCAGTTTTGCCAGAGTAATCCCGTTACATTACTGTGTTACTAAAAAGTAGTTTAATTACAGTAGTGGATTACTTGGTAATAGATTACTCGCCATAGAGAATGTGATGATGAAGCAGAAATCTGGAAGGGATTGTGTGTCATCCGAGGAGGAGGAGGAGGAGGAGGAGGCGGAAGTCTCAGTTCAGTGTTGTGTTTGTGTTGTGTTTGTCTGCCAGGAAGCAACCGAGGAAAGAGTCGGATCAGCAGAGTGAGAGCAAAGACAAGGACGTGACGGCTGCTGAGGCGCCCAAGAGACGAGTCATCAAACTGACCAGCATCAAAGAGCTGCGGGCCGAGGTCTCGGAGAACACTCACAAAGGTCGGCCACAAACACTGCTCACACTTCATTTCTGAGGCAGTTACCTTCACCGAGTTCTAAATCACAACTTATTTTTCTAGTTTCACCCAAAAACTGGCCTTTTGTTTTTCCGCTTGCCAGAACCCCTGTGCTCGTTTCGCGCTTGTTATTTATTCTTTTTTTTTTTTTTTTTGCCCCAGGTCTGCTAGAAATGCTGCAGAACCACTCTTTTGTTGGCTGCGTCAACCCGCAGTGGGCTCTGATCCAGCATCACACCAAGCTGTACCTGCTCAACACCACCACCCTCAGGTCAAGACACACTTCCCGCCTCCTCTCAGACTCTCTTTCCCTCTGCTGTTGTTTTTTCTTGTGTTCCTCACACTGTGTTTTTGCCTCGCAGTCAGGAGCTCTTCTACCAAATCCTCATCTACGACTTTGGAAACTTTGGCGTTCTGCGACTATCCGTGAGTAAAGGGCAGGGAGACTGGGACCGAGGGGACGGCGAATGTGTGCAGGATGTGACCCCCTCTGACCCCGCTGTCCGTGTGAGTTCAGGAACCGGCTCCGCTCTACGACCTGGCCATGCTGGCTCTGGACTCGGAGGGGAGCGGATGGACGGAGGAGGACGGTCCCAAAGAGGGTCTGGCCCAGTACATCGTGGACTTCCTGAAGAGGAAAGTGGAGATGCTGGAGGATTACTTCTCCATGGAGATTGACCAGGTCCGTTCACACAGAATGGTCCCGCGGTATTTTAAATCCACTTTGCCCAAGCTCTCTAACAGGGCGCGTGTCTCACTTGAGAGTGACCCCGGAAAGACAAAAGACCACTTTTCAGAGAAAGTTATTTGACTCAGTCCTTCTGTGATGTCACAAAGGGCCCTGATACCTCTCCCAGGGAAGTACCAACACACTCACACTGGTATCTGAACTTCTGCTTTGTCTTTGTTTTTGCTCCTTTCTGCACGTGCAAAAGGTGCAAAAAGGCTGTTAAAACTGGGCGCTTTGACTGATGGCTGCCAACACAGGGCTAACTAAATATGCTCATCTTTTCTACAATAACATCTATAGACGTTATTGGATTTGTCAATGCAAGGATTCAAAATTAAGTAATATAGCATTTAAAATAAATGCTGTATTACTTCATAAGTCCTTGAGCAATATAACACGTAATCATATATTAATATAAGTACTACCAATAATAATAATAATAATAATAATAATAACAATAATAATAATAATAATAATAATAATTAAACCCCTTGAAAGTCAGAAGAGTTCTTCATTTTGCCGTCGGCAAACAAACACAAGGTTGTCCGCTGTTTTGCCCGGCAGGATGGGAATCTAACTGCTCTCCCCTTGCTGCTGGATAAGTACACCCCCATCATGGAGGGTCTCCCCATGTTCATCCTGCGTCTGGCCACCGAGGTGAGCTCCGCTTCGCACTCGTCCACTCCTAACGCGGCTCCCATCGCGCGCAAACCGTTAAAGCGTCGTCCTGTGTGTTTGGGGCCGCGCAGGTGAACTGGGACAACGAGAAGGAGTGCTTCAGAGACTTCAGCAAGGAGTGCAGCATGTTCTACTCCATCAGGAAGCAGTACGTCCTGGAGGCCGAGCCCGGAGACGAGCAGGTAGCGAGACGCGACATTGTGCCGTTCGTGACGTCGAATCGCGTCGCAAAACCGGGAAGCCTAAAGAATGAAAGAATGTGCCACGCTGGTTTTCAGGAGGGCGAGGCGACGTCGTGGCGGTGGAAGGCCGAGCACGTCGTCTTCAAGGCTCTGCGGAGCCTCCTCAGCCCGCCCAAGAGCTTCAGCGAGGACGGCACCGTGCTGCAGATCGCCAACCTGCCCGACCTCTACAAAGTGTTTGAGAGGTGCTAGCTGGGGTCGTCACTATCAGGAAAAATCTACCAAATGTGCTGCTTTCCTTTTTTTTTTTTTTAGGACAGATTTCTGCTGTAAATAAATATTTTGTATGAAGCAAAGCCTGAGTAAAGAATTCAAGTTTGTCGGGATAAGGAACCCTTAAAGCACGGGTGGGCAAACTTTTTGACTGGTGGGCCACAGTGGGTTCTAAAATGTGACAGAGGGGCCGGAGCAGAAGGATGGAGTGTTTTGGTGACCTACCTCATAGGGGGAAAAACATATCATGGGATATGTAGAAAACATGCTTTAACGTGTATTGAAAATGAGCAAATGCAAAGTTACAACAAAATGTGTTTTTGAAGCACAACGATATTTAGCTCTTTATTGAAATGACTCTTAAAACACTGAAAAATAGATGAAATGCAGCCGCTTTATTACGTACTTGCTATTAATATCATTTCTTCAAGTTCGGCGGGCCGGATTGAAAAGCTTACTGGGCTGCATATGGCCCCTGGGCCGTAGTTTGCCCACCACTGCCTTAAACGGAGGTCGAGAAAAATATGAATCATCGAGTCCCATGACTGAACCTGAAGTAGGTCAGCACGCGACTGTTCATCTCAGCATATTGGGAATTGAGCGCAGGGGAAATGAGCCCAATCAGGGGTGTTTTTGTGTACTTTGTACTGAAAGGCCTGTTCTAAAGTGAGGATCAGGGAAAAGCTGCAAGACTGGATTTCTGGCCAAAAACATCACAAAAAGACTTAAAGCGCAGTTATGTAAATTACACATTTATTTTCAAGAAATCTTTTAAATATTTGCAAAAAAAAAAAAATGAGAAAAAAAATTAAATGAAACTGCAGCAGACACAGTTGCTTCTACACATTTCAGATAATGACTGCACCTTTTTCTTTCTTTTTTTTTTTTTTTTTTTTAATCTTGTTTCCTTTAAATACATCATTCTGTACCGGTTAAAACGATTAGAGTTTCATGAAGCGGTGCAAACCTCCTCTCCAAGTCTCCCAATGTGAAAAGGCACTTCACTGTGTGAGGAGGGGAAGGTGCGGGGCCCCCCGGTGGAGCCGTGAGGGTAGAATGGTTTCAAAAGCAACATTATACTCATTCATGCAACTTATCAAAAAAAAAAAAAAAAGGTAATAGGTAGAGCCAAGCACCCAGTCAGAGAGAAGTAAAACCTCGTGGATAACATGATGTAGTACAAAGCTCTGGAAAAAAAAAAGTAAGTAGTGATGAATTAAAAAATTTCCTCAGATGTATCTCCCAGCAACTTAATAGTTTTATTATTGAAGTTTTCCAAGTCATTGCTCTCCCAAAAAGGAAAAAAAAAACCAACCCTGGTGCGTCACCGGATAAAACCAACACGTTTTGCTTTTTCCAAAGACACAGTTCTGTCTTGCCTGTGCTACAATTTTCTTTTCTTTTGGTTAGCTACAAATCTCATAGTGTTACAGCGAGAAAACGGGGACTGTGCTCCAGATGCAATATGGCAGTCAGAGGTCTTGAGGTGCGAGTTTTAAGGGCTTCTGTGGTGGATGGTGGCGCCGCCGCCGCCTCGTCTCACTGCTGCGACAGGAGCGCGTTCCTGTTGGCCTTCATCTTCTCCAGGCGCTTCACCAGGTGGCTGTTGGTCATCTCCATCTCCTCGATCTTGTCCAGAGCCGTGCGCAACTGAGGGAGAGGGAGAGTGAAGAGGGAAGAGGGGATGAGGGGACGGAGACGAAGGGGAGTCGCGTCACGGACGGCTTTCGGCAAACGCCCCTCGTCACTCGGCGCTGTTACCTCTCTCTGAAGCTTCCTCTTCTCGGCTTTCAGCTCATCTTCTACTTTCTCGGAGTTGTCCGCCGACGTTTTGTACCTGGAGACTTGGCCTTCGAGTCTGCTAATCTGGAAGGCGGAAAGAAAAGCAGCGGGATTTGACGGCAGAACTTGGTAGTCGCATTTTTTTTTTATTTATTTTTTTTAATTATTATTATTATTTTTTTTTTTAAAAGGTACAGTGTGTAATATTTGGCTTGATTTATAATTTTTATATTGGTAAAAGCTTAATATGCTGCCCATAAACACTTTAGTGAAAGTGTACCATCGCAGTGCAATAAGACTAATTTGGTTTTCCTACCTTTAGAACAATTCTATATTTATGTATTTCTAAGGAAGCCCGGTGTGGACAATCCAGCTGCCTGACAGCGCGTTTTGTAATTAGAGTGACTGCTCGCGTCTTCAAATGAACCAACGAAGAAGAAGGTGGACGAGGTATCCAGGTTTGGGTGCGCAGGCCACTTTATCTCACTGGCAACCTCGGGAGGGGGAGGGACAGCGAAAGACGCCGCAATCTAAAATGTAACCACTTGATGTCGCTGTTTCTTCATCAAAATCTCCAAATATGACACGCTTCACCTTTAATGTAATTGTTTTGTGTGACCTTTGACAACTTACATTTTGTTCCATTGTACCTAATTCCTGCTCTGCCTTGGACAGCTTGAACTTGTATTCGCTCATCTGCCTGTTTGCGTCTCCTGCGGACAAAGACAGAAACGGACGAGGCTGAAAAAACCCGCGCGCTTGCGGCTCGAGGGTCGACTTGACCGTGCGCGAGGTCAACTTACTCTGCATCTCGATGAGGTGCAGGTCTGTACCGTTCTCCATCCCCTCCCCGTCTGTGTAGGAGCTGTCCACCTTGGAGTGCTTCTGCCTCTCCTCCTCCAGCTGATTCTTCAGCTTCCTGATCTGAGCCAGCAGTTCGTCCTTCTCTTCTGCCAGCTTCCGTAGCCTGACATCTGCAGGACAGAGGGGGAAAAACATTTCCAACCGGCGTTGTCGGCTAACGCTCAAACGAAATGACTTTTTGAATGTGGCAGGACGGCCTGCCGGAGGCACGTTACCCGAGTTGTCAGACAAAATATTCGCTCGCTAAAAAAAAATCCTGCGCCTATTAAGTTCGGTTCACTTAACCTGTTCCCGACTCGTTTGTTAGATAAACTTTTAGATACGGGTGAACGGGCACTGTCTGGTGGTGGCTGTCTCACCCAGCGGGCCCTCCCCGGCAGACTCCAGCAGCTGGGCGGCCTCCTGGGAGACCACGGTGATCCCTGAGGGCTGAGGTTCGTGGTTGACGTCTCCGTTGGGCGTACCGTCTGGGATGATGACCAGCCCGTGTTTCTGTGTGGGAGGAGACTTCGTCAGTTGCAACACATGAACATTGCAATGACCATTTTTGCACAGTTTGCTGTGGATTTTTTTTTTTTACCAAACACGTGAAAAAAAAAAAATCTGAGCTCTTTGATTTCTTTGCCTGCAAGCAACTGTCAAGTCTCTAGTTTCTCCTGCAGCCAGCTGGACGGCAGGTCACACATGTGACTTGTAAGACTGACTTCCTGGTTAAGGACAAAGGTGGGAACATTTCTACGCAACTTCTAACACCTTCACCTCTATTAGCGGACACCCTCAGGACAGAATGAATGGCAGGTATGTATCTACAGTGCACGGGCTTTCACATGTCAAGTTTCATTTTACATGCGAGATGATAAAATTCACTTTAAACTGCAAGAGACTAATTTACTAGATGACATATCTATATCTAGATAAATACGTCATCTAGAAAATTCATCAACGTGGTGAATGCTGAGAGTGGACACCAGGTTCACTCTTCCCACAGCAGCACCTAGTATACAAAAGGCAGATCACATATTTACTGTATAGATAACAGCAACTTTTCATTTAACGATAAAAAATGTAAAAATGAAAACCGAAAGAAGAAGAGGAAGAAGAAAACAACGCAGCAGCACGTTTATGTGACATCATCATCTGTTGCCTCAATTGGATTTGGCACCTGTGGCTTGAGAGGGACCTACCTCTCCAGCTTTGGCTTTCCCCTTGATGTCAGCGAGCTCATCCCTGAGCTCATCTCTCTCATTCCTAATGCAATCAAAGTACTCTTTCTGCCTCTCTAGGGCCTGGCCACACACACAGACAGACACACAGACAGACATACAGACAGACATACAGACAGACACGCAACAAGGTGAGAAAGAGAGAAAAGAGATGAGGCAGAGGAGAAGCTGGAAGAGGCTTCGAGACGGACATGCAACATCGAGGTGGCACGGCAAGACAATGTCCCCACACAAAAACAACACAAAAGAAAACGTGCAAGAGGGACACAGAAGCAAACAGATCACGGTGGGGAGGTAAGATGGGAGTCAAGGAAGTGCACACAGAACACGAGGAGTCTGGAACGCGGTGGATCTTCGTCACCTCTCACAAAAGCAGGACCTAAGAGTCTGACTAGAACCTCTGGAACTAATCCACAGCTGGAGCTGTGCATGCCATGCCCAAAAACTGTCGCCCTCTCCGTGTCAAAGCAGCGACCGCCCCACTGCGGCCGTAGCTGAAGCTCCCGTGCTCTCGCACCATTAGCGGAGGAGCGCACGGCCAATGTTATCGACATGCAAAAATCCAAACTGTGAGTACGGGTTGCGCATCAACGCCTCAGGGTCTCCGTCATGCAGTGGCAGCATGAGGGGGCCATGAGGTCGCCTCCCATGACCTTTCACAGCATCCACGCCGGGACTCCCTACCCCAATCTTTTTGTCCTTCCAGTTTATCGTTTCCTGCAGGTCAAACACCTCCCTGGTGAGGGCGTCTAACTTAGTCTGCATTCGCTGGCTCTCCTGGAAGAGGGCGTTGCCGGGACGACCGGGTCGAGGGTAAAGAACAGAAAACAAGGACAGACTGAACGGGGAGGAAAAGACTCCAGGGGTGAAAAATACAGCGGCACAGATCAGTGACGGTGCGACAGACACAGGGTGAAATGAGGAACAACGGGAGAGATGCACATCTCGTCAGCGCCTGGCTGGACGGTGGAGTTCGACGGGACTGAAAGCACGAGAATGAAGTGAGAGCAGAGAAAAGACAGAAGTGGGCCAGCGCCGATGGTCCCTGATCCAGTTCTAGCAGAGCGAAGGCCTCGGCTGCAGCCTGTGCACGGGCGCCTCGGCTGCCGCCTGGAGGCGAAGCCACGAAATGCCGTCTAATGCGGTCGGAGGAAAGTGTTGTTCACCTCTCAACGCAAATGCGGTGTGGTTTACCTCAATGAGCTCATCTCTCTGGCGCATTCCCTCTTTCAGCTCTTCTTGCTTGTGCTGCAGGACCGTACACGTGTGTTTTTGCCTCTCTAGTTCCTGAAATGACAAGAATTTTCAAAAAATTAAAACGGAATGCGACTAAAATTGACTGGCTTCGTAGCAGGAATTTTTTTTTGCATCATCATCGCAAGATGAGTTTCACCTTTGACTTGTCTTCCAGCTCCCTCTTCATTTCGGACATCTGCTCCTCCATCTCCTCTATGACATCCTTTAGTGTGTCCACCTGATAGATGAGGTTGGCTTTGTCGTTGTCCAGCTGAGCGTTGGACACCATTGCTTTCTTGTACTTCTCCTCCACCTCCGAGAGGGACTCCTGATGAGGTCGGACGCATGTTAATTTATTGGACAGTGCGATTTAAAGCTCGGCTCACCTGCATGCACGAGGTGGGCTTTTTTTTTTTCCTTTCTGTTTTTGGTAGAAACACTCTGTCTTGCAAAACATAAAAATAAAAAAACACAACGGCCAAACGTGTGACGCACATTATTTCTGCATGTAGGATTAAAGTAAAGCACGAGAACCCTTTAATATGTGGTAAATTCGGGGGAACGTGTTGTTTTTTCATTTCTTGTCCTGTGATGAAACAGGGTGAGAAAGTGACCTGCGACTGACGCTGGAAACCAACAGGATGGAAAGCTGTCTAGTGAAAGCGCCTGAGCACTGACTGAGAGCCAGGTGTTAAGTGTCAGGTAAGTTAGTAAACTACTCATTAATGAAGCACAGTGTCCTTTGAAAAGAGAACAGCTGGAGGTGGATGGCGTAGAGCAGGTCTAGTCTGGGCCAAAGACGGACCGGGGGAGGAGCCTCAACGCTGGCGGGTCGCACGGCCGTCACCCGTCAGCAGGCGGAGCGTTTGAATCTCTCTTCGTGTGGGTGGTGGGAGTGTCTCCAATTTAGGGCAACACCAGTGAGTTGGATCAGAAAACAGGAAGCGGAGGCAGGTGTCATGCAAACGAGGAGAAGACGTTAGAAGACAAGATTAGAGAGAGAGAGAGAGAGGGAGAGCTGTTGCAGGCGCTACGGGACGGGGTGCAGAGAGGTATGAGTGGGGGTGTGGGGGGGTAGGAGGCCACACTGCTCCTAAGAGGACAGGAGAAGGCATGCAGCGAGCTCAAGCCCCTCTACCTTCAGCTCTTTGAGCCCCTGCATGTACCGCCCTTCTACATCCTGAATCTGGTCCTTTAGTTCATAGATATCCTGTAGAGCACATGGAAGGAAGGGTTGGGTTGGGTTGGGTTGGAGTGGGGGGGGAGGGGTCATCAGAAAAAAAATAAAAAAGGCTGAAGGGGTGTTGGTGGTCAAATTATAGAGAGCGGTAAGCTGGCCGAGACGTGAGGGACAGCTTCCGCGGGAGGCATCCGGTCGTCCCGAGCAACACGGAGGAAAGACAGGAAGAGCGGAGGTGCAGCGGGACGGGCGGAAGGTTCGAGCGCAGCGGGGAGAAAGTGAATATATAAAAAAATGCATCGACAATATGTGGATTTGTATTAAAGCGCTGCTACGGCACCGTCGTAAACAACATTTTTTTTAAAAACATTTTTTTTTAAATAATTGTTGCGTCGCACGTCTTACCCTCATTTCACTCAGGCTGCTGTCGGTGTCGTACACGACGCTCCCGGCGTCGGCGCTGCCCCTCCGCGACGAGGTGCCGCCTAGCGATGCCAACGTGGCCGGCGAGAGGCCCGGGGTGGCGCAGCGGGAAGACGGCTGGGGAGAGGCAGAAGAGTGTCACGGAACACCGTTTGGGGAAACACAACTCCCGACTCGTTATTCAAGCACCATCACGTGAGACCACAGGAGCGCTAGAGAAGTCCTCTTTAAAGCTGGGGGGGTGAAACCTCCAGAGCTGCTCCAAAGAACATCACTAATATATGACTGTGGCCGACAAAGATTAGAAAGTTTTTAACCGGCCAACCTGTTTTTATCTTCAAAATATCAGTCAGGTAGTAGTTTAAACTACTCTCAGTATAATGTGAATATCTAAGCATCTTTAAATGTGCATTCCATCACCAAGGGTGAGAGAATTAAAGGGCCAGCATGTAAAATTTGGTCTGATTTAATATTTTAATATTGGTAAAATATTAAAAATACAATAATAAAAGTTACTTACTTACAATACAATTAAAAATAATTTGGTTTTCCTACCCATAGAACGGTTTATAAATGAGAATATACGTAGAGCAAGGGTCTTGCTCCTAGTTAGCTGCCATCTTGAACCCCCATATTGGTAAGGCAGCCAATCAGGCCACCTGAGAGCACGTTTTGTAATTAGGGTGACTGCTCGCGTCTTCCAATGAACCAACGAAGAAGAAGGTAGACGAGGTATCCAGATTTGTGTGCGTAGGCTAGTGTAGTTCACTGGCAAACTCTGGAGAGGTTGGGCGAGTGACACAGCACTGCAATCTAAAATGTAGCCACTTGATGTCGCTGTTTCTTCTCAAAATCTCCAAACATTACACACCGAACCTTTAAAGGACAACTTCTGGAAATGGTTTGGTTCAGTGGTTCCTACGAGTAGTTGCTCATGGAGAGTTTGCTTGTCACAGGGGGTCTTCTGCAAATACGGTAGCATTCATCGCAACGGAGCACTCACCCGACTGTAATCTGAATACTGCTTCTCACATTTTTCATCCAGCTGAAAGAAAGAGAAAAGAGAAACACTAATTAGAAAAAGGAGTTCAAGCATGTGTTTCCTGTCTGGCCATGCTCGGAGCGCTTCCCCATCTGCAAACGCGGGTGTTAGGACAGAGCCATTAATATTCCGTGGTGAGTTTTGCGTCGTGTTTTCACATCATCAGTCAGAGTGAGCACTTTTTTTTTTTTAATGAAAAAAACAAACATTTGTTTCAGTTCATGCTGCAGTATTTCCACATCTGCAAATCCAAGTCGAATCAAACTGATAAGATACATTTTTTCAAAGGGGGGAAAAAAAATAGTGTGGGATGAGTTTGGAGAACCAGGTGTTATTTTCCAATCATGCGTCCATCATTCCCGTCGCACTGCACTCGGCGGTACTTGGCTGTCAACGACTTGGGCGACTTACGGAGTCCAGGTCTGGAATGCTCAAATCGTCGAGGTCAGACACAATGCTGCCCCTTCGGTTGGAGCGGCTGAAATAGTCGGCGGCCGACTCGCTAATGTCCGAGAAGTCGGACGACTGCTCGCCGAGGAGGAGGAGGAGAGCAACGGAGGGGGATGAAGAGGAACAGAAACAGAGAGCCGCACGAGGAGGAAGACGGTTGTGGAGAAAAACGGGAGAAGAGAGGAAGAAAGTCAACGGTACATGAAGGGGTTTCAACAGTTCACTTCTGACGCTGCCGATTGTGACGTCGCTGCCGCTCACCACGCTGTCCCTGCGGCCTCTGCCGCCGCGTTGCTGGGAAACGCTGCTGACAGTGTCGTCGTCGGAGGAGCACTGAGAGGAACACCACGCGTCCATGTAAACAAACACACACACTAACACACACACATACACACACAAACGCTTGGTGCAGGAGGCCTGCGTGAGAGCCAGAGGCTCTCTCAGAAATACAGCACGCTCGCTTCCTGCTTCCCACAGCAATTCACAGACGTCATGCTGCAGCCTCTGTATTCAACTGACTGGAGGTTCACTTCTAGGGCCAAAACAGGGCAGAAATGCCTCTTCATGCACTCCGAATCCTTTTGGAAGCACACTCGAGTCAAGTCAGACAACATAACCTTGGCAGGAGGTCTTCAGACACACATTTTTAATGTGAAACCCAAAAACATTTGGCCCGATTTAGGATTTTCAAATTGGTAAATGCATAATATAATGCCCATAAATACATGAATAAAAGTTTATACTCGCAGTACAATAAAAGTCATGTGATTTTCCTTCCCATAGAATGGTTTACATATATGTATGTGTGTGTGTGTGTGTGTGTGTGTGTGTGTGTGTGTGTATGTATGTATGTATGTATGTATGTGTGTGTATATATGTATGTATGTATGTATGTATGTAAGTGTGTGTATGTATGTGTGTGTGTGTGTGTGTATGTATGTATGTATGTATGTGTACATCTGTGTATATATATATATGTATATGTGTGTGTGTGTGTGTGTGTGTGTGCGTGTGCGTGTGTGCGCATCTATATATACAGACTATATACACACATATATATATAAGAACCACTCTATTCTAAGAAGAAGAACGTGGCCAAGGTATCCAGGTTTGTGTGTGCAAACCACTGTAGCTCACTGGCAAGCTCGGGAGAGGGAGGGTGAGGGTGAGCGAAAGAGCTCTGCAATCTACGATGTGACCACTTGATGTCGCCGTTTCTCC
Source organism: Nelusetta ayraudi (assembly GCF_046127955.1). Taxonomy (NCBI): domain Eukaryota; kingdom Metazoa; phylum Chordata; class Actinopteri; order Tetraodontiformes; family Monacanthidae; genus Nelusetta; species Nelusetta ayraudi. The sequence goes on along the minus strand of NW_027466058.1, from coordinate 7,370,848 downwards.
TCAACATCTCCAAAGAATTCACGCTTCATCTACAGAAGTGAGGCCCTGCGCTGACGAGGCTGCTGTTAGTAGCGGGGCGTGAGTGTGATCGTGCAGGGCTGTAAAGTGCTCACCACGGGGCTGCTGCGGGTGGAGCTGGCTCCAGAGGAGTACCAGCTGTATTCAGAGGGCTGCGGGCAGGGGAGTGGGTGGGGGTGATGTCGGGGGAGGAAGGAAGATAACAGGGAGACAGAGTTCAGGCGGAGGAGTCAGCGTCGACGTTCTGCGACGGGGAAACTTCTTTTATTTTCGTCAGTGAGACTTACGGCTCTTGAGCTGTATCCCGACCCATAAAGGCCGGCGTCCTCATAAATAGAGGCCTGAGGGCACACAACGCAAATGTGAACAAAATGGGGGGGGAAAAGAGCGCGCACGTAGATGTGTAGCTCTCTAGCGAGGGAGGAAAGGCCATGCGATTAAACAGAGCCACAAATCTTCTCCGGCATGAAGTTCTGACTCTAAAGTTCTACTCAAAACGACTTCCTTGGTTAAACAGAGGCACGCGTCTGGCGGCGGTCGAGGGCCCCAGACTGTCCAAGGAGCCAAATATAAGCGCTCCCGAGCCGACTGGGGCTGCGCTGTCAATGTGGCGTTGAGAGAAACGGGGGGCAGGCGGTGAGCCGAAACAAAGGGACATGCGAAGAGAGACGCCGGCCACGAGACTGACCGTGCTGTAGCTCCGAGGGAGCGCCGCCCCGCTGGTCGAGGATGAGGAGGTGGAAGCCTGCCGTGGGGGTGGAGGGGGTGGGGGCAAGGGAGAGTTTAGCTAACAGAGGAAAAGCTAGGAGCAGGAGGGTGAAGTGGAAACAGGAAGACTACAGGTTTTTTTTTTTGCTGATCTCGAGAGATTTGGTGCCAGAAGTGGGGTGAGAATAAGTCAAGTCTGGTGACTCAGGCCCCGTCCTGCTGCTGGTCAAAGAGTAACCCGCGCTATTTCTTTCTTTTTTTTTTTTTTAAAGGACTGTCTCGGGATTAATCCCACACTTACGTACACACGTATTTACAACACTACCTAGTAACCAGCAAGAAATAACCAAGAAGGGGATCACTCTAGCTTCCCTTTGATGCTTGTGTGACACAAACAACATCCTTAGCAACGGCTGTAAACCCATTTTCTGAGAGGCGTAAAATGCCTTATCAACTAGATCGAGCAGATACTGTATCAGCTGGCTCCTGAGCTTCCAACTGCGTGTAAAGAAGAGCTGTGAGGCGGCGGACTGCAGGGACAGACCCGAGGCTGATAGGTGGATGTGGAGGGAGGAGGCGGTAGCGGTTTGGTCTTTGCTAGGCTGGTGTAGTTCCTCTTATCGTGGTACAGTCCAGTCTACAGGGGTAGCAACACAACATCACCTCAAACAAACAAAAAAACAAAACAGCTGGTATTTTCTGGTATTTGTTGTCCGCGGAAATCGACACACACACACACACACACACACACACACACACACACACACACACACACACACACACACACACACACACACACACACACACACACACACACACACACACACACACACACACACACACGTTTGGGGTCACTGACTCATATAATAATCTACTGGAATGCTCTCAAAACATTATTAGTGCACGGAAATCAGTCAGGATGTGCTGAACACATAAAGGGTGGCTGGTTGCATTAAATGTCTAATTGAATGTGATTTTAGAGAATAATTATATACATATATTTGATATAAGAGTGCAGTTTGCGGCCATCATTACAGAATTGAATGCTTTCAAACTGCTATAAAAAGCGCTAAGATTTCTAAAAACAAAGCTTTGCATTATAATTATACTTACTCGTGTGTGCTAAACCATGCAAGAGTGAACAGAGCATGATGGTTTGTATCTTAGGCTCTTTGAAACAGCCTACTTTTAGTGCGTTCACACAGAATCTCGCACACTTGGAATTCTCTCAAACCACTTTTAGTTAGACATTGGAGATGGTTTTCATTAAACACTAAAATGCTCCCATACTTGGTAAGCACATCTTGGCTGATTTCCGTGCGCTCCTAATGATCGCAGAGCATTCAAGATCATTACTCCAAAAAAAACGGTTGCAATGGAGTTGAATGCAGAAATGAGTCAGTGACCCCAAACCTTTGAACAGTGGTGTATGAAGTGCATATATGTCTCAGCCCGACGTGTTCCATGCAGCTCTGCACAAGTGATGAGTCACTGTTTTTTTTGTTTTTTTTTATCAAGGGGTTAAAATAATCACCTAACAATAATGAGCACAACAAGCCACACAGATTAGTCTGTCTGCACTGCCACGGAGGCAGAGGCAGCAGCAGCAGCAGGCAACACAACTGAAGCAGAAGACTGACCAGCAGGTCCTTCTTGGAGGAAGACCGTTTGTGGCTGTGCAGGTCATTGTACACGGAGCTCTGTCCAGCGCCGGGAGAAATCACATCTTTAAAGACTCGTAAATTTTGAAAGACTTGTAAGCCGACGCGCACAGACGCGCAGGCACCAAACGGGTACATACGGTGGAGCGGGAACTCTTGAGGGCGGAGCTAGTGGAGAGGCCATCGGACTAAAGAGAGAACAGGTACAGGTACAGGGTCATAACAGCGAGTGGTCCAGAGGTCCGGCCGGCAGCACACAGGCACGGTCACTTGCTCTGTACGGCCGAAGGTTCAACCAAGCAGCACAGCAACCATTTTTTTTTTTTTTTTTAAATCCCCTACTTGGCCAACTGATCAAGGCACAAACATGCAACTCTAAAAGTGTAGCGTGAAAACCATTAAGCTGCAGTATCACAATCGTGCACCATCTTGCAAGTCCAACCCTAACCTAAAGATGCGTCATCTGAAATGAGTGTTGGCTAAGCACAACAAGGCCAAAGTTTTGTTAGTTTCCATCAAAACTCACACGAGTGTGTGTTATTAATCCACACGTGCATGCAGACAACGCACCAATATGTCTTTTCTGTGGGAACTGGATCGACTCCCCAAATCTCGTATTGCCGAAGAGGTGGACTACGCACATGGGACAAGACAGATTTAACTTTTTTTTAAATATGAATGAGGAGACATCTGCAATCTATGATCCTTATGAGCGCTACAACTAAAATCCACTTTGCCCAAATACAGTCAGTCGATCACAAAGTGCTTTCCAAGTGCACAGGAAGCTTTCAAACGCCAGTGTTCCTCTCCTAAGAGCACAACTTTATTCTGATATGATGCCAATTCCTATACCTTGACTTTTGATACCGGTTCCAGAATTGATACCAGACGTTTGAAAACTAATTTGAGCAAAAACGAAAATACATTGCCATTATAGCTTAAAACTTGTATTTTCCATTTTACTGGCGATCCAACAACTTTGTAAATGTTGCATTTTGCTTTTTTTTTTTCTTTAATCCTTATTAATGAAGTGGAGCCGCACTTTAGACTTCTCTGGGATGGTGCTAATTTTCACCCTAATGTAAAACAAAAGCTTGCAAGTGTCTTAAGTTTACGCCTCTGTAATGTGAAAGCCAATCGGCATTGACTTTAGATCTTGACACATGTATACCAAATGACATTTGGCTTTACTTTCTTGGATAAAATGGAAGTTGGCATCGAAAGACGATTCATTTTTTTGACGTTCGATAGGACCGGATGTACCAAAGTTTGGTCCCCGGCTCTGGCAAACGGCAAAAAGCTGCACGCGCATATCACATACGCACCCTGTAACTGCGGACTGATGTGACATCGTCGTCCAGCCCCTGTTGAAACGCCGAGTCACAGCGGAAAGCAGACAGAGAGGAAGAGGGAAAGTTGATGAGGGAAAGTTGATGAGGGATTGGGGACGGCAGGGTGAAAACGAGAACGGAAAGACGGGGCAGATAAAGAGGAAGTGTGCGAGGCAGATACGGACCCGGCGATGACGGCTGCTGGACCTGCTACTGCTAGAGGCCCGGGCTTTTTCAGCGTCAGCCTGGGGAGCGGACGGAGAAGTTGGAAGAGATTACAGAGCGAGAGTGGAAAGGCTCAGTCAGAGGGGTGGAGGAGGAGGAGGCGGCGGCGGTGCTGCGGTGCTTGACAGTTGCCGAGCAAAAAGGCCCAAGCCTTACAAAAACAACTCGCGACCATGTTTTGGAACAACAAAGCACCACTCTGAGATTAAGGATGTGCGAGAACAGCTGACAGAATACACAATTCATTCATTTGTTTCTCACAAAAGGCAGGCTGGCCAAACAAATCTCCGACTGTTTTTAAACTGCAAGAAAAGCAAATTAATTCCATGCAAAAAATGGGTCAATATTTCCAAAAGCCAGAGGACGGCGGGGGACTGGCCACACATCTGGCCAATCCTCTCCCTGCATGCAAGTCAGAGGCCGACGCTGGCTCGACAGATACACACACATCCACGGGCTACATTGTCTCTAAAGCAAACACAGGGCTGAGGCACGTTTCCACAGCCAAGGAAAGTGTAGCCTGCGAGTCAAGTGGAGCTAAATGGTCAGGCTCGACTGGGCCCCCGGCTTCACACAACAGGCTGTTAGTGCGGCTGCAACACACACACACACACACACACACACACACACACACACACACACACACACACACACACACACACACACACACACACACACCCTCCTGCATTTGCCTACCATCCACTGGTGGATCTGACCCCATTTTCTGTTGCTACTGCTGCTGGACGAGCGGTAAGAAAGCTAGACAGACATCGAGAGACTCAGTGCCAGAGAAAACATACAATCACAGTGAAAACTGCTGACACGTTAAAAAAAGAAAGGAAAAAAAAAAGGCGGCCGACGTTTCCAGCAGGAATAGAACTTTTGGTTTTCATCTGGGGACGCGTGAGACTTCTATTTTTGTCTGCAGGCACATGAACTGTGAAATTAATCAGAAAAAAAAAACACACAAATCTTCCAGGGCACAGAGTCAAGGAGCTTTTCTGCAAAACCGCAGGAATATAAATTGAGGTGCTCAGGGGGAAGGTAAAGGACAGTTTCCATGTTTAGTTTCCGCTCCATTTGTGATGACAGCAGCACTTTGGCGGCGGCAAAAGAACTCAGTTCACTCGACTTGGTTGAGAAAACAGTCGCAGATGATCCCCCCGCCCCCGCTCAGGTCACTGCCGGCGTTGCGTACCTCTTTCTGCTGCCGCTCCAGCTCCCTCATTCGAATGTCCCGCGCCTCGGCCCGCGCCGCCCTCTTGGCCGCCAGCCGCGCCTCCGCCTGCGAGACAAGAGTCGGACGTGAACACACTTGTCGGCTGGGAGCAGTAACTCTTGAAGGTGCCGTTCTGTGACGGACATGTTCGCTGAGGGAGTGGAGCGAGCACCGTGAAGGACACGGCCCACCCAAAGGTACTTAGATCGTTTGTTTCCTGTCGGTGGAAAAAGGAAGATTGAAAGGTGGGAAATGCACATGAAGGGAGAGGTTTTCTTTCTTCAGTGACACTGGCGGGGAGGAAAAATGACTTTTACCTGCTGGAATAAAACACCTTGACAGCACACCTGCATATTTTGAACCCAATCTATTAACTACATGCCATTTAAAAATAAACACCACATATACTGCCCAGCAAAAGTTTAGACACACCTACACTATATTCTGCGTTGTAGATACATACTGAAGACATGAAATATATAAGCAAGGTATATGGAATTATGCAGACAATGTGAATAATGTCAAGAAAACACTGTTAAATAACTCCAAATCTATTTTTGAAGGGTATCTCTACTTTGACGAAGCTGTAAGAAACAATATGTTTGAGTTATTTCTTTGTTATGACATAATTCCATGTGGGTTCATTGACAGTTTTGAAGCCTCCAGTGAGAAAAACTACTAAAAAAAAGGTGTCTAACCTTTTGAATGGTTTGTGTGTGTGTGTGTGGATATACTGTATATTAAAATTATGCAACACATTTACAAATTCCAATGGCTAAAACGTTAAGAAATTTAAAGACCCTTACACACTCTGAGATGTAAGACCAGCCAGCTTCACGTGATGGATGGAGAGCCGCTCACAAAGAATAGAGCGTCAACAAGGTGCAGTGCACAAGTTGAAATCTCAAGTAAGTGTGAAACACTGACTCAGTGTCAAAGTTGACTTAGAAGGGAGCGCTAACAGGTTCCTTCGATGGACTGAAGTCCATTCCTCACAGTCATGACTTTTTAACAAAAAAAGTCAATTAAAAATAATGACAATTCAGAGCTTTTTTTAAGATAATGATATCAGCGTCTCCTCTAGTATGCACAAACAAAACCTGCCTCTGATATGTTTTCACCCTGATGAACTGCAGATGTTTTTACTCAAGCACCGATGTCAGCGGAACAGATCCGCTATTAATAGAGCTATTAATAGCCCCAGACTATGTGCCATATCTGACCAGTTTCGCTGTGAGTCACGGCTGTGAAATTCTGCACGGTGAGTTCCAAAGACGCTTGGTCCGCGACAGCATGTGAAAGAGTCGGCTTTGAGAAGAATGACTTTCACATCTCACGGGAGGGATTTCAAAAACAAGCTGCCACCGCCGCCGCCGTCCTCGATCCGTTCACGGTTATTATTACACGCATTACACGAATCATGCGAGTCCTGGTCTGAGCCGAGTGACGTAGGGAGACACCCCCCTGGGACAAAATGAGGAGGGTGACCACACAAGTGACACAGCGCCCATTCAAAATATGGCCGGGAGATTATTTTACACAGTGTTTCAACAGAGGCCGCTAATTTGGGCGAGGCAGTCCGCGACCCTGACGGGTCACACAGGTGACTCAATCACTGACCTTCCTTGACTTACGAACACATCATGGACAACCTCTAGAAAAAAAAAAAAGGAAAAAAAACAGACATCTACCCCCCTGCCCCCACAAATAGTGAATGGAACCAGGCTATAAATACAGCGTGGTGCCTGGACGGTGTGCTATGTTCTGTATCACCCTGCAGACAAACACTGTCAGCATTCCAGCAGTTTCTTATCTGTGCTGTCAGAAAAGGCAGCCTGTGGGTACAGCCCATTCCTGTTGCAGTTATAGACCAGAGTGAACAAACGCGGCTCAACAGTGACGCAAATCAACAACCAAAACCCTGCTTATTCTCACTTGCACACCTGGTGCTGCGCACCAGGAAATGTTGACTTCATATCAATTATGAACAATAGGCATACTGTGTCTTAGGTGTGGCTTGGACTCAGATGGCATGAGGATGTTACCTACATTTATCAGCAAATACAAAGCAGTAGTAGTTTCACTTATCTTCATTTCTTATTTGCATTTTCACTCCTTTTCTAGGAAATGTGAAAATTGCGAGCCATTGACTGTCAAAAGTGGACAATGAAAGAAAGTTCTATTCAGATTTTCCCCTCTTTAGAAAGAAATACTTTAATCTGAAAGAAAATTGTCTCTAATAAAAGACTGCAGTAAGGGAAATCATGACAGGGTGTGTGCTTCTTTTTGATTACACTCTAATCTTTCCTGGGTGTAATTTTGGAGCGACTTTTAGTTTCTTCTCATAGAAGACCCCATTTACTTGGATGGAAGCTACCAAGTAATTGGCAAAAAAAAAAAAAGAGACATAAGCTGTAAAAGTGTGAACTTAGTGAGGGTCGACTGACCAAGAGCTCTGCACCTGTTGGGCTGTCTGACGGAATGAGTTGCTCTGCACAGCGGCACAGCTGAGCTCCCTGTCTGTGTCCTATGTATAGCCTGGCCCATCCGGCCCCGGCTCAATGACAGCCATATTACAGGCCTGCAAGGGTAACCTGAGCAGCAGAAGTTCACCGTCAAACTCACCTACAGCAGTGTTGTCAAGGAAGAAAAAAAAAACAAAAGTTATCCTATGTGAAGTCACCTGAGACACTCGGACGCTGAAATGTAAATACAATGAAAACATTTTATTTTTGTTCTAAATGCACAAGAGAATTCAATTTCTTATGTTCAAATTTGGAATGTGATACAGTAAAGGTGCACCGTTACATAAAAGGGAAGAAAATCAGGATTTATACTGAAATTTACTTAATTAAAAACCATGTCTCTAAATGACAATAAATAATTTATGGAGTATGTTAAAGTTAGACGACGAGACAACAAAATATTCTCTTAAAATGAAGAGTCACACGAGGCTGTTAAGAGTGCAAAAATTGCAATAATCTCTTTTTCCTGGCTGAAATGATGTTTGGCCTATTCATTTTGAAAAAAGAAAATATTCATTAAATTATTATCAGTTTATAAAATAGTTGTAGGCATGGCCAATAGAGTACACACTATTAATATTATTTTAAAAAAATGATGTATCAAACATAATAACAGTATCAAAAGTAGCATCTACTTTATTTCAACACATCAGGTATTCAGCTTTTTGAAGGAAATATGCCTGTACTGCCCCTTAAGATGCATTTCACTCTGTGTATAAAAATATTTATGTGGAAATAAAAACATTTCTTACGAAGTGTCAACATGATGATCTGGAGTTGAAACATAACCTGACGTTGTAGCAGTCAGTTATTGTGCATTACTCCTGTCATTTGACAAAAACAGACAATACAATGTCTCTGCCCCTTCATAAAAGACAAACTATAGTGAAGAAACCACCACTCGTCTGCCAGCGGACTTTGGGTGAAGTGCTGGAGCCCAAAAAGAAGCAAGATGAAAAATTAAAAGCAGGGCCGCCGCACACTCCACACTGTGCAAAATCTGAACCAAAAGACAAACTATAAAACTTTTCATTGCAATGACAGCTTGTCAGTGCCACAATGCAAATCCTGTGGACTATGAACTGGTGCTCACACACAAAACCATGCCCACATGCTGTATCATTACGAAAGTCCATGGCTGCCTCATTTACAGACCATTTCCTCTCTTAGATCCTGACTTAACGGGAAGCGGTTACCACATGGCCGTGTAAATCTAACACGTTTGTACTGTCAGTTTTATGAGCAGGATGCCGGTGGCCAAAATGACCGAGCGCCCAGTAATGTAAGAGGCCTCAGACGGTTGCTAGTGATGGTGCAGGCTCGAATTCAGACCCTCGCAGAAGCGACCTGTGCCAAGTGAAGGCAGACGAGCAGCGAGCTGTTTTTTCTTCCCTTAAGTCAGGCAAAACCAGCAAGAGGCAAATGCTGCAGCGTTTTACCGAGTTGCTTGGGGAGCGTAGCGATATGTAACAGGTTGGACACTGACCCATTGAACTCTGGGAACAGTAGATCTAATCTCTGGTTTGCTCTACAAAGCGATTCAGATTTAGGACCTGACTGGGAGGGTCGGATGACTCATGTTTCTATGATCGGCAAGCATGACTATAAAGAGAAATGTGGCCTTGTGCTGGTTGCCCAAGAATGTGTTCTTTCACAGAGCACAAATGAAGCATTATTGAAAAAGGGGTGGGAGGGGTGCATTAAGATAAGTAATAATCATTTAAAATTTTTTTTTTTTTTTTTTAAATCAAGAAATAAATACAACATACAAAAAAACCCTGGTTCTTTAAGAAAGCCCTACCACACAGGAAATCGTTAAAAATGCTCCTTGCTTTCCATGCTGCTGGCCACCCCAAAGTGAAAAGACTCAAAGGAATGACAGTCCTGCTGTGGAACAAAATGGAATAATCCCAGGGCATGTCGTTACAGGCTAGGCAGCGTCTCTCTCCTCAGCCCAAGTTTTTTCCCCGCTCCAAACGAAAACAGTCTATCTTCCTGTGGTCCAAAAGCAGCTGTGTCTATGGTGACTGGGGCGTACAGAGATATACAACTCTTGTCAGATAAATTTGAAGTGTGCACTTCAGTGGCCAGTTTGCTGACCTTTATATTTTCAAATGAAATGTTATGCATAATGTGACTAGTGGACTCAGAGACTAAAAATCTCTGAGGTTGAAAAGTAAATTCTGTGAGAAAAAAAAGAAGCTTAACTGTCATTCTTTTGAAGATCCCTGAGGTCTTTAGAGACAGAAAATAGAGTGAAAACAACCTAGATACACATTATCGTCAGGTTTAGCAAAGCAACTTTCGTTTTAGTGCAATTTGACTCTATTTACCCGTAATGTGGCCTCGGTCCATTACAGGAATGCTGACAGACCTGTTCACCGTCTACTCATGTTGCCTTTAATGTAACTGCTGCCACATCTAACTTAATGAGCATTTGACGAAACCATCTTTTCAATTACGCCCGAAGAGCACATTATTTCAGTGAGGACTCCTAAAAAAACAAGCAAGCAAACAAACAAAAAAACAAACAAAAAAACCAAGTGACACGAAATTGATGGCGGCTTAGAATAAATGGAATTCTTGTGGCATCTGAACTTACCTCTCTGGCAATGCTACTCAAGGCCTCGTCTTCTGCCGAGAACCGATCTTTGAGAGGCGCACGCTTTCGACCAGAGCCTTGCGTCCCCATGTTGCTTCTGTGACTTAACCCTCACCAGTGCCGTGTAAAGTCAGGAAACACACGAGAATTGGAAGCAGATGGCCCTGCAAAAAAAAAAACAACCCAAAAAACAGGAGAAAACAAGTTAATTTCAAACAGTTCAGTAAATAAGGACAAGTACTGGAGAAATGTGTTATTTGCAAAGACTCCACATCTTTTTCCAGTCCTGCAAAAACTGTTAGTCATGTTTGGCCTGCAGCTGTTTTGGATAAACAAATGTGGCTGACATGAACCAGCGGGGGGACAACTGCAACCCAACAGATCAGTATTTAAACATAACATTCCAGTAAATAAGGGGTGGCGAGGCTAACTGAGGACATGCCAACTGCTGAGTTCCACAATTGTATCTAATGCCTAGTCTGGTTAACAGTAATGACTTGCACCTAGCCAATTACCATTTGCTGCTGTTGTTTTTAAAATACCAATGTAAAGATCTCCATATATAAAATATTAAGGTAGCTGGCGGTTGAAGAAGCCTACTGTGGGACCCAGCTAAGGCATGGACAGTCATTCAAGAAATGTTACATTACAACTTGCACTCAACACACAAATCACAAACAAAATTTAAAACGAAAAGCGAGCAAATTCCCAAACGCTGCCAGGATAACGAATTACTTTTATTTGTGTATGTATTGCTTTCGTTCAAAACTAAGGTTCACGCGTCTCTTTCCACAAGTCTGTACAAGCTGATATCACTTCCCACGGTATGCTAATACGTCGGGAAGGAGATGGCAAACAGCGTTACTTTGGTTACGTTAAAACGGAATTAAGGCGGCGAGAAACAACGTATCTTTGGTTAGGTTAAAATGAAATATGCATCATTGAGTCCATTAGCCTGTGTAAACGTATGCTAACTCGGAATGCTAACTAGCACGTCTTCCACGCGAAACGGTCACATTTTGCCTTTTAAGTGCTTACTTTTCTTCAGCTGGAGACTTCAACAGAGAAAATAGTCCAGAGTTTTGGCATCTTTTCCCATTAATCTGCCCGCAGCGCGTACGGCAATCATTGAGTGTAAGGTCAGTAACGCTGCGTTGAGCAGTTTAGCAGGGCGGTTAGCTCGAATAGCCAGTGGGGCTAACCCCCACTCTTCTAAAGAAGAGGCACACAGGGCAAACTGGCATTGATCCTCCCGTCATTTTCCCCACCCTCCATTTATTACCTCCGCGATAGCTTCGTAGAACCAGCGAGACTGCCGAGGTGCCCCTTCTCTCCAGCCAGTTTACGTGAGAGCCATTCGTCTTCTCTTCAGAGATTTCAAGTGTTTTTGTCTTCACTGACAGCTGTCATCAGTCCGCCTTTCCACCGCTCCCCACAGCCTGCCCTCCTCTCACCCACTTTCCACACACACTTGGTTAGCACAAAGGTCCCGGATGTTAGGAAAAATTAGGGCGTGATGCTGCTTTCAGGGGAAGTCAGACATTAACAATGTTACTGGCACTGCGAAAGGTTTTGTATGGAACACGATTTATATGTTGCATAAAACCCCCCCGACATATTTCATGCCTTTTTTTCAGACAACAGTCCAGGGACACGAAAGCATGTTTATTCTTTACTGTAAACGACTGCGTCATAAAACTGTTACCACTTCTAATTTCAAATTCTCAATGAACGTTTTCGTTTGTCTGACCGTCCGTAAACTGTTCACGTCTGAACGCTCAATAATTATTTGGCTACATGAAATGTTTTTTGTATTGTCATTTATTTATTCATTCATTTATTTATTTATGTATTTATTTATTGTTTTAACTTTTGTACTCTCGCAAACAAAGCTAGTGTATCTACTATTTTCCCTCTCTGTATGTGAACCAACAAGACCTGAAGCAGACAGTGCGATGATACGGAGCCCCTAAAGGGACAGGAAAAAACAAAAAACTAAAAAACCCCAAACATTTCAGGTGCTCACCAGAAACATTCATGTGCGCACCAGAAACTTTCAGGTGCTCACCAGAAACGTTCAGGTGCTCACCAGAAACTTTCAGGTGCTCACCAGAAACGTTCAGGTGCTCACCAGAAACGTTCAGGTGCGCACCTGGTTGTTTTCTTCTGTACAAGAACTTAGAAGGAGGAGACGGCTCCATCGCCGCAGCTACTTTGCTAAAGGGCCCAATTATATTTGGCACTTCAACTCGTATGATAAGCTTAAACCATTTGGTATCTGTATCAATGGATGCATTGACGGGTTTCCCCGGAAAATTATCTGGATGAATGCATTCTCCACCAGCAGTGACCCCAAAATCATTAGGGAGAGAATAAATGGCTGTCCAAGGAATGTAAGAGGTGATCGGGGGACAGAGAATGTCAAAGTCAGAGACTTTCAACGTTTTCTCCGTCGCAACATTGCGGACACCACAGGCATCGACAGCTACATCGAAGGGGCAAGCACAGCTAATCAGCGCACAGAGAGTTGGTGGGGCTTTCTCAGAAAGGAATCGACGGAATTCTACATCTCTCTCTTTACTGACCTCAAGGACCGTGGTTTGTTTGGAGGCACATAATTGGACAGAAGTCTAATTCAGTTCTGCTTTTTGGGCATCATTCAGGTAAGGTCGTAATGGTATATTAAACCCTGTAAGTGATGACATATACTTTTTTTTGAGAGAGAGAGAAATTCCCTAATTTAGTGAATTGGGAATTTTGGAGGGACTAATAAATCTTCTTGTGTCCCCTAGACTTATTGTTACCAAATTGTCCTACAATAATCATGCATAATTAAAGCAAAAATAGCTTTAACTTTTTGAGCACAATAAATTGTGTATTATTTTCTTACTTTCTACAATATATATAGCCTATATAATTTTTTTTTTCCCAGGACGAATTAGATGAGACCATCCATGTGTGGGATTCACATGTCATCAGACCATCAAAGAATGACAGAGTACCCAGTAGTCGACCCCGTATCATGTACATGTTTCCAGAACTATGCAAGTGATGACCACATTTCACCGGTGGACAAAGCTGACGTACAGTTGTGTCAGAGCAACTGCACATTTCGACCAGCGGTGCCATGTGACGCAGATATCTATGACCCCTGCAACATTCTGATGGTGGAGTCACAGCTTCATGTTCCAGCTGATGCTTATCAAGCAGTGGATTTGTACCTGCATTTGAGGAATGAGATAAGATCCACTCTCTAATGTGACATAGAACACATTTGCATCCATATAACTAAACTGATGTAATGCTTTATTCCATTATCATCTAAATAATACAATGAAGCACAGACATGAAAGAGAAACGGAGTCTTTATTGAACAATTTTGTGCTTAAAATTAAGTTTCCGTCTGCATAAACACAGTTTATGAATAAACAAGAACGTGTTTCATCTATTCTACTTGCTAGGTTGTCCTGCTGTTCAAAAAAAGACTATCTAAATTTAAGTGGAAAGAAAAGTAGAGCAAGCACATTTGGAAACTCTATTAACATCACTCAGGTTGGAAGCTGACTACAAATAGGATGGACACTAGTACAAAAAGCATTTCTAAAACAACAGAAAGCAGTGGCAGACAGCAGTAAAAGTGAAGTTTTGGTAGGTGACAGAGAGAGTGATGGCATGAGCAGAGCAGCAAAGTCATTTCCACAAAAGACCATTTTGGTCTTCATGTACTGATGCTATACCAAATGATATTCAAATACATTATTTCATTCTAAAACAGTGGTCTTGATACCTCCCACTGTCTATGTTGTGATATAGTTCCTATAGCTGCCCCTTCAATAACTTAATACTATTATGTTTGTTGTCAGCAGCTGTAGTAGCCTACCATAAGGCAGCTGGTACTGTACCTGTCTCCAAACCTCAGCTGGTACCCTGTTTCCACATTTACAATTAAATTATTTCAAGATCGACCTTATAGATCAATTTAGAGTGTCATATCTTCCATTTTTATTTAAAATCTGACATAGACCTGTCTGCATGCTAGTTTAGGCTACAATATAAAAATGATGTCACAAATGTGTCAAAATAAAAATAAAATGGGATAATTTTTTATTTTATTTATTTAACCTTTTTTGGGCCTCTCACTTCTGGGCTCTGAGTCAGATGACTCATCAGAACTAACCAATAAAACCTTCGCCTTGGAGCATGTGTAGACCCGCAGCATTCTCAATTTACTCTGTTCGTATAGTTGGGCCACTGTTACTTCAAGGGATACGGCATTATGGCTGTAATCACGAATATCAAACTCAAAGTTTTCCACCGGACCTTTGGATGATTGTCCATTTGGGGGTTAAAAAACAAACAAAAAACAGCTCTTTGCCTGTCTGCAGCAGCTCGCCCATAGTTCTAGATTTCTGTACCGACAGATGCCGTGTTCCGCCTCCATTTCGTGTTCTGATTTGGTGATAAGTGCCTCTCTCAGAGTTGAGCCATCCCATCTCAACCCGTCGGGTGACTTTGACTGCGAATCTGTTGCCAACACTGTGTTCTCTGTTCGTGGTAGCAGACTTTCCCCGTTCCTCCAATCTGACGACAAAATGCTTTTTAGTGCAAGCCGGTCCCCACATCTTGCGATATATTGTCCTAATTCCCCATCAGTCATAACAGTAATGACGTTGGTGTCGACCTGTAATCAGACAGGCAAGCGTCAAAAACGTTTCAAACAGTCATGGTGTAGCCGAGCATACGATGCATATTTCTTATGTCTTAACATTTTATTTACCTTGTCATCTTCCAGGGCATTAATTACACTTTCTGGTATATTTCGGCCTCTAAGGAAGGATAGCAAGTCCTCCTCTACCATCTTTTGGGAGTTACGGAGTTGTTAGCCTGGACGCTGGTGCGCACGCGAAAGTGCCAGAAACTTCTTTTCCCTTCCCCCCCCCCCCCCCCCCCCTCCATGACCCTTTAGGGCCTCCGTAGTGTACATATCAGACACATTATTTACTCCTACTTCTCTGGCAGAGGAAATATACCAAATCGTTTCGGCTGTTTCCCCACAGCGACTTGGTCAATTCGTCATAGTTTTTATTTATTTATTTATTTATTTATTTATTTATTTATTTTTAATCGGGTACCCTTCCTGATACAAGCCTCGGGACCACCACAAGTCGGACAGTAAACATAGTTTATAACATTACTGTTTGCGCTGGCCCACAGACTGTTTTCATTTTTTGTTGTTGGATTATATTGATATTGGATAATTGTATAGTTTAACAAAACTTTATGAATCAAACACGCATATAGTGTAGGTGACATTAGTACCGAATTCCGCCGGATCCTATTGGCCCTCTGTGCCAGTTTATTTAGTTTTGTCCACAAGGTGGCAGTAGCTAATAAGGAAATCTTCCGCCGATCAACATGTAGAGACGACGGTCTTTGCCTTTCAATCTTACAAACGAAGACGCTGACAGATTTCCAAGACGATGCATTTGCAAACACTTTGTTATTCAATTTATTCGACTAAAGCTGAAAGTAACGTTTTATACTCGAACGTTTACACAGAGTAGTGCAGCAACTGAATAGTTAATAGTTTAATAGCATTAAGAAAATCACATTCACTTAACATCCACGTTGTAGAGCATTCTTTGCAGTATGACCACCATATACTATTTCGAAAAGTTGCATTGAAATGGAATGCAATGAAATGGGTATGGGAACACGCCCACCTCTACCTTCCACCCCCTCCTCCCACCCCCTCTCCTGACAGATCCCAAATGCGCTTACACAGAGAACTCCTGTATTCTCCCTCGTTCGTGGAATTTAATAACTGTTTTGTCTCTGATCACCCCCCTCTGTTTGCTACTGTGCAGACAGGGTTTACAGGAGTCTTAACCCAAAGACACCGTCAGCCATGCAGTCTCCATTCTACCACCCTTTGGCAAACTTTCAATGCAAGTCACCATTTTCAGATTAAATTGTAATCATAGTAATTATGAGTCAATGGGTGTACAGATCAGACCGTCCTCATACGAAAATTGGTAAACGTACAACAGTTTGACGTGTTTTCAGAGAATTGGTTAGTGCTGGCTATGTTCAGGTGACTGTTCATGCAATTTTGTTGACTGTCACAAGAAAACCCTGAAGCATGTGATTAAACTTTTTAACAAAGAGAGACATGCATAAAAAACAACAACATTAATAACTACATTGTATTAGCCAAGCCCTATAGTTCTGCAGGCTGCTCATTGCGGAGAAAAACAGAAGGCCTGAAGGCAGCCAGACAGTGCTTAAGTATGTTTGTCTAGTTTTATGGCCCTTTTAACTCATAAATGCAAGAAACAACGGCTTGTTTTCCTGGCACAGTCACGTCTGTACATAGCAGCACCCCCTCCCTCCTCCCCCAAAAATTAAATAAAAAACATGAGACATGTGTGTCTGTATTTCCCTTTTACATTTATCAGACTTTGTTTGTGTTCTCCTCACCTGACTCTTTCACCCAGGAAGCCCAAGACCTACACTTTGTGCGTGCCTTAGAGTGGATTTGTGATATGATGGGATGTGCCACCAGTCAGGCATCATTACTTAAAGGTACCTCCCACTGCGGTGAAACAGCACAGACTGAGTTGTTAACTGATCTGTCTATAAGTCCGGCTCTCCACAGAATAGTGTAGGAACCATGGAGCCCCAAACTCGTAATTACCACATGGAGGGCAATGTTGCTCCCTCTCTACATCTCTTCTGGAGCCCTTTGAAGATGCCCCTTAGGGAGCTAGTTGTAATCAGGACACATGACTCATTGATTACTCCTCCACAGTCTTCCAGGAACATAGCACAGGGAGCGGACACTGCAGGGGGAAGGACGCAGATTGGGTCTTGGACACAAATCAGATCCTGTAAACAAGTAGATGTGCATGTCTGGAGGAAGAGGCGGCAAGCATGTGCTCAGCATAAAAGTTTAGACTTCACAGTTTAGTTTAGTTTTTTTTATATACCAGGTAAACTCGACATTGTAGTAATCAGTACACTGCGTGTCAGAGATACTGGCAAAAGTGAACGCATCTTTGTTTGTGAAAGAGTTGTGTTGGAATACAATGCATGTTTTACGTCAACAAAGAATATATTTGCTCTTCATGGTTACATTTAGCAGGATAGATTTCACTCTAATGTATTTTTATTGTGCATTGGGTTCCTCACTTTAATACCACATAATTATACACTGAACCTGCAGGAGGTTTCAAATCACAAATCACTGTCAAATCACTGGCAAAGAAAGTCAAATACTCTGAAAGGGATAATGTGGCGTTACTCTAAAACACATAATTAACCGCATAGCCCATCATTTTGCATCCTTCTCTTTTTTTATTTATTGTTTTCCTCACATTGGCTCCGTTAGGTGAGTCGAAGACAGGGAAACAAACGTTTTCAGCGGCAGTTTATTTGAGAAGCTTAAAGGTAAAAATTGGCGAAAAATTACAACATCATCTGACCAAAAGGTTTCCCCTCATAACCAGACTTGCAGTTCTTAGATGATGCCTCGTTTAGCACTGAAAAAGACATTTCAGCTGAACAGAATGGGCAAGGGAAGTGGACCGTAAAAAAGATAATAAAAGATGTCTTTTGATGTTTCTAGGCTTGCTCTCTGGACACCTGTGGGGTTGAACCCGATGACTTGGCTGTCCTATGTGAACATGTAGAATGGAGATAATTGGGTCATTATGTGTGAGGAGTCCGAATTAAAAGCCAGACGCAAAACATACGCTGAAAGTGGAACAGTGCATAACAATAATAGTGCAGACGCTGGAAAAAAGAGGGAAAATAATAGAATCAACTACAGGCAAGAGAAAACAGGCAAATAAACAGAAAGATTCTGAAACAAACTCGCTCTCAAACACAAACACATCCTGCAACAGCGGACTGTGATGAATGATGCTGGCTGTCCGTTTTTTTTATTATGATAGTTGTATGGCAGTGAAGCGTTGTGTGTGTCTCGGTTGATGGCTCCTGTCTTCACCTAGCAGCGTATCAGTGATGTGGGGTGTGTCGTCTGGGCCTGCACAAATAGCAATAACAAGAGCCAGAGGAGCATGGAGCTGCAGACATACTGCACACACACCCCGAGTCGTCGCTGGCAATGTTCACCTGAACAATCACAGTGTTCAAGCAGCAGGAAAAGGCCTGCAGCACAGAATGCTGAAAAAAGGCCGAGGGATGAATACTGTCCACCTACTAGAGTGTTGCACTCAAAAACATTGGTCGCATTGTCTCTTTATCTCATCACAGGCGAGGTCGTTTTGCTCCTCAGTGGACGTCAGCGGTCGATTTCCTCTGCTCATTTGTCTCCATTTAAGTCGTGATGACTGCATGATAACATCAGAGGCAATTTAAAGTCTGCGTTCCTCCTGCAAAATGCAAATTATGAAGAAGCCAGATGACATTCAGAGAGGGCCTGTGCATGTTTACCATCTTATTCATACATTTTTCTGTCTGCATTTGTCTTTTGCATTTATTGTGTCTCCTATTGTTGTTTTTGTGGCAGCAATTCAGGCGCGAGTAATTCTTTATTTACTTACATTTAGCGTCTTCTTGCAGTCTGGAGAGACCGCTCAGCCTAATCAGGGTCTTCTTTGGGGTGGGGTGGGCTATTCTTATTTGCCAGTTGACATTTGGTGAAAGGGCGTTAAATGAAAAAGTCACCTCACACCATGAGGTAGAGGACTCACACCAAAACTAATTTCAGACACGTTGTGTTTGTGTGTTAAGAGGAGCTTATGTTTGAGTGGTAAGAGGAACTCGTTTCAAGGCGAGCTCAAGGCAGGACACCCGCTCTCTCTGAGCTGTGTGAAGTGTGCTGGCTCGCGCCTTTGAAGAACTTCTCTTGGAAATCTTTTTTTTTAATAAACAAAGTTCACATAAGATGCTTTTTTTTTTTGTCTTCTTGCTCATTGTAGGGGCTGGATAATGGACGTAATTACATGTTGATAACCTGTGTTTGGGACCTCGTTGTCTTAGCATTATCATTAGAAAAGGGCAGGCTGAGTACCTTCCTTGCCCTGTAATTACTTCAGAGAAACAGCATAATGAATGCAATTGGGTTATATCGAGTAGTACAGGTAGTTTAAAAATGCAGCGTAATTAGAGAGAGGATATCTATCTATCTATCTATCTATCTATCTATCTATCTATCTATCTATCTATCTATCTATCCTATTCAGTTGAATCCAGTTGAATCCAGTTGTATCATGGTGTGACTCAGGGCAAACACGATCCATGGAGTTGACAAAACTGACTCTCTTCCTAGTGACGAGGCATCTACTGAAGTAATCGGGCTCCAATTTGAGCCACTTCGCTTTCAGGCCACTTGCTTAAAACAGTGAAGACGAACAAAAGCGTGAGCAGAAATGATGGGGGAGACGGGTCCTGAATAGCAGTGGCCGAATGTAATCTCCTCATTAGACGCCAGACTCATCCAGGGAGGGTTGGAGCTCTGCAGGGGGCCGTGGTCTCACAGATTTGCTATGAGGAAATGGCAAAGCGCTGAGAATGTGTAGTGAAGCAAAAGTCAGCTGACAGCTCTTTAAACTGGCTTTGTTTCTTTCTCTTCACTGCACACTCGTTTTACTGCTTGGCAGACTCTGCCGTTGACATTCTCTTTTTTCCCCTCATGTAGCTGATAGACACCCAAGAGCAGTCAGAGATTTTTGAAACAATTACGCTTGTTCTTATAATTAATGCATGCAAAACTTTTGCAGAATAAATGTATTTTTTTGGGATTTTCTCCAGACAATACAAGCCTCCAAATGTAATGAGGCTAAAATGTAATGCACAAATCTTAGAGGGGCATGCTCTTGCACTGTTTTTGGTGACCCTTGTTTTGTGCTTGAGCAAAGTGGGACTTCTAATTAGACCTCTGAAGGAAGTCTAGACAGAGGGTGTCGTTGGTGTCTGCATTTGTTCACTCATCCGTCCCAAATGAGAGAATAGTCCAGAGGTAAGAGTCAATAAAGTTATGGTTGTAGCTAACTGAGGCTGAATTTATTATCTATTTAGTCAGTCAGCGCATTAGCCACAGTTCTTCATTTCGGTCGCATAAACTTTTCTTTTTTTTTTTCTCCCTCTCAGCCAGCTTGTTTTTTTTTATTTGTAAAGATTTGACTTGAGCGTGATGAGGCGTAAGATTACAGTGCGCATACTTTATGATGAGCCTTCTTGTTTCAGCTTCTTTGGCACCGTACCAATATCATGCTGAGATGGCAAGACTATATGACTGCCAAAGACAGGGAGGAGAAGGACCAAAGAGGAGCAGGACAGCCGACTGAAGTGTAGCCTAATCATTGGGCAAGCGGGGATATACTCTGGTGGCAAGGTAACCACAGGCCAACTGAGCTTTTTTGTTTGTTTGTCTATGAAATGCAGCTTTTGAGCCAGAATTTAGATGAAAACGTTACTCTATAGTTTTATAATTGCTATATATGCCTCTATACTAGACAGGCTAAGAACTTGCAATAACATAGGAAACATTCATCACAGTACAGCGACTGTACTACCAGTTTTTTTCTACATTGAAATTGCGGTTTCCTTTTCATGATTCATGGACTTCTAGTAGGAAGAATGGCGGCGTTGCAGCAGAGGTGCTGGCACACTACCAAACATTCAATAGTGCTATACCCGGCCAGCCAGGCTTGCTGTGTCCATGGCGGTAGTGCAGTTCCCTCAGTTCCCAAATCTGAAAATGAAGCCATCGTTTCAAGGTGGTAAAACTACGCAGTGCTGCTTTAAACACCAATACACGTTGCTCTTTAATTGAGACGGTGTTTACAAAAGTGATTGATGACATTGCCATAGACACAGCAAACTCAATTAAGGGCCTACAGACGTGAGTGGCTGGGGAATATTTGTGCATGCTGAGAGGAGCTGCTGTTTCGGGAGTTGATCTCACACCTGGAAAAGCCACTTAGACTTGTAACCCACATTGCGGCTCTGTTAGCAGATGTCAGGCTAAAACAGGTCACATCACAGTGCGCTCACTCTTACTTAGATCCTTCTATAAATACAGGACTGGTTTCGTCCTCTGCAAATCCACTTACGGGCACATAGGAGATGGCCTAATCTCCGCGTAAGAATGTGCCAAATGTTGAGTCTTGGACTGCTGCCTGCCAGTGTGACGGGCATGAAGCGATGAAGAAGTGGAGAGGATGTCTGTCATTAGCATTCTGTCCTGTGCGATGGTAAAGTGACATAACGGATCAGTCCTTGCATAGTATTGTAGTCTCAGATTAGCTTCCCTTCCATGCCTGCGTATGTGTGTCTGTGTTTGTGTGTCTGTGTGTGTGTGTGTTCTGCTCCGAAGTTTTCACTGCTGCCATTGTGTAGACCGGGATCCTGTGCCTCACTGCGGGACCGCTCAAGGCGCTTGGTAAACACAGGAAACACAAAACCCCTAAGTACATCCCTACTGTGTTTGGAGGACTGCCATGACAACACACAGTGGATCTCCCGGTGAGCTGGGGTATTTGTTAGGTGGATGCACACTGAGATATGCCCAAACTTTGCCCCCTTGCGTGGCCATTGCCTCTTTGCCGACCGTCTGACTTTTACTGCGGGGATGCAGAATTTGTCAAAGACAGGAATTCACCCTTGGCTCTCACAGCATGCCGAAATCTAAAGGAATGCCTGGATAAAAATCTGAAAGAAAGGTAAACAGCCTAATCTGCTCCATGGATCTCAAAACTGGAATCCTGAGATAAGGCCAGGGAGCGCTGCTCTGTGGGTTTATGACACAGCAGGCTTGCTTTTCGCCTTAACTGTGTATGGCCGTGGGCCTCCAGCTCTAGATTAGCCCCAACTCTCCCCAGAAACAACTGTCAGTGCTAATCTACGATGTGAGCACAGGTCATCTGGATGCCAGATCCAAACACTGAGCCGACATCTAAGCTGGTTTCTTTCCCCAAAACTTTCCTCTTCTCTCCCTCGTCATTCTGTTTCCTCTCACCTCATCTGCCTTTCGCCCTTTTTTTTTTGCTTTAGTGACCACAGAGGAGGAAAATCCGCGCGAGTGCACTTCCTGCAGAGGATGTCTTCCCCGCTATTGATTCAGTGGCGGGTGGATAACGCTCTCGGCGCAGGCTGTCAAAAGAAGTGGGGAGAGACGAGCATCGATTCACTCAGCGCACACACACAGAGATCAATGGAATGGATTTGCTAAGGAGCCATGCATGCGGCTATTGTCAGACTGTACGGCAAGGAGGCAGACAGGCGGTGGAGAGCAGGAGCGTTTGTCATTTCTTGTCATATTTGTTTAATGCTGATCCTATTTGTCAAGTGGCGCCGTGAGGTAGCGTGACTGCGTAATCCCGACTGAGGTCATGTTGTGCAACGTTCCCATGGAGGATACTGTAATTGTTGTTTTGAACCGGAACACCTCGCTGCCACAGCATAAAAGAACCACAAACTGTCTCAAATGAGCACTTTTAGACAGAACGCTGGAGCTCCGGTGTACTTTCAGTTTGCTCAATATGTTTTTGTGCGCTCTGACTGCCCGCCCCTCTGAAGCGCGCTTTATGAAAACAAAGTGCTGGGAAGTGTTTAAATTCCCCTTCACGCTCGCCTCCGCCGCCCCCGTAAATACTGTATCATGCGTATCTTCAATTAATAAATCTGTCACGTCTCCTTTCGAGTCTGTTGGTTCACCTCCTCCATAAACTGTGCAGATAATAGCTGCCCGTTACAACACACCGAGCACATGTCTGAGTGAGGTTAGATTGTATTTCACCAGGTCTTTGATGTTAAAACTTGACCTCACTGGGATCTGTGCACTTAAATGCTCGCGTCCTCTCCTCTCCGTTGCCGTCCTGTTTTGATACACGTGGGCCTCATCTGTTTTTTATTCTGATGCGAAACACATGTGCGGGGGGAAAAATATGATTTATCTCAGCTACAGTCTTTCTCTCCGACTCCTCGGCCTTCATGTGCAAATACCCCCTGACAAACCAGCCTATGGTGTCACCATGGGTTGTCCTGTTCAAAGACACTCCGGGGTCAAACCGACTGGGTCAGCCTCTCCCAAAGTGACAAAGTTTTTTAAGCCCAAACTCGCCCCATCTCTCTGAAAACACACAGGGGCCCCCAGGGGAGACTCAAGTCCTTTCCGCACACTGCGGGCCCGCGCTGATTTACTGCCTTGGTGCGCAGCCCATATAAACATCATCCGCATGTCATCATCCAGGCCTTTGAGGGAACTTTTTCGCAGAGGTGCAATGCGTATATTTACAATTTGCACGCCTCTCAATATGATGAAACATCGCGATGATGATGGGATTCTTTCATCTTTATGACCACAACAGACCTAAAATACTTATCTCGGTTTATCTTGCACCACATTCACTGTCAGGTGTGAATGTTTATCTTAAGAGCCATAAAGGGAAGTTCAGCTGCCACCCCTTTTAACATATTTATGCCAGGAAGCTGTGGTGCTAACTGCCTGGAGCTGATAAAGGAAGGCTGACCATATGTTCCCTTTGGGTAACGACCAGCCTATCCTTTTTAAAATAATTGATTAGGACATTTTCTTTTTTTTTTTTTTTTGCATTTCCACCCACGGCCAAATCCTTTCTCTGCACCTCTTAGCCCTGCTCACAGCGAGATCCATTTCTTGTCTATAAGCCCTCCCCTTCAACTTCCCTTAATACCTCGGTACAAAAGGTTAAATCCCCCTCGGTTGCTTTTGTATCAAGTTTCAAAGACCCATTCATCAGTATAACATACACAAATGACAATACCATGCGTCGCTTAAAACTTTTGCACTCTCCAACATGAAATTATCAGGTTTCACACTGCACTTTGTAATTTTTTGATTTTCTTTTTGGTAGAACCTCCTTAAAATGATCACCTCTGTTTGTCTGCCAAAAAACTCACACTGATGCATGTAATCTTAAAGGCTTTTTAAGTCATGGCTCCTCTAATTCTAGAACTACGTATAATTAAATGACTGGAACCCATCTTGATATCATCCTGTGTCCTACAGTTGCAGCAACCAAAGACTGCGTGGTGGATCAGTCTGTTCCCTGCGTGACCCCTGACCTGGTGCTGAGGTAGGGGTCAGCCTGTCCAAATCATTCCAGAGACAGGACCTCAGGGTGTTCCGCCGAGTGTTAGCGAAGGCAGCTGAAATTACATTCACATGCTCCTCACTTTGTTTGGTTTCTGCCTTTTCAGCCTCGATACTTGCCTTAAAAGGGTTGAAAAAACAACAACTGTGAAAGAGGAACTGAGGGAACACGAGAGGGACAAGGTGGATATGGAGTTCTGAGGCAATAAAAAAAAGGAGCTTCTTCATTTCTAGAAGTATTCTCTGTTGGATCCTTTCCACCGCACCTGCGAGCTGTGACCTGTTTCAGATGAGGGGGAGGTGGGCTGCAGGAGGCTTGCAGACTAACCGCTAACTATACCTGAGAGACAGGGACAAACAAACCACACTGCAAACTACTGACCCCAAGGAAATGCTGCAGTTTGCCCCATAACAAGCGATTCCCCGAGCCAAACAAAATTTAATTGGATGGTCTAGCACAGGAGGAAAAATCCAACCTGCATTGTTTTCTTTTTTTTTCTTACCAATTGGTGAAGAAGCTATTTTGAAAATGCCACAAGCGACCTGGTGTGAGAAGAGGAGGAAAGGCCATAAAAGCGTATGCAGGGGACAGGTTTACGCTCATAAAGTGAATGGAATATTGACTCTTTAAGGCGCGCCAGCTGAGGCCGCTTTGGCTGATGACTGCGCAAAAAAAAGAAAGAGGGGAGACGGCTGGGACGACATTCTGAAACATTTTACAGGCGCTGGACCGGAGTGCATTAGGCATGGGGCTGTAGGAAGCCCTGGCTTTCAAGTGGACATTGTGAACACACACCTAACGGGTTTATGGCTTCTTGTGGAAAGGGGAGCAGCCACACGTGAAGGGCACGCAAACATTGAGGAGGGGGAGAGGGGGGGCAGAGAGGGGGTCATAAGCAGAGATGGCTAGAAAACAAAGATAAAGTGCTCTTGCAGCGCCGCACACCCAGGCTTTTAATAGAAATAAATGCTCCAGACCCAAACGTTCACCAGTTAGGAAGCAATAAAGGCTTGAGGAGTCAAAAGGGAATTGACATGGTGGCTGGTGTGGGACTTGTTAATGGCCATATGGGAGCAGCGGGGAGGGTCCTGCAGCAGGAGGGGAGGTACCTGTGGGGTCCCGTGCTCTCCTGTCACTCTGATCTTATCAGGGGAGCCGACCAAGAGGAGGACCAGCTGTCACTCTCGCCGATCTTTTGATGTGCTCCTCCGCCGCTCGCGCACACACACACACACACACACACACACACACACCACTTCAGAGGAGTCGAGGCTTGTTTTTGTTCATAATGAGGATTGGTTTCTTTGTTGCCGGGCTGGTCGACAAACCCCACAGTCAGAAGGGGGGAGAGTCGGGGGGGTAGATAAAGCGAGATAGTTACAGCTCTCAAAGGATATGTGAGGCCAGGGTGGTTCAATTTAGTTGTTTAGAGCCCAGGGCTCGACAAAAGAGAGGCAGTGCCGGGAGCTGACGCAGGACATCCTGGCCATAAAACAGCTAGGGACTTCCTCGCCGAGACTCTGGAACTGATAAAAGGGGAAACGCAGAGTATTTGTCTGAATGTCTGCGACACAAGTGCACTTGGCTTCTAATGGGCTGTGTCGTCTAATGGAAAATTAGGCAGTTTTTGGAAAGTGGCCCTCTAAGCCACCAGGTGATCGAGGGGCAATTGTTTTTACCCAGCCAAGCGTTCAAGCTCGTACAAATTGACAAGAGTTGAACAAGAAAAAGTCAAGTAAAGTTTAGGGTACAAGTGACACTGACATGTGCGACTATCGACAGCGAGTTTCATCTTTCCGGAAGGATTACTGGAACACAGGCCGTCATTTTTTTCAGATCCCACTCATTTCTTTAATCTTCTGCTGTTTGTTAAATCTTGCGGTCGGACCGTCTTCAGCGTGCCTTCTGTTTTCTATTTTCTCAACCATATCTTAACGCAGACAGCTTAGTCACATTACCAACACAAAAGGGATATTTAGCCAAGTCAGCGCTGCTTCGGGATCGAGGGGTGGAACTGTGTACAAACATTCCTCTGCCCTCGAAGGATGAATCCTTTGACTCGGGTTCCTTTGACTTCAGAACCACCGCGATGAGAACATTTGAAGCCTTGCCCCAACCGCCGTGGCTACCGTGGGATTTGGGAAGAGCGTCGACTCTCCCTTCAGAAAGTCCCCATAAATTCAACCGGCATGCCTTTGAACATCATCAAGACATGAGAGAATTAGATCCTTTACTTTTCATAAGATATGTGTGCCGACATGTATGAACCCTCACTGATCTCCCCCTCCAGGTTAGTGGCAACACCCCCAGCCCTGGGTGTTGCCATTAGTTCCGCCCTCTGAGACCGCCTTGCAGCCACCTTGTTTTTGACCCCGATTAAACATCGGCAAGGTCCAACAAAGCAACAGTTTTGGCAAAAACCAGCATTTTTTTTCTTCACACAGTTAAACCGGCTGTCTTTTTGTGACCCAGAAGGAGTTCAAGCGAATTAGTTGCACGGGGTTGCTCCACTGGAGTTAAGGATGGAAATTAAAGATCTAAATTTTCTTTTAGATCATACAGGACCTTTAATTCTGATAACTTCACTTATCCTATTTAGCTCAAGCATAACAGAGTCTAGGAAATACGCTGTTCAGATCCAAAATATTAATGACATCAAACCCGATGAGTTATTATATTCTGAGTTTAAAAACCTCGGAATGCCGCAGCTAAGAAATGGCGAGTTACAGTGGTCCTGCATCCAATTATCCGTTCTCAAACTTTGGTTTGTTGACTTCAAACAGAGAGGCTGATGTTGGCCTCTGCAGGCCGGGCCTGAAAGCCTCCCCTTCTCTCACATGCACAGGGATTTCTCTGTGTCAGACAATTGCCTTGCAGGAGCGAGGCACCCTCACAATGCCCTCTGTTATACCGCGAGTGCGTGCTCTCCCTGCACGGCGAACTTTTGAACCACCTCTTGACCACAGCTTGAAGGGAGTTGAGACAATGGTTAGTAAACACACCGGAGTGAATGAAGGGATTAGGCATTAAATGACAGGATGTGCTTAAAGAGGAGCAGGTGGTGGTAGAGGAAGGGCCAGCTAAGCCTTGCAGGAGCGGAACGTCATGCGTCTCCCTGAGCCTTTTTTTCCTCTCTGCAATGCTTCCCTTCCTTCCGTCTTCGTGCTCTATCGGCATTGCTCTCGATCTTTCACACTCGCCTCCCGTGGCTCGTCCCTCCGCTCCGCTCTCCGTCCGCTTCTATCTCTCCATCTCTGAGTTTTCTATCTTTATTGTCCTCACGTCGGTACAACCGGAGAAGCCTGCTCCTTAACTCTGGCCTCAGACAATTGACATTCATGAGGTTGGACATTCAGGTCTAGCCCCATTCATATGTACAGTGAGCAAAGGGACAAAAGCCACCTCCCCCTCCCCCACGCAAGGGGATTGCAGAGGAGCTGGGTGAATCTTCAGTTTCACTGAGCCACTATGTTGTTGCTGCTGTATACAATGCAAGTTTAATACATCCCTCACCACCGATGGGCTCTTTTGTGCTACTGAGTTTTAAGCCTCATTGTTCAGATATTTAATCAGATAAAGTTCTGATGCCCGCAGTGATACAGCTGTCTTTATAAAGAAGAAGCTGATTCATCCACAACCCCCACACACAGCTACACCATTCAATCAGTATCATACTAAAGATCCAGATAATAACCCCCCCTCCCCACCCCCCTGAAAATCAGAGTTACTGTTTTTACCATGGAAGCAATTTTCACTTCACCTCATGTTGGAGGAGCAGTACTGGTTTTCAAACCTGCTTCTAAATTGTGCTTATCACGCTCGCAGATGATCGTCCATTAAAAAGCGAGGTTTTCGCTTAGCAACAAGGAAAATTAATACTTTCAGCAGTGAATTGCAAAAACAGTCTGACACTGCGCAAACATTACTTCTCTTTAAATATCATGTCTGAGGCCACATAAACCAACAACCAAAACTGTCTGTTGTGGCATGTGTTTACACACGCAGCTCTGATTTGCTGCCAATTTTTTACATGCCGCCCTTAAGATGATCCCGTCTTGCTTTATGCGACCACGGGAAAAAAAAGCAAAACCTCCCTTATTTCCATGGGAGCATTATGGGTAAGAGTGGAAAACTCCTCTCATAGGGGCATAATGACTTTCTAAGCCCTGCGCTTTTCAGCATGCTCGATCCACAACTTACACATCTGTGGCCCATAACTCAGGCACATACGGTAAAAGAATTTCTAGTCACACAAAACAAGGATACCGAGAAAGGAGAGGGGAGTTTCTAGAAGATGGGTAGTGTTGCTGTTGTTTTGCAAAAGAGAAAAATCTGTTTATTAAACGCTCCTTGCCAAGTTAATGCTCAAATAACTGAGGCGGAGAGGGGAAATGTGCACATCTTGGTGCCGAATTATGTGTTTTGAGAGCACGGGCAGACTGGGAGGGGCTGCTTGCGTGCTCGGTTTTCAGATGACCTCATGCACAAGCAAGAGGAGCGCCCCTCCTCCAACTGTAGCCTAATGTGCACCACGTCCAGCACAGTTTAATTAGCGCCCGTCTGTGGCCCAGCCGCTGCGGTTATTGCTCCTTTTATTCTGCTGTCACCTGTTTGGAGCATTGACCTTGTTCTACAAATTTAGCAGTGCGGCAGATGTGTTGAATGTTTATAAAGGGCTAATTGCAAATGA
The DNA here is from genome assembly GCF_046127955.1 of Nelusetta ayraudi. Classification (NCBI taxonomy): domain Eukaryota; kingdom Metazoa; phylum Chordata; class Actinopteri; order Tetraodontiformes; family Monacanthidae; genus Nelusetta; species Nelusetta ayraudi. The sequence goes on along the minus strand of NW_027466058.1, from coordinate 7,341,767 downwards.
CTCGGATTTGGAAATTTAAATAAACAATGTCTTGTTGACAAGAAAAAAAGGGGCAGTGCGGTGACCTGATGTGTAATGAGATCACCGACCAAAGCAGCTCAGAGGCGTACATCCACTGCATTACCTGTCCCTGTGCTCACAGTAGCCTGTAATGACACCGTGAACTAAATATATCTCTCTGGACGGTGACAATGTGTCACTGCAGTCTGATTTAGAAGGTGCGTGTGAGGAAAGCTGAGTGTGGGTGAGAATCAGTTATTTTTGTTTTGCTGATTAAACCTTCCCATGGCTAATGGGTGCTAAAAGACAACACCTCTGTGTAGTCAGATCCAACATCTACACTGACGATGGCCCCATGGCAATCTGTGGGGAATATTTTAAAGCCGAAACCTTCCCCCTCACTTTACATGCCTATAAAAAGGTTATGACTATTTACAAGTGCACCTGTTCACATGCAGCATGTTTCCGTTTTGCCCACATGGGTGCCAGGGCTTTGTCAAATGATTTGTTGCGCATCCATCGATATTGTTGACGAGATACATTTTCCTTCAAATGGAAAAAAACTGGCATCAATCACCTGCAAGTGTTTTTTTTTTTATTATTGACAGAGCCAAAGAAGGCGAGTGCAACTCTGAAAACGCCACAACAAGAGGTCAGAAGAAAGCAAATCAAAGACGTGTGCAGCACAAAGAAAGACAAGTTTGCAATCAGCACGGGCACAAAAAGGTTCCTGACCTCTCCATTGTGTCTGTGATGCGCCCTCACAGATGAGCCACCACTACAGCTGGAGAGGTCGACCTGAACACAAGGTCAAACTGACATAGTCTCGTTATAGTCAACATCAAAGACAAGTCCAGCCGTGGTCACGCTCTCTCCCTGAGCTGGGTTGAAAACAGCAGCACTAATCCCCCCCGGACCACTCGCCCTCGCTCTTGTGAGGACGACAGAGGTCAGTTGGATGTACAAATCCAAAAAATTTGATTCACTTGTAGCGACTAGCTTAGCTGCAACACTATCTTTGAAGTCGAAAAGGGGTTTTGGCCTTTGGGCTTGTCTTGACACTATTGAACAATGGTGCTGAAATAAACTGTGCCTGTCCATTTGCGCTTTTATTCAAAGAACAGCGGCTGCCTTTTCTTCTCGAAAGCAGCCTAGAATTTTTCTGGTTAAAAGAGGAAAAAAAATAAGAGAGGAAAAAAAAAGTTCTCCACCGAGATTAAATCTGTAGGAAACAGAACTTCAAAGGAAAATTTGATGAAATGCTGAAAATGTTTGTCAGCCCCATAAGCTTCTTAGTTGGGGACTCTTAAGGTCAAGGCGGCTGCCTAATGGGAGAAAATATTAGTATGTCTGACCAGTGGAGAGAGCGCTGATGTTTAGAAGCTCAGTCCCTGGATGATTTACCTTCTCTCGTGGCCTTCTGCTAACCCCGTCTTTGAAAGAATTTTAATGAAAAGATATCAAGGCCGATTTCGGAAATGCGATTATTACGGGACTCTGTGCAGCTGCCCAATGTCTAATCTCCACATGACAGCTCAGAAACGAGGAGCCTCTTATCATCTGTCATTCCGTACTAAATCCTCGGTGCCCCTTGCCATATACACCAACTGTTTTAAAACCTCAGGCGACTCCCCAGAAACCTGAGCCTCCACGACCGTCATCTTAATGTCTGTTTGTGAAATCGTAGGAGTGAGACTCGTGTGCTCAAAAGCACCACTGCGAGTCTGTTTACTTTACATTTAAATGACACGACAGGTTTCGCCCTCTAACTAAACACAACCGTCTGGTGGTGTGATTGTTGAAGCTGCAACTTATTAAACCCACGGCTGGACAGACTCAGCCAACCAGTTAAGGAGCTGTTAGCATTATCTCTTAATTAGTCAACATCAGTGGGACGTTTGCGTGAAGACGTTTTCCCACGACATTAAACAAGAGGAAAAGAGGATAGCGAATTAGCTAGAATTGTTGCAAACACATTTTTTAAAAATCTAATTATTAGTGTGATTAACAGTGTGTATTGCAAATATTAATATCAAAGCACATCTCAGCTCAATCTGTGATGTTGTGACTTCTAAAAAGGAAAGTAAACTCAGTTGAGGGTTGTTGGTATTTTTTTTTTTTAAACAAAACTGGTTTATTTTATTATTGTAAGTAAGGATGGATAAATTGTAAGAATTACAGAAAAGAAAGACTTTACTGAAAAATAATCATACTTTTTCAACAGGAAATGTACAAAGACTAGGAATCTTTTTCTAGGGTATACATACAACAATATCACCAAAAAGGCTCATGAGACTGGCATGTACATGCTGTGATTTACATTATATTTCAACATAAATATCTACAAATTAAGTGTATCTATACAAATTGCGTTTTACATATCTTATACAATGCACCCAGACACAACAACTTTTAAACAAGACCATCAGTGCACCAATGCATTCCGGTTTAATTGCTGCATTTAGGGTAATGATTACGGGGATTGTGCTGAGGGACCAGGTGAGCTCAATCACAGAGGTGCTGTTTTCTCATTCTGCCTGTGGGTGGAGGGGGACTTTTTCTACACTAGAGTCATGACCTTCAAGGAGGCAGGCTGGAACCGACGAATCTTCTTCTTCAGGGCTCGGGAAGCTTTGATGCGACAGGCGGACGGCTCGGGGCGCGGGACACGCTGGAGTGGCTGTCCAGCGGCAGTGGGCCCCAGAGCACCGTCAGCCCACACCAGACCCCTGTCCTCCCCCTTATTGTCCACCTGGTCGTCCTCGTCCAAGGACAAGCTGCTGTCAGAGTCCGAGAAAGACTGGAAGCTCTGGCTGGACTCGCTATCTCCAAAGCGGTTGGTGGTGTTATCGCTTATCTCGCCATCACTGCTCTCGGCAATGGTGGAGTGGAACAGTGAGGCGCATTCAGCTGAATACTCAGACTCACATCTGGGTGGGTAAAGGCTGGACATGTGGAAGGGCGCCGGCGGGTATCTGGCATTAAGATTGTGGAAAAAAGAATTGGAGGAGATGGACGACTGGAAGGATCGATGAGGTCCTAGCCATTGGCCTGACTTGACGCTCATACTCCGGACCATGTGCACACCTCCTACTGCCTGGGGACCTTTTGACATGTGACGCTGAGCACATGAGGCCTGGATGGTCTCCACTTCAGAAGGCCATTTAGCTGATCCCTGCCTCTTTTTCCTCTGGTCAACGGGATGCTCGTAGTCCACGTTATGCAGTCTGCGACTTTTGCTGGACTTTGGAACAACAGGGACTGGGTGCTGCTTTGGGTGGTTCTTGTTGGTGTACATGAGTCCTGGGCTGGAGTGGCTTGAGTCTGAGCCCGAGCCGTGTTTGCGCTCCTCCGTGTAGAGAGTGGTCGATTTCTGGGTGGCTTTTCCTTTGCCTGATATCCTCTGTTCTCCCTTTGAACCACCGCCGACCTCTCTGGTCTTTTCACTGGAACCATGATGCTGTCTCACCATTTTGGGCTTTTCGCTGTTTTTTCGTCTCAATTTCACGGCTTTGGTCTTACGATCTGCCTGTCTGACTTTGACCCTTTCAGATCCAGCAGGTACAAATTTGGCATGGACAAACTCTGGAGAGGCAGTGTGACCAGGCTGAGCCTCAAAGACTCGGCTCTCCTCTGTGCTTGAGTTGCATGCCATCATAAGCTCTTGTCTTTGACCATTCCTCTCCTGTGGTCTTGACTCTGTATTGTCCCCGTATCTAGTCTCTGAATTGCTTCTTGCTAAACTATCACACTGTCCTTGATGTTTATGACTTCTTCTCAGAGATGCAGTGGCGACTTCGTCAGAGCTGTACTCCTTAATGGCAACAGGGTAGGAGTATCTATATGGAACCTCTGGGGCTTTAACAGTCTGCATGTTGTTTTTATCAGCTCTCTCTAGGCTGGAGTATGTCATGCTGAATTCTTTGGGGTTGCTATCTAAGTTGATGTCTGTGGTCTGGGGTGGGAGAGGCTTGACCACGGAAACATTTTTCAGCGGAACTTCAGGGAACACAGACACAACGTCAGTAGGCTTTATCTGATAGTCACTGCGCATCTGCAGAATATCTCTGCCTGTGTCAGTGTGGAGCTTACTTAGGCTGCGCAGTAGGAGTTTGTCAATATAACCATGATTCTTAGTCCCATAAGCCATTTGTGCTCTCTGCAGGGAGTCGGTATTGTTCATTGGAGGTCCTTGGCCCTGTAGAAATCCAGGTGTTGCTAGTTCACCATTGGAGAAAATTGGGCTCTGGAGAGCCACAGCGTGCAGGGGGCTCGGGTAGTGATACACCTCAGTTCCATTGCGGGACACTAGGTTACTTTGGAACTTGGGATCCACCGCAGAGGTCTTCAGGTTTGTGCACACTGAGGGTTTCCTTGCATCAGCAGATTTGTAGCAGCCCAGTCCTTGAGCCATCATCGTATCAAGATCACCTGATGAAATAAAATGAGAGATTAACCCTCCAAATTACTGCATTTCCTAAAATCACAATGATAATATTCCGTAAAATAAACAATGAGCTGCACAGAAACAATTGCGGCATGCATGCATCTATTATGCAACAGTTTATTCTATATACAGAGAAAACAGATTTGCTTACCTGTTGACACAGGCCTCTGTCGTGCCTGTTCATTGCTGCTAGTGTTTTTCCGGATCCGGCTACTGCCAAGGTGAAGGCCGGTGGCTCGGGGAGGGTTGGGTTGGGTAGTGCTTTCATCGGCAGAACGGCGGCGACATACATCAACTTGTGATGGAGGACCAACGTGAGAGTTTGCAGGGCTCATAGGAAGAAGCAGAAGGCTTGTCTGGGAGGACGACAAGCTCTCGCTGTACACAGAGGTGCAGGAGTTGGACAGTGAACAAGATCCACCGTCGCTGAGCTCATAGAAACCTAGAGAGAGTGGAGGAGTGGTTAGCTCGGGACTTTTCTTGATTCTCGGGTGAGTGGCTAATTTGCCAGCAAACAATCGGCGTGGGGAGACTTTCTGAGTGTGCGATGTCACACCTGAGCTTGGCCTGCTGTCGCTCTCCAGCTGCTCGGTAGAGGCTTTGCTCACATCCAGTTTCAGCTCACTGATCTGTTGATCCAGCTGTTGCAAGTGTGTCTTCAAGCCAACATCCTGTTTTCGAAGACGTGACTGTGAAAAAGACAACACAACAGACGTGATTCAGCACCTTTTTTCCGAGTGACAAACCTTAAAAAAAAAGAATACGGTAAAGAAACAAGCAAATTTGGTCGTGACTTAAGTCTTAAAATGTATGTAAATGTAGACGTATTCGAACGGAGAAATTTTACTAAGGTCTACATGACAGATAAAAGAGACTCTAATGTACAGCCATCAGCAAAACAAAAGCGACCCAGCTGCGGCTGATGATTAACCCCAGCAGGACATGGGGGGGTCACGGAAGAAGCAGCAGTGGGTAACTCATTTCTCCCCCACAGAGATGGCCTGGCCATTGTGTAAACTACTAGAGGAGGAGAGGTGAGGGGGTTGGGGTGAAACCATGTTTGCTTTGCAGTTTTTGGGCTAGACATTTACTGTTACAGTCATTTGTCAAATGGGCGATTGGGTTCATTGCTCGCACCGTTGAATTAATGCTTTAATTCCCGTGTACGATCAAGTCGGTTTTCAAGTCTGGCAAACATTTCATGGAGACTGCTCCGGGCCATTAAGTGAGTCTGTGTAGGCAGCGGCAGTGTTCAAAGTTGCGGTCAGCCTGCACGAATGCAAAACAAACCTTCCGTTGTTCTGGTAATTGCTATTGCATCCTTTGATGCATTTTACCCACGCTGCAGGCTAAAAGTCCCCTAATCCCCGTGCTTCCTCCGAAGGGCAACAACAGCAGGCTACATGGAAAGAAAAAAAAAGCCTGCCATGGAAAAACTCTGTGCAGTTCCAGTTGTCTCCAACACTCACAAGCCTACTGTGACTGATACTCTCAGGAGATTGTAATTCATGGCAAAAAATATCCTCCTTCAAAAACATCTCACCCCCCCCTCAAGTATTTCCTGGCTATAGTTGTTAATGATTGAGGTTTGCCTCCCCTGCAGTCTACACATGTACGCACATACAGTGAAGTCCTGCAGTGAACCATGATTTATGACACCCATCCTACTTCCTACCCCCAGCTGAGGCTATTAGAGCGGGTCTGGTAATAATTGAAGGGGGGCATGCACACGAGCATCAGCTGATGTAATTGCTTAATGCCAAGGGCAATTCAATTTTCCATGGCGAAAAGTTTGTGCGAGTAGGTTGTAATTCTTAGTTGGACGGTTAAGACAGAGACCGGGGTGAAAATGATGCAAAAATGGCATATGGCGATAACACACACAACACAACAACTCATGCATTATCAATATACACATTTATATATCAATAGCAATACTGGCTAGAAACGTTTTCCTACCAGCTGTTGCTTCAGGGCTGTCAGGGTCGCCTCGAGCCGCTGCTCCTCGGCCCCCATTGCGTTGAGGATGTCCGGGGCTGCGGGAACGCGAGTGATCGGCTCGTCTCGGTCCACCCTCAGCGCCCAGTTCACCATCTCGCTCTGTTTGTCCCTCAGCAAGTGCAGCTCCTGCAGCCCGGCCAAGGCAGCCTGCAGTCTCTCCCCGACCCTGCTGCGGTCTACGCCGGCGGCAGCGGCGCTCATCATCCCCGCACAAGAGCCCTTCCTGCTCAGCATGGCGACGAGGGGTGCTGTGGGGGCAGGGAACCCAAGTCACTGAACGAACGGCGCTCGTCCTTTTTTTCTTTTTTTTCCTTTCTTGGATAACCAGTTGGTGGCTGACTCGCTGCTGCGGTCTCCGCTGCTGTTGCTGTTTGGCGTTTCAACTACCTGTTTGAATAACCCCGAGCTTGTAGAAGACACTCGGCTCCTCCCACAGACCAAACGGGCCTCCTTCTCATTGGCGAGTCACTGGACCCCTGAACATCTGGTAATAATTCTCCTCAGTTCGACCTCCCCCCCTGCTGAAGCTGCCCAGGCTTGTGCGGAGTTCATCTGCATAACACCGCACGGGCTGACGAGTATTTTATTTTGCCTCCCCCCCCCCTTAAATGCGTTTATACCCTACAGCTACTCACATTTTTGGGAATTTGCGAAAGCCTGGAAGTGATGTTGAGGAAATTGAATTGGAAAACAAATACATGTTCTATCATCATCATCATCATCATCATCAACGCCATGGGACAACCAACCCAACAAACCAAAACAAAATTGTATCACATATATTCAAGCAGCTTTACGACAGGAAAACCACAAACACACGCTGTGTTAGTGCCAAATCATACTCTCATAAAACATACAGCTGGAAATGTTCGTTCTTTGGTGGATGGGTCATCACCTTGATTCATTTGTGCACTATTGAAAACACGAGATCATGAAAAAGAACTGCCTCATTAGCCAGCTCTAAAAATGTTCACATCTTTTTTCCATTCTAGGCAGAATGTTTTGAGGTATAAGACGTGGACATTCTGCCAAAACAGACCATGATGGATAAATGCTGCCCCCTCGTGGTGGTAAAGAAAATAAAGACATCCATTACCACTGAGATTTATCCACAAACTGAAACGTCACTTACCTACTGTAATACATGTACGTACATGTATTAAAAACAATAAAAACAATAAAAAAAATAAAAAAATAAAATAAAATCACACACAATGGAAATGTTTCCTAATACAGGAACATAACATCATAACATACCTCCAAAATATATTGGACAGGTCTTTCCACTAACTCCATGCCAACTGATGATTTTTGCTTGGATTACTGTGAATTTAATATGTGCTTCCTGCTTACCTACGTTAAAAATTAAATTCCTGTGAAGTCAAGGCAATTGGACTGTTTTCGGTAAGATGTTAACCTCTATTCTTTCATTATTTATACCAAGAGCACATTGCTGAAATGCTGTTTTCATGCATTATAATACTAAATAATAAGGTATTATTTTATGACAAAAACTTTGTTGACACACTCATGTTATGGTTCTGTGGTTCCAATGAGTGTAGTCATGATTACCCCTTGCACATTAGATGGGTGTGTGAGTTCTAACATTGATCTGAAACTGGCTTTAGCACTGAGAAGTCAGAAGTTTGTTCAGTTCTTGTACAGTTTCTTTATTTTTTTTTAAGGTGTTCACTAGTGAGCCAGTACCAGAAGAACATGTAAAATAAACCTACAGGAGTTAGGAGATGTATCACCTGCCACTCATAATCATCCATTCATTATTATTGTTATTATTATTTTTCAGTGCTTCTCCTGCACTCAGTATTCATGGAGTTCCAGAGCCTATGTCAGCTTTGGGTGAAAACATAGTTAAACCCTGTGCAAGTGACTTGTTTATACCAGATTCAAATTAAGAACAACAATAATTTGCATTGAGTGGGAGGAAGCCAGAGTACCTGCACATACAGAGAAAGAAAGGCCCCAGGCACGGCACTTTAACATGCAACTTTCTAGCTGTGATTCAAAAGTGTGAACCACTGCTTCCCCCTGTTGCCCCGTGTAACCCATAACACAGAAAGCAAAGTTGAACAATTGTGGAAAAGATATTGGTAATAGCTTAGCTCTCACGAAGTGAGAATGCCAACCATTAAAATAGCACTTAACAGATAACGGCAATCGAATAGTGATTTATATTCCACACATTACAAAACAGGGAGAAAAGTAAAACAAACAAACTAAAAAAGCACTGATTTCGGTTTTATTTAGCATTATTACCTTAATCATATTGTAAAAAATAAAAATAAAAGTAATAGTGAGTGGATTATTATTTTTTATAGAACCTAAATAGTGTTGTGATGAAAACTTAAACTGGTTTAATGAGTATAGAGGTTTCAAAATGAAATGTCCTATTATTAAATTATACAACTGTCCTCATTTTCTTTTGACTGTACCACGATTGCTGTGTCATGCAAGCATGACCAACCAGGCAGGTATCACTCTTGCTTTCTTCCCCTGGTAGCTGTGGTTTAATGAAGCACTTGTTCTCATCAGCAAATGATCTGATAGCAAATAAAATGAGACGGTGATTCAGCCCCCATCACTGGAGGAGGTAACATGAGGTTCAATCACACTGCTGCAGGTCGTCTTGTCTCACAGGTGGGGAAATTCCTCTGCTGATATCTGTAGCTATCTCCAGGCTGGAGTTCAAAAGAAATACCGATGGCTTGTACACCTGTGTGAGTGCACCCCTCCTACCCCCCCCCCCCCCCCCCCACCCTCCCGCTCTCTATGTCTATCTTTCACACACGGTATACGTGCACGCACACGCACACAGAACAAACTGCTGAAGTGTTTGTAATATGAGCTGGAAAGAAATCATCTCTGCCGTTCGTAGATTTAGTCATTAACATTTTTATCATTCGCTGACATCGACGTTAAAAGAAAGCAGCCTCCAAACACTAGATGGCAGTCTTGGACCGATCTATGTTCCATAGTGTTTGGCGTTTATGGATATCCGTCACCCCGGGAAAATGTACTGACCCCGCTGCCCCTTTGCTCTTCGCAGATATGACATTAAATCACTTGTTTACTCTCTCCTGATTGGGGAAAAAAATAAACGACTTTCCTCATTTCTTTTGATGGTAACCTCCGCTTGGCCCCCTAATCAGATGCTAGTAGCGTTATTGTGAAGCCCACTACTCCTCACAAGGATAGCGTCATGCCCTCGTAACGCTGCTGATGTACAACAATGCATTGTAGTGCCTGGATGTTCCTCGGCCCCCATCCCCTTCAAAGCACATCCTTCGGGGTGACATCAGCTTGGATGCTGCCGCAAATGCACCATCTATATCACTCCTTCCTTCTGGGAATGGATTTGAACTGGAGTCTGCAAAAGCTCTCTTCAACTCACCCACCTTGGACTCCTGGGAGAGAGAGACACACACACAGAGAGAAAAAAAAACTGTTATACCTACCACTTTGCAAAGCTAAAGCCAAACAGTTCTGTCTCACTGGAGGTATCTCTTTGTGTGGCTTCCCGTTTGTGTTCTGCATTTATCAGCAGACTTTCCATCCTCCCCCACGCACCCCTCCCCCGCCACCTCCCACTTAAGAAAAACTAAAAGAAACCCAATGTTGATAACAAAACAGAAGCACCTGGGCAGGGATTCCTTTTGACTGAATACTTTCCAAGGAACAGGCGCAGTGGAGGGAGTGTGTGTGACAAAGAGCGCGCAACCTCCTCAGGTAGATACGGACGGGAAGAATGGCAGACGCGAGCTGCAAACAGGAAGCGTCGGGGGGGTAAACACGGGTTGTCGTCATATGTGGGGCAGAGAGTTTGTCTGCGTGGGAGCGGGGGCAAGGGAGCGAAGCCATTGTTAGCCCTGCGTACGTGGAAGAAAAAAAAAAAGCCAAGCCTTTTGCTAGTAGGCATTATGAGCTTACGGCTTCAAAGGAGGCAAATCTGATATCGTACAAAAGACACTCCGACGTACGCTCGGAAAGGAGCACGGGGGATTGTGATGATGATGGGTGTTGTTGATTTCCAGCTATTTCCGTTGGCTTGTCTCTTTTCGCACATGGCTGCGTGCTGCGCCAGGGGGATTCCCATGCAGGTCCCCTGATTTGGAGTTGCGTCGTCGACAAGCTTGATCAAAGCTTGCGTGCCGACTTCTCTCCCTCAGCTCAGCCACCTCTGACCCGCTGCATCCCACATCAACAGCGTCTCACGTGCGCCAAAGCGAGTGAACAAGCCAACCTTTTAACACAGAAATCCCTGTTTGCAATGTGGCCACCATTTCATCACCTAGACGCCCACTTCTGATTTTGATTAAGTTCCGCTGAGGAACGCATCTGTTCTTTATCTCTTCCTAAGTATCTGTTAGGCCCTATAATGAATGCATTGTGTATTTTGAAAATCCTGGACATATTCCTAATGTCTCAAGTGATTTCTGATCTGAAATGCTCCGGCCCTATGTCACCCGTGAGATGTGTGATGGATTGTAGAGGGCTTTCCGAGAGGCCATCCGTCTTGAAGCCCTCAAACGGAAAGCAGTTTCACAATTCTGTGCCAAGTTCCCCCGAGCTGCGTCCAAGAAAACCTATCACCGCCTTTGACGAGGACATTCGGAGCAGCATTCCGCGCTGTTCCCAAGGTTCCTGCCCGGTATTTGAGAAATGTTCTGGTTCATAGCGGGTAGCACCTACGGTAACTGTCAAAAGCTGCTTGAGAGCCAACGCAGAGAGAAAGAGAGAGACGCTGCATGATCCACAATGTCAGTGTCTAATTCATTGTCAGTGGAGCAGATCCAGGACTTATCTTCAGATGAGATCCCAGATTAGAGGCTCGCCGCCTTGGTTTTAGCTTGGATGGAGGGTTGTTCGGGGAGAGAAAGAGCGATTGAGCCGTCTAATGTTGCTGGAATTTCTTTGAGGTTAATTGGCTTTAAGGGGCTACGCTATTAAATGATACAGTTGGACATGGATTAAATCGGTCATTACGTTGGTCCTTTCAGGTACCACGGCTAGATTTGTAGAAGTTTCCAATGTTCCCATGTGGCTATCCCGTTCCTGGAGGTCTGAAATGACCTAATGGGCCATTTTTGGTGGCGGCGGAGCAGACATATCTCCATATGTCATCTTGTCCACCATGTGCTTCCTCGCCAGAGTTTGAGTTGATTTGGCCTCCGAGAGCAGCGCCTCACCACATGAGAGAGGCCTTTATGCTGTGGGCTCGCAAAATTATCTCCTCATCAAATTATATTTGGGCCGAACAAATTTTTGTTTGTTCAGTGAATGAGGGGGCCTGGCAATGCCTTACTTGGACAAATCAGAGCGACATCAGTCTAACTTGACTGAGTTAGCAGCACCTCACCTGTGAATGAAGCCCGCTGCTTACTGCCAAGTTCCCGAGGAGAAATTTAGAGCTGTGGATGGTCTATCCCTCTTGTGTGACAAGCTCTGCGAATTGCTGCTTTTTTCCTACTGTCTGTCAATGAGCATATTGTGCCATGCGTCATTGCTTCAAATGTCAGGTGGATTTTTTTTTTTTACATTTTACAATATTTATATGTTTACACCTGCTTCACTCACAAGTGTTTAATAGAAATTGGATTTAACTTGTGTGTGCACAGCGAATAAGTCTGTTTGCGCTTCCCATGGAGGAAAAACAAGATTAACTGGGCTAAAGTCTGAAAGACATCCCTTACCATGGGAGGACTGCATTTCAGGCTGGGTTATAAAAGTGTTCAAGTCCATACAAAAGAGACCTATTACGGTGAGCCTCTTATGGGCCGTATTTTTCATAGGCAAGGAGACAAACATCTCAGTTGTGCAGCACTTGGACTCTGTGGCTGTGAGCAGAACCCGGGAGACCCACAGGAGTTCTGCTGAGTTCGGACTAAACTGGACTTGACACTTGTTGTATCAAGATTTCAAACCTTATTGAATCGATTAAATAGGTCATCACTCTCCACTCAGCCTCCAACAGGACAGGCAATTATTCTGTTTTTTTATAAATCGGGACAACAATTTGGAGTTGTGCAACGCTGTCGGTGTGTGCCCAAAAGTTACACTGTTGGACATTGTTTTGTTTTTAAACTCAGATATGAACATAGAAATACCGTTGTGCAGTCAACAGGCAAAACAACTGTGGGAACAAAAATGAAAACAAGAGCGAGACCTCTTCTTGCCATTTCTGCTGTGTGGAAATACTGGTCAGTGAGTCAGGCCATTTCTTTGTTTTGATGTTTCAGCCGCTATTGTGTGGATTATTATTGAAGTCGGTCAAAGGGATGGTTCCCAGGAAACACATTCTGGTGTTCCACTGACGTTGCACTTTTTGCACATCATTTCTACTTCCTTCATAATCTCACACCATGAAAATAGGTTAAAACAATGTGGAAACCGCACTGCAGTTGGAATGAAAGACATCAACAATGGTGCAAACTTGATGAAACGATGATTAAACATTGGTGATGGCTTCAGTCGTGTGTTGTGTTGTGTGGTCACTCCTTGCAACACTCGAAATGAATATGGATCCTATTTGCTTTAGTTGCACAAATAACACTTATTCAGAGGAGGACTCCAAGTGTTGTTGGAGTACCAAACCTCTCAAATCCTAATCCTTTGATGTTACTCACAGCGACCGTAATGTGCATGATGTCATGATGCCTCAACGAACATTTGCAACAAATGCTTGACACTTTTTATTTTTTTAATACCCATTGGCGGTGTGATAAAGTTGGGGTATAATTTTACATGGCCACCCAGTGAGGTGTTACTCTTAATCCTTTTTTCTTTTTCTTTTTCTTTTTTTTTCGCTCAAGGAGCAGATGTTCCTTTGTGGAATAGCCTGAAGGTGAAAGGTGGGGGGGAAAAAAAAAAAAAATCATTGAAGGCTGTGTTTCCTTCCTAATTAGCATGATGTCAATGAAAGAATGACAAGCCTTTGAAAAAAAAAAAAAAAAACTGTGATTGTCTGATTACTTTGAGGAAGGGAAACTGTTTTTCTCTTCAGCCAGCTTCAGATCAAACACTTTGACGTTCAGTGTGGACATATATGACAGCAGGCCAATTGAAATAACTGCTTCTTTACAGGAAGATGAATTCAACTACGGTCAATAAGAACAACAGAGATGGTCATGTAAATATAATACATAAAATAAACAATGCAATCTGTTTAATGTTTTCTGGTATATTATATTTAAGGCCCTTAGGTTTATAGAAACTCCAGTTATTATCATCTGTTTTTGTTATGTGAGTGCTGAATATCTCAAATGGTAGTCCACACCATTATTTGTACACGTATACACACACACACGTATAAGACTCTGAGCACTCTGTACTAGCTTGTTGAACTTTCTAAGAAAGAAATGCACATTGTACATATGTCCTGTCCTGCACAATGGCATCAAACTTAAACCATAGATTTGATGTAGGAAGGATGATCTTAAGACGATAAGTCAATTGTGCATCCTTTCACTCATGCACAAACTGCTGCAGAGCAAGAGAGGAAATCTATTGTGCAACCCCAAATCTCCTCTGCAAAGGGAAACTCTGCTGTCATGGAGAACGACACAATGCCAGTTGTTGTGCTCTTTGTCCCGTGTGCGATGTTTATGCGCGTTTATCAAGATGGTGGTGGGGACATAAAAGCCTGGTCTGGACTGCGACAACCGACTCTCCTCTCCTCTCCTGTGGAGGGGCAGCTATTTTGACGGTGCAAGTTTCTTCTTGCACACAGGAACACCGGCAGACGTGGCTTCAGGCATCCACCGAGTTATCACAATGCCGATTGCAGCCTCAGAAGAAGCAAACTTGTCTTGTCTAAACTTCCCCCATGTCTGTGCTGCATCTGAGTCCGGCATCAGATCTGCTGCGGACGAATTTGTGCTGGGATATTTTTCAACTCTGAGATCTGAGGTCATATGAATCTAACCACGAGCTGTAAAGGCTGCTGCCGCTTGTCTCTTCACAGCTGTGTCATTTTTAAGAGGTCTGTTTGTTTGCGGAATCACCTGAAGTCTTTCCACCTCAACATGGCCGGTACCTTTAGAGGGAAGAGGCCTTTCCACAGAATCATTATCCTGTAACAAATCCGCTCCATCCTTCATTTCTTTTCTTTATTTCAACAGAGCAAAGGCATCGGCTTTATGGGTTGTTGCTAAACACAGATGACAACTCCATGTGCTTTCCGACTCCCCCGAACCCAAACAGATATAACCCGCTGCTCAACAAGAAAACAGCCGACTCAGGTGACTCAGACAAGCACAATCCCCAGTGGGGTCTTGCGTGTGAGTAAATGACTTTTGATAGGTTTACGAGCTCAGGCTGACATCGGTGCAAACCGGCTCATTCAAAATAATACATCAGACCAAGTTAATTTGTACTTGAGAGGAGATCAAATGTAAGACCCCGGGCTGACCCCTGAACACTTGCTCCTGAACCCTTCATCCCCTCCTTTGGTGTGCTAATCCTCCTGAAGCCCTCTGTATGAGCCAGAGGAGATGGACCGCAGGAGGATGAGGCTGACAGCATCAACACAGCTGTCCTGTAGAATCGTGAACCAGGGCTGAGAGCCTTCACAGCACCCACATTTGCAGATTGGTCGTTCTGGGGAGCAGCCCAGCCTCTCTGCGCCGCGCTAACCATGCGCTTGGGCTTCTAGAAAACTGCTCACCATGGCAAACGTTGCATGCTGGCCACTGATCTGATGGCTAGGAGAGGCGTACGTGTGCGTGTGTTACATTAGAAACAGGACCACACAAGTCTGTTGTTGCGTCTCTCAGTAAACATTTGAAATAAAAGGCTACATCGATCAAAATCGCCAGATTAAAGTCTGATTTTACACAAACAAAACCTTTGTGGTTTGCATTCTCAGGGCTATTACAAAATTCCACTCAGAAATGTACCTTTTGTTTCTGAGGTGTTTCCCCACAGCCTCTGTAACTTGCGTTGAATTAAGATTCTAAGCAGACCCAAACTGGTGCCCACACAAGGATGACAGGATCCCCTTGGAGCACTTTCTTTTTCCAAAACTTCTCCTTTTTTTTTTAAATTTTGGTATTCTCGTCTCAGAAGCCAACTCACGAGCTTTAAATCAACAAGCTGATCAAACGCACAATGAATCTGGGAAACAGGGTCTACCACAGCGGGGGAAACAATCGCACTCCGAGGAGGCGCTCCCTCTTATCTGGGAGGGAGCGAGGATTAGGAGTGTTTGTAACAGGATAATGTGTTGAAAATGTTTGCAAATTCCTCTGCACTACTGACTTGCTCAGAGAAGCGCAGCTCCAAACTTCACATTCAGACTGCACGCGTTAGTGCGGGGAGTCGAGGGTCGAGCTGAGGTGCAGCATTTAAGATGTAAGTGGTTTCGTCTATTGAAAGACTTAAATCCTTTATCCCCTGTTTGCTCTGACATTACATTTACGGTAAATCTGAAAGAATAAAGATTAAAGCCATTGAAGTGAGGCAGAAAGACAGGAGATGCTGGCTGATGTCATGCTCATGGGTGGGAAGGGGTCTCTCATGCCTTTATTGGTCAATTTCTTTCTCCTGACAGGACCTATAAAGCACTAATGGAAATCCTCCCAGTATCACATATCAGGGCAGATATTTCAAGATACAGCCAGACGACTATTTAAATCTCTGCTCGGAATTCATTTATGACTATGTTTGGGGAGCAAATAGGACGTGATGGAGAGACTGATAGCATGGACACGACTCTGGACGAGGCCAGGTCATGATTTTTCCCAGCAGTCTGAGCCAAGAATCGAGGCGATTAGAAAGGGAAATTTCGGGGGTGAAATTAATAAAAGGAGAACTCTCCATCCCTGACATTTCCTCGTGGTGAAAAAGTTGGGACACTACAGGGGAAAGTCAGGGGCCAAGGTCCTATAATATAGCCCTTCTCTCCAAGGCCAGGTCTGACGCAGGGAGCCAGACGCTGAGCCGGCCCGGACAGAGCAGGTCTGTGTGAAGAGCCAACCATAGAAACTCTGTCACCTCTCGGCGCCACGCTAAAAACCTCTGTGCACCGTCGCTAGCAGCATCTCGCAACAGCTACGCATTGACCTTGCTAATATGAGAAGGAGCACCTGCATTTGGTTCCACATATAAAAGGTGTTTACCAATTAGGACCGACCCTTGCTAGAGGTACTAGCCAGAAAATAATTTCCCGAAGACATGTTGTCATGTGAGACAACAACACACGACAAACCCCACTTTAATGAAAGGTTAACTTTCCCTGACCTCGACATGTTTATGCACAGTAATGATGATGAATTAAAAGAATTAAAAGAAACATCTTGACATTTGGGTAATTGACTGTCTCTCACATTTTTTGCAACATAGCTGGGATTAGCTTACAAACGCAGTTCAGAGGTCAACATCTGCCATCAAATGTAGTTAAGGTACATGGCCCACTTACCAATGTAAAGACCTCTGTAGACCTCTGGTTTACAATTTTAAATAGGTATAGTTCCATTTAATTTCAAAAATTTCAATAGTATAAGAGCAAAATCAAATGTTCTCCAGCAAATCCAGCAATAGCTAACCTGAACAATATTAGAACACATGCAAGTTTAGCCACGGAATCTGTTATATGAGTCGTGTCTACACATGCGTATTAGTAGAGGTAAGTACCTACTGAAATACCCAAATTCTAGATCGAAGAGCTAAGAAATACTAATTGTCGTCGGTCTGTCATCATTTGGACTTGTAGCTCAAGATAGAATTCACCCCTGAATGCTGTGGCACTTCAGTATGAACCTCTGAGAACTGCTGCGAGCTCATGCAGAAGACGCCAAACACTGCACGACTTCAAAAGTCGTCGACGTGAAACGGAAAGGAAGTGTTGTGAAACACCTTTTCGATAGAATCTGTCCCTCATCCAGACCACATGGTGCAAACCCTGTGAGGTCCAGCTCACGTCTGATCCCCCAGCCAGTTAAAACCGCCATTCACTGATTAAGGTCCTATCAGTTCTCCGTGTGACAGGGGATGTGCACAGTGAGAGGCTTGGGTATCTCTCAGGATATCTGAGCTATGTAAACTCACCACTGTGGGTCACGGCACAACAGCTCCTTTACTTCTGGTTCCGCACAAGAGCCGTTGGGCCAGGAAACATCAGATTACTCTCACAGGCCTGGTCCACAGGATGAGTCACAGATAGTGTCATCACCATGATGGCACAGGGATAAAAAAAAAAAAAAAAGCTGCCTTTTTTTTAATCATTGCTGCTCATCTCTTTTAACTGCAATAAAGCACAGAAGAAGTTGGTATATATTGTTGAACAGTATGAGAACTGATCACCAATTATATCCATCCATCTATTTACTACCGTTGCTTCTGCTGCATTCAGGATTGTTGGGTTGGGAAGGGTCTATCCCAGAGGTCATTGGCTCGTAGGCAATTTATCACATGGCCACATAGAAACAATCAAACAATGAGACTCACACTTACATGCCCTGGGTCTGGGAATCAACGCCATTGGCCTTGTTGCTGTGGGATGAACTCAGGATAGTGCGTTCAGAATGTCAACCATTAAAATGGTGTGTAACACATCTGTGGAGAGAGCAAAGGCATTATACATAATTCATATAGTAGTCATTTATATTCTGGACAATCTGGCAGAGCATAAAAGAGGAAGTCTGGGATAGCAAAAATACATCTCGCCAATGTAGATGGGTCGTGCCAAGCTAAACCGAAAAAAACAAAACAAAAAAACATTCGGGAATATGAAATGGAAACAGATGGGACAAGCACAGAAAAACACTCGCATCCACAGTCGGTTGGATTTCTTAATTAATTTGCCTGGTTTTGGACTGTGAGAGGAAGGTGCAAAACCTCTTGCCATGAGTGCTCCAATTATTGTCCGCCTCATTAGTGATTTTTCCATGCAGTATTCTCTACTCACTTCTGCTAATTATACATTCTCTTTCATGCAATTCATACACTTTAATTTCATTACTAAATATATGAACCAAACATCTGAAGGGTCTGTCAAACTGATTTTAATAAAAACGTACTGCTGAGCCGCTAAGTCCACTTCCAGGCCTGGGGAAGTCACCTAAATCACTTTGTAATAACAAGTAGAATTTAGGTGCAGTAATTATAGGCTCCAATTAGACATGAATGCTAGTTTTGTGAGCCACTGACATTACATTATACATGTAATCCTTTCAGTCAGAGATGGCTCGGAGACCTGCGGAGGCAGCAAGGGCCAAATCGTGTCGAACCTTCAATTCCTTTTGCCAGCATGGATCTCGGTGATCCCTACTTTATGTAATTGATGACCGCGAATAAGTCGCTGATCACTTGTTGGGATCTTATGTACGCTGACCAACATGCAGCAGGATTTACTCAGTTTAAACTATGGCGAGGAGAGCTCTGTCGTCCAATATTTTAAAGATGTATTGGTATTTTTTGAAGGCAATACAAGCGCACACATTGATATGATTGTACCAATCCCGGCGTGGCCTCTGAAAGGACCCAGTGAGTGGTGTGTCCAATTTCGCTGCCTTGCTTCCTTCCATGGTTTCCATTAGAGTGATGGGGTTTCGCTGCACAGTCTTTGCAACTGCAACACATCCTGTATTATGATGTTTTGAGACAGATCCTTCATTCTTTCTTCCCCCTTCATCTGGGATTGCAACGATCGGCCATCCCTCTCAGGTGCCAACTGTGACAGCACACCGGGTTGTACTGATGACTGGGCTGATTTCAGCTCACACTCTGCCAAAAGATTTCCCAGAAAGCCTTTGAAGCTGTGGCTGGTTTATACCGTGAGCTAACAAAACCCTATGTGTTTTGCCATGCAAAAAGAAAAAAAAAAAAAAAAATCTTAAAAAACAAACAAACAAAAAAAAAAACCCGGTGTCATACAGTGTTTTTCTTTTGGGTGAATCACTTGAAGATGACAAATCTCTCTGTTAGAGGAAACGGACGGAGACAGTGAGATAACGGAGAGGCGCTGAGGGTGTGGGGCAGGGAAGACAACGTGAGCGAGGGCGGGCAGAGTCTCTCTTGACTATCGGGAGTGCGTTTTATGCAATGGGGGGTGGGGTGGAGCAGTTTGAGCGCTGAATTATCTACATTGTTTGAAAACTCCCATTGCTCTTGTGTCCTGTCGGACGAGGCACAGGCCGGGCCGTCCATGTGGGTGACTGTAAATGAAACATTCCGCGCTGAGTTCAGGCCGGGGTTCGCCTTGACTCATCGTCCGTCATTGCATAAAGCTCGGTCTCTGCTCGTGAAGCCGCCCATTCTTCTGCCCGTGGCGAGGCCGGGCAGTAAATCCTCAGGGCCCTCATTGTTGAAAAGCTCCTTCACCTCCCTTGGATGCCTCCGCCTCCCTGTAAACATCTGCTGGGCCGTCCGACAGCGCGCGATACACATCTGTGACGGTGACGCTGCAGACAAACTCAAGTGGATTATCTCAGGCAAATAATCAGCAGGGGGAAGACGTGCATGAGTTGTGTCAGTGGCACGGAAACAAATGTCTTTGTGCGCCGCCGAGCTTGAAAACTAACTGGGCTATACGTCAGAGCCACTGTTTTTAAGACAAGCAGCCCATAAATCCCTGCTAATTTATGGAAGGAGAAAACCGCATGGAGTGCATTTTTCAGCGGTTTCATGTTTCAAGGTGTTAACCACTTTACACCTAAAGGTCCTTTGCAGACCAGAAGCCTCCCCCCCCCCCCGTCATTAATTTGCACCTTGCTTTTTTTCTGCCCTCAAACCTGCAGCCAGTCAATGCAAGCATTCATATGAGCCGTGCGATGTTGCCGAACCAAAATACAGCGTCAATAATTAAAGGCTCTCGGTCGGGTTATTTTTTAGTTTTGCCTCCAACATGCACGCAGCCGACCAATTATAAAGCCTGTTAACTCGTCACAATCAAAACATTGTCGTGATCCCCTTGTCTGTCAGCGCCGGGTTTTGCTCGGCGAAAAAACGAGAAAGACAAAGAAAACAGTATACTCAGTCAAGACAAAGTTTAGAGGAAAGTGGCGTCGGTGCTCCAGGATGATGATTGTGCGTCTAAAAACAAGTTTCTATGGATGTAAACAGCGCTAAACTCTGTGCTCTAACTACGTTGACGTGACTGTAGCCTGCAGAACCTAACATGCTCAGCTAACCTCTGTGTTGTCTGGTCACTTTTTTTTTTTTTTTTTTTTTTTAAAGTGCAACAATATTCTTCTGAAGGAAATTGGGTTCACACTGTGGAATTATGGTATGGAACAACTGTAAATAACTGCAAGTAGGATTGAACACATACGGGCATGCAGACACGTCAATAATGTTGTGTGTTTTTGCATCTTTTGGTGAGTTCTGAACAGCGGAAATGCATTGCATTCACTGGATAAAAAAATTTAGGCATCTTATCTCGTAATTATGAGACCAGGATCTTCTAACTACAAGAATAGGTCTCGTAATTATGAGATAAAACAAAGAAAAAGGAGACGTCTGTAAATCAGTGGGCAATGATGGCGCTGTCGCAGTTAATCTGCTATTACTACCTTTTCAGTTTGAGACACTGGGCTATACTTGCATTTCTTAAAACTGAGGCTGGTATTAATATCAGTATGTCAACACTGCGCAGGCATCTCAAATCTTTAGGATTGTTCAGCCGGAAAGCCCAGTGTGACGTGCTGGATGTCGCTCTCTTTCTGCAAGAGCGGTGGAATCAACACGGGATGCTTCACGGATACAAATTCATGCATTTGAAATGCGTCCAATCTGGTTTGGTAGTGACTCAAAAAACTGAAATTGAAATGACGAGATCTTTTCTCGTCATTTTGAGATCCTTACCTCGTAATTATGATCTTGTATGCAATCCAGCAGTGTGCTTCCGAGTCATGCGTAAAATAAAGATTAATTGTGAGATTAATCCTGTTATTTGGGGCGAAGGATGTATTTGAGGCGGTTGTCTCAGGTGCGTGTGGCGAGAGGAGGGCAAAGGCTCTCCTCGGGGACGGAACACGCTCAGGCCCTCACATCTGAAGAGCGGCCTAATGGGAAAGCAAACACGGTGATTACCAAGGCCCTTCTACAAGGAGCAGCCTGCAGCGAGAGTTCTGTGTGCTTGTGTTTACACTGTCATGTTCGGGATGTCAAGCTTGGCACCTTTTTTCTGATACTCCAAGCAAAGGGCTAGAGAATAAATATGGGAAATCTGTGCACAAATTTTTTTTGGAAGGATTTTATGCATATTGACATATATTGACTTCTATATTCTGCTATTCTTGTGAATCTAGAGGAAGGCATTATTAGAGACTTCTCAAAATAGATAATTAAATAAATAGATAAATGGCATTAGGAATAAATGTTGTCACAACTGAATCTGGAGTCTTTCTGAACAACATCATAGTTGAGTCAAAGTGATATTTCACTCAATTCCCCAAATGGATGTCTCTGTGAAACACAAGAACTGTTGTGTGAATCAGAAAATGTCATTTGAGAGTCAATGGGTCAAACATTTTGGTTTTTGAGATCTTTTAAAAACTGTCAGATCTGAGTTACAACATTAATGACAAATGAATTAGTTTCAGATGGTATTGCAGGTTTTTCTGATCTTTGTTGTCACCTTTTGCCACCTTGCTTTTGTCAACATAGCTTTTGTGTATAGAGAGTTCAATGCAATCTAGATGATCAAAAAAAGTGTATGTTAACTTGTAGTAGTTGTGACATTTGATGAATTTCCAAAGTAAAAGAGCCCAAAATGTCACATCACATTTTGCAACCAGGGTGTAAGTGACAAACTAAGAGTGATTCAATCGCTGTTCATTTTCACTTCATAGATTATTCTGTATGTTACATTCATCACCTTTCATATAAATATTTTAGTGCTAATTAACACTTTAATTTTTTCATTACAAAAACAAAAATCCTAGCCTTGTGTGCAGTGTCTCCTTGGGGGCTGTGGTTGCTGTATAGAGGGGCTTTCTTTGCAGTACACGGGCCCTCTTCACTCTGTGTTGACTTTTTAAATTACTTGGGGTGTCAGGACCCGTCCACGGAGGGGGAGTTAACGAGACAGAGAAAGAAAAAAAAAAAAAAAAAAAAAGCAGAAAAAAAACCCCAAACAAAAACAAAAGGCAACCAGAAGACGAAGTGCAAAAAAATCAGACCGCAAACGTCAAACTTGTTTGTTTGGCAAACAAGTTTGAGAGGCGACTCATTATAATTTCATAGCCATAAACCAAAAAGTGAACACACATTTTGTATCTGATGTCAAAATAAAGACTTGACTTTTTTGCTGCTTGAAATAATGTTTATAGAAAAAACAACCAAATACTGGCTGAAACACAAAATATGCACACATTTCTTTCAGGTAATCTGTTAATTATATTTACATTCACGGGGACATTTACGGGCCGATGGAACAGGCACCCCTTTGCATTTTTTCTCCGTGTCGTAATGTGTCATTGTCATCCTCTGAGAGCCTCCGGTGCAGGATTGTTTGGGTTGTTTTCGCCTCTTTTTTTTTTTTGTGTGCAGCTGGTGAACGGATGGAGGCCAGTCGGAGAGACAGTCCTGCGGGGCTGGCCACTGCGTGGTATGCACGCCTGGCGCTTAGGGCTGTCTGTGCCGCAGCCTGTCAGTAGTCAGGCGAGCGGGCTGCACACCTGTGGCAGCCCTGTTTGCTTTGACACCTCGGATGCTGTCTCCCTCAACAACACATCTTTCATCCTCGCCATCAAGCTCATCACCCCCAGCCCCTCCCACCATCTCTCCCTCCCTCCCTCCCTCCCTCCAACACCCCTCCCGTGGCCCACTCTTTTTTATGTGTTACTCGCCTTGAACACTGGCAGCTTTGA
Organism: Nelusetta ayraudi; assembly: GCF_046127955.1. NCBI lineage: Eukaryota > Metazoa > Chordata > Actinopteri > Tetraodontiformes > Monacanthidae > Nelusetta > Nelusetta ayraudi. Next base: position 7,318,493 of record NW_027466058.1, on the reverse strand, counting down.
GATGAACCGTTCTCTTCTTCTTCTTCTTCTTCTTCTTCTTCTTCTTCTTCTTCTTCTTCTTCTTCTTTTTACTTTGCTGTTTTATTTTACTGCTGGTTTTGGCAGAGAAAAGCACCAGGAAGTGTCTGAAACTGGGCAGCACCTCATTCTTTGTCAGTCATTTTCTTTTCTTTTTCTCAAGTTTGTGCGCGCTGCACCAACTGTGTGAGTTATGAGGTGCAACTGGCTGTTTGCTTTCATTCATTATGACCTGGCTCCATCGTCACATGCATCATTTTTTTTTTTCTATTTTCCATCTCGTCGGCTTAGCTTTTAATTTTTCTTCTAAAAAAAAAAAAAAAAAAAAAATCTAATACATTTTCCCTTTTATCTCTCTGTAGAGCACACTAAGCCTTTGATAGAGACATTGGTAAAGGGGCATTGGAAGGGGAGAGTGAAGTCTAATCAGATGGTGTGAGTTGCTCTGCAGGACCTGTTTTTTTTTTTCTTTTTTCTTTTTTTAAAGAGTTGACTGAATTCCAGGCCAAGTGAAGAAAAAAGAATCTCAAAGAAGCGCTTTGTGCACATTCATCAAACCACAATAGTGCCACAACCTCCTCACCTAATTTGTCATAACATGCTTTTGCATTTGTTGACAGGCCCTGTCCATGTTTAACAGTAGATTTCATCACCGCGTTGCACATTTGCAGGTCTTTGAATCAGATTGGTGCTGAAAGGCAGAAATCAGATACACACGATGGGCATCCACGCAGATTTGCCAAGAAAGTGTATAATGCCTTAAAATGTAAAATATGTTAAATGTACAAGTTTACATTGTAAGCCTGACCTGAATCAAGCTCGCAGTAGTTACCTTTGTTCACTAGATTAATTCCTCTTAATTCAAGGGTCCAAGGATTTGTTCTGGCAGGCCACAGAGGTTAAAATAAGCTCAGTATGCCAGAAAAGCCAGCTGATGTCAAAGTCAGTCAACAGTGCCTTTAGTCTGGCTGACTTTAGTGCATCCATACCTGGCAAATATCCTTTTAGGTGCGCTCTGCCAAACTCCTCTCCCTGTAATCGAAACACTTTCTTTTCTTTTTCCTACTACAGTAGGCAGTCTCGATTAGCGTCAAATCTGTTCACGCTGGCAAACAGAGCCTGACAGATAAATCTCTTCAAATGATCCTGGAAACATGTTTTTACAACAGCAGTTCTAGCACGGCCTTGCCGTAGAGATGGCCGACCTGCGCCGGTTCTCAAATGAGCAGTGAACTGAAGCAAAACTGCTACAACAAGCACAGTCGAGTCGCCTCACATCAGCCGCTACTAGCCTTGAGGCTCAGCTGAGTTTTAAGGAAAGTTACTAAAACTGATTTTAAACATGCTTAACTTACTTCAACATTGTCCTCTGGAAATAGACCAAGATATTTCTAGCACAACTTCACCAGCGTCTATGGCCAATAGAGACTGAAAAAGTGAGAAAAGTGTCAATAAAAGCCAACAACACTTGAACACAACATGTTTTAACCATTAAAAATTGCTGTTGCTGTTTGTGAGTTATGTTTTTTTTTATTGTTGAGATACAGGAAGACTGTTGCACCATCTGGCTCTCTCATCAGACTCTTTGCACTCACTGCCATCAGTGTCCTATTTGCAAATTTGATTCATGACTTTGACAACAAAGTCTTTGCCTCAGTGGCTCTCTGTGAACTTCATACTCCAAGTCATTTTTCTTTTACAACTCCTCGTATTTTAAAACAGTTCTCTCTTATTTTACATGTGAATGAGTCTGTTCCTCTTGCTGGCAGCAGTTATGAGGTGATTATCTGGGAATTTGCACTTGATCAGCGTTAATTAAGTCATTACATTGACCCAAAACACAACTGTGAGGGCATGTTTTAAAATATTGACACGTCTCCGTCACCTGCTTTGACGTGCCCGCTCTTTATTCTGATTCTGCATGCCGCTTCGCATCCCGGTGATTGCATACAAACCTATTCAAGCGATTCCTTTTGATATCTCGTCCGACTGAATCAATGTCTCTCTGCTGTCAATGACGCCGACCTTGGCCCTCACGTGTCCAAACACGAAAAGGTAGGAGGGCGTGCGTTAAGCTTGGCACGTAGATGCTCGCTGAGCAGAACTTGACTGTTGTTTCAGTGGCCGCAGTGGTTCGGATCGAAAGATGTAAGCGTTAGAAGCAACAGACCGGCTTTAAAGCATTGCACAAATACACGTACATTGGCATTCTGAGTGCAGAACTCTTTCAATGGGCTGTTAAAGAAAAATTAGGTTACTTATCAGACGAGGTTCTGTGTTCATAGTGTTTCTCCCGACTTGGCCATCATTTTGCAACACTCCTCCAGCAGAGTAGGGGAGTACAGCAACACACCGAGGCCAAATTCAACGGGCCGACTTACAAAATAAACACCGCAACATATCAATGACAACATAAATATTGCAAACAGCCTTCAGGTTTACAGTGGAGTCACAAGCAGCACAAATCCAGCCAGAGTTTGTATTACAAAAGCAGTCCAGGAGTAAAAAACACACACGCATGCTAACACAAACATACTAGTATTACACCCTACTGTTAATGTATAAAACTCCATAGGCATACACATATTCTTTGAAATTGGCAGGGCTAAACTTGGCTGAGATAATCTCACTAAGCAATCAACGGAGAAAATAAAACTGCAGAGCAATCAAAGACAGGAAGATACTTAAGGGTTATAATTATTAGTAAAAAGGGATAATTTCCGTATATTTAAGCCTTGAACCCTTCAATATTTATTAAATCTGATATCTTATGTCAAACCTATTCATTTAGTTTCATTAGCTAACTATGGAAACCTTTAATATAAACATTCTAAGCAGATCCCTTATATGCGGCTATCAGACAAATATAACCTTTTTATATTTTCCAGACATAAGGGTAGGGACTGCTTGACAAGAAATCCTTTCAGGGGCATTTCAGCGCGGATTACAGCGGCTGCCCACGTTTGAACAACGTGATCACAAGGCCTCCGTGATTTGTAGCCTTGCGGGATTCTGCCGCTCTAATAAATCATTAAATCACCTTATTCACCATTGAAAAATGGGGGGGAAAGATTAGAGCAACATGAGAACCATGAGCAGAGAGGGCAGAGGGGAGGGAGGAGCTCACTGTCTCACTCGTAAATACTCAGTCAGGACTCGGTGTTCATGTGACATGCTCTGTTATGATGTGATTTTGCGCAGGTAGGATTTGGCTACAACCCAACACCATGTTGCATTCAAAAAGCAGGATAGCAGAAAATGTTTTAGCAGAAGGCACATTGCTTTAATTATAGATGTAGAATGTGAACAAACAGCAGGTAGGTGATTGAAAGATGTGTTCCTGCTTGGGCTGCTCACCATCACTCTGACAGGATGGTGTCTTGTCCATTTCTGGTGTATGGAAATAGGCACTGTTATATGGCACTATGTCACAATACAACCTTTTAGCCAAATGAAGTTGGCTCATCTCAGAAGAAGCTAGACAGCTAGCTGGTTAGCTAGCGAGACCTTTACATACATTTGCTGCCCATTGTAAGCATTTTTGATTTTGCATTGTTGCATTGTTGATTTCATGACCACAGATTTTCGCTTTTGAATCAACATGCCATCCACACCGGCAGATGCAGTGAGCCAAGGACCTGGTAGCCTTACACCACTTAGCATTGCATCTCTGAGCAGCGGCACTGCTATACGTGTCACAATACAACCTTTTAGCCAAATGAAGTTGGCTCATCTCAGAAGAAGCTAGACAGCTAGCTAGTTTGCTAGCGAGACCTTTGCATGCACTTGCTGCCCATTGCATGCATTTTTGATTTCGCATTGTTGCATTGTTGATTTCATGACCATAGCTTTTCCTTTTTGAATCAACATGCCATCCACACCGGTAGATGCAGTGAGCCAAGGACCTGGTAGCCTTACACCACTTAGCATTGCATCTCTGAGCAGCGCTCGTGCCAACTTTGTTTGCCAGGCAAGAGTTCCACCCTCACATTGCCATTGGACTCTGTGTTTTTGTCTCTCTCTTTGAACTTCTAAAAGAGAACCAGCTCAAACCAACAGCCGACTGGCGTCCACTCCCGACAGGGGACAAACAAAACTCCCACTCCTGACCCTCACTTGGTTCTGCTAAAGCGACTGGAGGGGAGTTACATGATGAGTGGCTGCTTTGTCCCTGGCTTGTTTAAGCCAGAGCTCAACAGTCAAACTCCTCCAGGGAAAGTACAAAGCCTTGCCCGGTGGTCTGTGCACATGCCTGAATGATCTGCCCAAAACAGGCTGGATGGTGGAGTGGCAGAGACACACCTGCTTTGTCAACACCATCTTCCTCACTACTGCGGCCAACTGAAAATCCATCCTGTATAATTGCAAAGACTCTAAGGCACCGCAGAGCTGAAGTATAAATGAGAGCAGAAGAATATAAAAGCTTAATCTGAACACTTATGGGAAAGGCAATTTGATCCAGGTGCGGGAGATCTTTTTATTTCCTGCCGTTTAAGACCACAAGTTAAAGTCTAAAAGTATTTGGGGGGGGGGGAAATCAAACGTTGATGGCTGTGTTATTAGTAAGAAAAAAAAAATATGTCACCAAATGAAAGATAAGGATGAAAATACATGCAGGAAAGTTGTTACGTGTTGTATTTAAGAGTTCAACAGTGGACGACGAGAAGACTTTGATCTTCTGGATGTTTGGCGTAATTCTTGGGGAATGATGTGACTTAATATCTGGGCTGTTTCAGTAAAGCCAACCAGCGATCAGACAAATAGAGCAGCGACATTTTAACATTTTCGCTATTTTACCCCAAAAGTTACTGAATATTACGGGAGCAAAAGTTTTTCCCCTTTCCAAGCTGTGTTTCCTCTCTCTTCCTGCAGCTGAACTTGGGAGCAGATGGCAGCGGCGTTGCATCCACCTGGATGCCAGATTGAGCCCGGCTTCTAACCTTTGACCTCACGGGGGAGCAGACTCCTACCACCTGAGCGGCGTGTTGTCCCACAGCGTTAACCCCCGTGTTTGGATAGACTACCTGCTTCTCAAAACAGCGGAGACATGGCAGGGCAGGTCAGCGAGGAGTTGAGCAAAACAAAGAGTCAGATTTCACACACCCTCTATCAATCAAACATCTTAGAGGCACAGTCGCGCTCACAGTTCCGACAGAAATCCCGCCGGCTTCAAAGGTGGAGAGGTCTGAGGATTTCTTCCCCCTCCCCTCCCCTCATTCTGGTGGCAGGATTGTTGCAGATCAGCGGAAGAATTGCCCTTTGTAGCAACTTGACACAAAGCGCGGATGTTAGCGAGATTGGCGGATTGAATAATAAATAAAAGATAAAAGGCGCCGAGAAAATTCACCCTTTTGTCTTCAAGTTGACAGGCCTGGACACGTATGTGGCACATTCCCAATTATGAATTATGGGGGGGGGGGGGGACAAATAGCTTCAGCGGCCAATTGTGTGTGTTGCTTTCTACAACATTCACCAGAGCCCACATTCAGCTGAGCCACAGGCTGTTTTCACAATAATCTGTCTGCATTTTCTGGCTAATTTACCGTCTTATTTGTGAAACACGTGAGCCACTGAGCCTGCTTGTGAAAGTTCCGCAACTTCCACAGTTTCCTACTTTAAGGCGGCCTGGACCCGCGGGCCGAGACTGATGCAGCCGGTTGGCTTTGAAACGCTCCAGAGAGGATTTCTGGCCAAATTGTTTATTGATATACTTGACAGTCCAGGTCTTGGTCTGCTTCCCTCCTCCCCGACCCTGACACCCCTGCTCCCCTCCCAGCCACCCACCCACCGCCCTCTTTCGCATCAGCCGTGCACCTGTCTGTAGCAGGCAGCTGTGGGTGGGCGGGTCTTGGCTGTCAGTGGAACATTCCAGAGGAGAAGTCACCCCGTTAATCCCCTGAGTTTAGACCCGACAGCGGTCCACTACCTTCAGTACCCCTCATTGCCTCTCTCTCATCGTCACCCCCAGCCACCCCTCCCCACGGCTCTCCCTCAGACCTGGTCAGCCTCAAATGGGATACTGTGATGTCAAAGGTAAATGCTGTGAGAATGAGATTAAAGGACGCGTACCCCCCACATGCACACCCATCCTCCAGCTCCCAGGCACGAAGATTCTAATCCCCCCAAATATTCCAGAATGAAAGCAAATATTGTTATGTCCAGAATTGCGGGCTTTCGAGAAAAAAAGGAAAAGAAACAGAAGAAGAAAAAGTACACATTGACACACAATAAATCACTGGGACCTTTTTGAGAAATTTGATTTAAAATTTGAACCATTATCAATAAAACTGACAAAACCAATTTAATTGTTGGTGTTGCGCGCATTTTTGCAATTTTTGCATATTCTGAAGTGGTTTTGTCTTGGTTGTAACTGGAAGTTGGTGTTTTTGTTGGGAGGCAGTAAACTGCTGTTTTATGGAGGTCTGTAGAATCTTTAAATATGGAATTGGTTAATGTCATGCGGCTGGAAACCTGAAAAAAGGAGTGTATTATGAGACCTTTCATTTTGGACGAGCTTTTGTGCTCATCATGGGAGAGTCAGACCACAGGCTGAAAATGTCCTCTCCTCCATGACATCCTTGAGGTTCTCTGAGGGTCTGGACAGGTGGCCAATCCAAGTGTGAAAATGATTTCATACGCTCAAATGAACCTCTCTTTCACAATCTGAGCCCGATTGTTCTTGGCGTCGTCCTTTGGGAGTTCTGCCTGTGCGATCAGGTGAGACAAAATTTAATTGATAGAACGTGGTCTTTCGGTACATTCAGATCTGCAGCTGACCTCATTTTGGGCGGGGCGTTCTTAGAGCTAAATCTTTGACACAGTTTGTATGGTAGGCACCGTATATGAAGGGTGCGCTATTCCATCCACCTTTCTTCATTTGCAGAACTTTTCCCTCTGCTCCCATTGTCTTATCTTCAAACTCTCTTGCAAATTGCATGTTTCCCCCACCAGTGACTCTGACTGGCGAGTGATTTACTTGAGGCTGCTTTTAGGGCTAATTAGGCTAATTGGGACCTTTTGCATTGCTCATCCACTGAAACCAAAGAGAACAAGTCCAAAGGAAAATCTGTGGCTTTTAGGATATCATTATAAGACATGACTGATCAAAGCAGTCTGTTAGTATGAACATGACTAGTTCAATTAAAATGTTTATGACCACCAAAAATAAATAAATAAATATGGTAACATAATTACAGTAAAACCTTTTAGTCAATGCAGAAATCTCCCTTATGCATCATGCGTGCACTTCTTTACATGTTTCAGCCTCTGTACATTACGTTTGCCTCGTACTCATTGGTCTGTCAATATGTTTTACCAAATTGTTTGTAGGTGCGAAGGTCAGCCACACATTTCGTTCTGGTCCAATGGATATTTTATTCCTTCTATTACCCATATCACCGTCTTGGTACCACAGATTCCTTTCTCTCACTGTCCGGTTAAAGTGACTGAAACAAAAGCCCCTTTATCACTCTGGGAAATTCTGATGTCAGGCCAGATTCTGAACTTGGCAGCCACCCCATTCAGCTGGAACACATAAATGAGAAATGCTGCACAAATCACCCTGAAAGTACAAAAGACACCGTTCTTGGTGTCTTGGGCATTACATTTTATCATGTTGGTTGGCAGCTTTGGCACAGAGCTGGAATGACTGTGCAGCAGCCCTTACAAGTGTTGCTGCCGTACTTTTATTGTAATGAGAAGGGAAATGCTAATTGAGTCCATAAAAACCGCGAGTAGAGGCAAAATTAACTGAAGTCATGAAATGCTTCTCTGATGTTCCCCCCGTGGAATTTCCAATTTTGGATCCTATTAATATATGGCTCTTTAATTACATACTTATTGCGTAAAAGTGATTAACTACGCTGAACTGAGTCAGCACAAAATGTTCCAAATTGCTCCACTAAACCACTAAAATTTTAAATCTACCAATCAGTCTGCACATAAAAAGCTTTGAAAATAAGTAAAAGTACCAACAAAACAGCAAGTTATCTAGATTTAGCGAATAGACTCTGTTTTTATTATAATATAGCTAGACAGATTTATTTTGTAGGACAGATCAGATTATCTTCATCATTCACCTGCCAGTCTTGCCATAGGTTGCTAAGTGTAGCCTTAACTTTACTGACCTGTTTGTGGCATCAATCTCCTCATCCATCCAAAACACACAGAGATCATATTTGCCTGCTACATTTAATACCCAATGATTTTCATCCACCAATTAATTTTCTTCAGGAATGACTGGCCAGGTCCTGTGGCGCTACCTAGGCTCTTTGGGAATCTAGCTCGCACAAGAGGAAGCAGTAAGGGATGGAAAGAGTCCCAAGTTGCAGGTTGTCCTCATAATGTTTACCCACAAACCAAAGGCCCTCACAGGGCCAAGGGAAGCCACTGCGGGGCCAGAACTTAATAAAACCCTGATGGCTTTTGACATTAATATCTCAAGAGTGCACATCCCACAGGGGCCTGTCAGTGGTGAGTTTGGGTGCCTCTTGCCCATTAAAGCACACAAACTGTACCCACAAATCCCACTGAATGGTATCTCTGTCCTCGGACTGTGTTTGTGCTTGTGTGAGTGAGAGGGGTAACGAGGCAGGGCCAAGGAGCAGGAGACGGGAAGGCCTTGCCAATCGTGAGACGCTCCTGGCAAGTCGGCCAAAAAGTTTGGATACTTTCCTTCAGCTACTCCATCACGGCAGGCACCAGTCCAAACCATTGGAGGAACATATTTGTATAATCATGTCTTGACATACAGCCAAATCGTAAAAGGTGTTTACGTGCATCTCAGCCCAGGGGAGTGAAAATCACTCGTGACAAGGCTTTAACATTGTTAAAGTGGCCCGCTGCTGCCGTTTGGATTTGCTGGGAGAGGAGAGGAGCAGCGCGGCACAGCTACACCTATAATCAGCGTGAGCACGTTGACCGGTAGCAAACAAACAAAGGCTGTCTTGGAATTTGTGCTTACACTTGCTTCAGTTGGTGCGGAGGGAGAGCTGCACAGACAAAGGTCAAAATCGGAGGTGTGAAACATTCGAAACACTTGTTCACGACGGACAGGAACCCTTTGTTCATTGTGTGTTTACATGCAAGGTATTTCTGCGGACGGAGACAGTGTTTGAGAAGGCCACGGGTCAGCCGCAGCTAATCCAACATCTTAAAGCAGACAGTTTTAATCTCTCCGCTGTGCTTCCATGGGGTATTAAAACCAGACCACTGGGCCGGATTATGTCACGGAAAGGAGACGAATGTGTTAATCATAAATTAGAGGACTTAGCGAGCAGGTCAGTCTCAGGTCACTCGCTCAGCCCCATAGAGGACTTTTTGTGTGAAAAGCCATAGTTTATCACCTCGTAAGCCCAATATAATCAGGGGGAGAACAATGTACAGTAGTGTGAGCGTAGTAGTGTCAGAGCTGCCCAGAGTCAAATGTTCTTTCAAGAGGGATCTGCTGAACCTTTCCAGTTACAGTGTTCATTCACTACGCGGCACATGTAAGCAAGTACATCTTATGCACGCGGTATATGTGTAAAGGCACACGCCTGTTCATGTAACACCCTTTTAATGTGCACTCATACGGCACATAGCTGAGATTGGTCCATTTGTCTGTCTTCGGTCCATGCTAGAAATCCATGACGAGAGCAGAAATAATCACCGTCCCTTTTTCCAATTCCTAAACGTTGCCTCTGGGGGATTGGCAGGCTGTCTGACAAATGGGATGATACACGACCTTTGCTATGTGTGACTAACACTTGGCTGCTAAAGACTGTCAACAAGGTGTTTTTATTAAAGACACAGCGAGAAAACACAAAACGTCAAGAACATTACAAGATTTATATAACCTGTAGGAAAATACTGACGGCTAATTGGATTATGGAGAAACAAAGGAATTCACCCACTCAATTAACCCTCTTTGACGCATTAAGGCTGGCAGAGCCGCAGAGAGCAAGACGTATAAAAGAGTTCTTTATTTCTAATAAACCTTAATACAGACAAACATTTTTTTTTTTTTTTAATGAACTACGACATTCATCTGTACAAAATCCAAAAGAGATGCTATAACTGAAGGTTTGTTCTTACTGTTGCTGCAAAGAGGAACCATCTTAATGCGACATCATTAGCAGGAGATGTTAAGCAGACTCGGTGAAGGGGCACAAAAACACAACATCAAACATGACAACTCGTTCAACTTAGAAAAGCATACTTTTAGGACACACAAAGAGACACATACATTGTATGTGTTAAATAATTTTTGTTTCGTCAGGACACAAGAAGCTAACTACATCATTCACAGATTCAGCAGTCTGTTTAAATACCTTTTTTTTTTCTACAAAGTGAATTTACATTTATATTTAAAGTACAAAGTGCAAATACTATGTTTTCCGTTATTGCCGACTGGCAAGGGCAGACTTTTCTTGCGCGAGTCGAAACCTCAGCTGCTCGCTTAGCCTTGCTTCTTTGACTGATTCTGAGAGGAGAAGAAAGCAAAAGTTTGGTCAGTTGTTCACGCCACGGAGTTCCTTGTACTAACAGTGCTATAAAGGAAGGCAATTCCGTGCAGCCCTCTATTCTGACAGGGTTTTTCTTACATTTGGATCATGAATAGGTATACTTAAAAAAAAAAACCCACACAAAATATGCCCTCCACTGTGCTGACCTTTAAATAGAACCTCAAAAAAAAGAGACCAGAACAACAACAAATGACTGATTGGATACTGATTGTGACCAACTCACTGTATCAGAGACACTGTCTGCCCACTTCCTGTTTTGGTTAGTGGTAAGAAGGGGTTGGCATCCAAAAGCCAGACAGTCTGTTCTATAGCATCCATACATTAAGACAGAGGAGAGAGAAAAAAATCTCTCATAACTATTTTACGTCCTAGGAGAAGTTTACTTACTAGTTTACTGGAAGGTAAGGCTTCTCCAGGTTTGGACCCTATGAGACAAAAAGTGGTGTCAATCTCAACAGCCACAGCAAGTTTTACTAGGGGTCTTTTGAAGTGTCAGATCTCTAGTTGACATAACTTCAAATCAGTTAAAAAGAAAAAAATATGTTTCCAAAAATCCATTTGCTAGTGCAGCATAGTGGACAGTGGCAAATAGATTGAATTAGATGGAGGGCACGACACGTTTTACACCATGGGAATGGAACTGATGAAGAGTTAACTCCATCTATAAAAATTTCACAATCTTCACAAAAGGCAGCATTTGCAAGCATGTTTTGACTGGGCACTTGAATGATTGCATTTGTGAGATGCGTGTAAAGTATATCCCTAATAAATCCAATGGCATCACCCAGAGGATAACATTACTGAGGTGGGGCCGCGCTCAGCAATAAAGAATGAGACCGGTTCACCAGCGTACTGCAGTATTAATCAACTTAAACAAACTTTGTGGCGAAGAAATAACAAAGCTCTGCCTGTTTCATTTCAAAATCCCTTCACTCGCTCGGTGCCTTGGCTCGTGATGACTTTCCCCAGAGCTAATGGTACAGCACAGAACCCGCTCTCAATTGCTGTTAATAACACATCCCATAAAACTGAGTGAAGAGGGCGACTTGGAGAACAGCCATGTACTGTGAGAAGGTTTTTTATAATATAATACAGGCCGTAACTTTATTTTAAATGTGAAAACATAATTTCTTGTCCCTTGTTAATGTTGCCACTGAATATACAGAAGCTAGTCAATGGATGTTCCCCCAGTTGTAACGAAACAAAAAAACCCCAAATCTTATTAAATGTCACATTACTGAAAGAGTAGTTTTATCCTTCCAGGCTTTCATTTTAGCCTCGATTACATCAGTACCACTGCCAGTCGGGTGCAAGTAAATACATTTGCGCAAATATCATGTTGGGGTTCTCAGGTCACCTTCTTCTTTGGTCACGCCCAGGCAACCCATCAGCTCCTGCAGAGAGATGGCCTTGTCGTTGCTGATGTCACAGTACTCCACAAACTTCTTCACGCACTTCTTTGGCTTGGATTTCTTGCGCAGAAAGCGTTTGAAGGGTTTGATCTCCTTCTTCCCAATGTCCCCGCTGGAGTTTTTGTCCAGCTGGCTGAAATACCAGTGGACCACCCTTTCCTCCAGGGTGTGGTTGGGATCCGGCTCGGCCATCCTGAAGGACACATCAATGGATCAGTACGTCGCTGTGGTAGCCGGCTTTTCCATTGCTGAGAATCTCACGTTACTTGGCGGCAGTATTGGGGGAGGGTGCGACGATAAACCCACTGAATGTTGTCATACCTTCCGGCGGATGCAGGATCTGTGACAGCGTGCACCATGTCTGTCGACAGCGCGTCAAGAACGCTCGTCAGGAACTCTGTTTTCTTTGCCCCGGGACAGCCTGGAAAATAAACCGTAGGCACCCGAATAAGTGCATGCGAGCATTCAAACGCAAGCGCGCGGGTATGTCAGAAAACGCAGAAATTACACATCCACTCGTGGCAGTACAACACAGTGGAATGCTGCCATCATAGGTGGCCTAATAAATGTCTGGGGAGGGACGTCATGCAATCTGCGACGTACTGTAAAAGATGGCGCGGGAGAAAATGAACCCAAACAAGTCTCTCATGGTTGTCTTTTCCGCCCTCTCGTAAAGTGTCAGACCCCTCCTCGTCTGGAGAGAAGGAAGAGGCTACCTGCCAATCATCCTGGAGGCCCCTCTGTGGCTTTGACAGCTAGAGCACCAAAGTGGATCTCCGTATGTATGGACAAGGGGCTCAGCCCAGGCTCACCCAACACCTCGAGGGGAACAAAGTCATTTGGACACGTTTCGGAATAAGATTTTACCTCAGAGCTCCTTTACGGAAAGGCATACGGCCATTTGAAAATTAGCGCCTCCACTCGTGTAGTTAGCGTTATTACATGAAGAATAATGGGAAGCCATAAAACGAGGGGCAACTGTGGTGGAATGACCCTAATGATAGTAATTGTCTGTTAGGCCATATAGTTTTAAGACTGAGGAGGCCAAGGTTGATTGGAGGAGACGAGGGCCCTCGCCATGAGAGATTCATGAATTCCTTCTGCGGCTCTGCCGCTTTCTCACAGTCCGTCCTGCCTCGGCTATTCTGCCTGTGGAAATGAAATTCTCGACAGCTTGCCCTTCTTTTATGACCCAGGCCTGCGGGGCCAGATTCTACTGAGCGGGAGATAATAGCATGCTTTGCACCTCTTGAACAGGTGGCGACCAGCATCAGCATAAACACCCAGCCTCCATTCCACCCTTTCGCCATGTAACGCATGTCTTCGGCGGTCTGGCCGAGGGTTCACATGTCCAAACTGTTCCAAAGGTCTCTTTCACATGCGGAACAGACTTGCACTTAAAAGTTTTAGTAGGCCCTCCCTGGCTGTAGCCCAGTAAAAAAAATGACCCACCTGTTAATGGCCAGCCGCGCTTTGTGGAATCTCTCGCGTTGAATTAGTCTAGACAGTCGCACTGTGTCGAACACAGCATGTAAAGTGTTTGGTTTTCTTTGCTGCGGAGGTTGGAGGATGAAGTTGGGCTTTTTTTTTTTTTTTTTTCTCGAGAGAGAGATCAGTTCAGTTACCTCTGGAGTCTGCTGTTCATTCAAAAGTAAGCCATCAGCCTCGGTCCCTCATGCTGTCTAAGACTTTCCTTGTGTGGTTGGGACAGATCAGGTTCTGTGTGTGTGGACGCTGTTTAACTTGAAGGGCAGGACACAAATGTCTCTGCTGCCATTCAGAGAAAATTGAGACTGACTGTTTTCCTTTTATCCAAAGGCTGCAGAAGGAAATGTCTTCTTCTGTAATGATTATAATTATACAATAACCGAGAAGAAATACGAGGCGGGAGTCAAACAGAGCCCAAAATGATTGCGTATAACATTGACTTGAGGATGAAAAAAAAGAGCTTCTGTGGTATTCATACGCATCCAGATATCTGCGTTTTGGATATAGCTGGCAAGTGAGTACCTGTATATGTTTGCATTTGCGTGCCCTTATGATAGAGTCAATAAAAAGCAGTGTTTGTGGATGGAGCCACACGGGGCCGAGTCCTGTCAGCACTCACAGCCGCAGCTCCCAGAGGCTGCTCCGGCGCTGTCCCATGATCCCACTCTGGGGGAGAGAGCCGGCCAAATACTTTGCTTTCCTCTGCTGCTCCTTCCAGGGCAAAGTTCTCCTTTCTCGCATCTCGCCCCATAAACCTCTCAACACCAGTGTTTCAACAGCAAATGGGCTGCGGCGGAGTGAAGGCAACATTTATAATTATACCTGCTACCTGCAGCAGAACAGGGTTTACTGCCATTGACGCAATTCCTCATAAAGAAAACAACATGCTGTGTTTTTTTTTTGTTTTTCTTTTGAGGGGGCAGGGGGAGTATGTACTAGTGCATTTTATAATTGCGACCTTGAGTTCTGTGTGTGTGCGTGTAAGTGTGCGACATTGATTCTTGCCCTGCTGTACTTGACCCTCTCTCAGCGCATCAGTTGCTTGTTCTAGTTAGTTCTGCTTCATGTCTTGGCAACTGTATAGAATAAAAAAAACAAAAAACCAAAACAACAACATTTGATGAACAAATGTTTGCATTTGCATGTGCTCTCATCTGACACGGTCCACCTTGCCGAAGCAACACTGTACAGAAATTGCTGCCCCGCTGTTAAACACAGCACCTGCGAGCAGAGAGCACAAATCTGGCCCTGTGCACGGTTACATAAACAGCAGCGATGGGGCTGAAACAGTGGCACCTCTGTTCATATTCTGCAGGATTATTAACATGTTTACCAAGCAGATAATTTGCCAACCACCATTCAGTGTTGTGTGCACCACCTGAGGGCTTCACGTCTATTTCTAATAAAATGAAAGGTGTGTGGGTTTCTTTTTCTTTTTTTTTTAAACAAGTCTGCAACAAACACAAAGGTGAATGAGCACAACCCACCGTATTTACGTTAAACTGATTTTGGATAAGTTACGTTAAAATAAGTGTATATGTGAACAAAGAACTGCAGAGAATTTGTCATCTCGCCGTGCTACCTGGGTCTAATTGTCAGCTCTGTTGTCATTCATTTCAGCTGTTGGGTCAAAAGGTGAAGAGCGTTTAAATCTAATGAGTATTTTCAAAGCTAATTGCTCATTTGAGAATCACAACACATCAATAAACTCTGCAGTATTTTGACTTATGAAATAAGTACGTTTTAATTTCTGTAATTGGACTTCCCCAATGTTTTATGAAACAACCTCTTTCAAACAGGTTCTTTCTTTTCAGGGCCTCCGTGATACACAGCAGTACGTTTAATGTTAAGAGGGTTTAATTACTTTGGTTAGGATAAGTGCTTTGTTTATTTTGGAAACTGATTGCGGTCAGGGTTTGGAAAACTCCGCAGCAACAGCTGGTCGGACTAAATGTACTTTTGGAGCAAAGGCTGGTGATTTGTGGACTTTTCAACAAACCTAAACAATCCTGTTTGTCAGCTCGAGCTCATTATGTTGCATCGATGCCTTTTGCTGAGACCATTGTCTGTTTTCCCTCTGCAACTAGTCTGTCAGAGCAAATGAGGTCCCTCATTAAAATACGCGTATGCGAATAATGCAAGTGATAATGAGTCTAGAAGTCCGGTTAATGAATGATTTGAATTCTGCAGTGTTGAACTCTTAGATTTTAACAGGCAAACGGTCACTTGGCAAAGCAAACACACCTGTAACAAAACTAATCCTAAACCTAGGGCCACCCATTAACAGCCGGCCCCAACACACCTCCCCCAAACTCAATACAATTGCCTACTGGCCCGTCTTTATCATCCCGTTATCCACTATCTTCTCATCTTCCCTGCTGTTTCTCCTCCATGCTCCATCTCTGCTGTCAGTTGAAGATTAATTCTCCCCTCAATCCGTCTCCGTCTCCTCCCTCATTGACGAGTGCCGCGCTGGTATCTGGTAATCCTCACCTCTTTATCAAGCGTTTCGTTGACCAGCGCCACTAATGATGTCAGCAAATGCAAATACAGACACAAGCACCTTCACTTTGTTATCGCGGCCTCGGGAAGCGCGGCGGCGGCTGGAGGGTGACTGCAGTCTGAACTAGGCGGGATCGATCAAGCTTTAGAGACGCACCTTGTAAATGTCTGCTCCTGTAATGGTCCTTGGGTTTGGTCGGGTGGGCTCGGGCATTGCCGTCACACTTTGGCTGCTCATACCTGTGGTAGAAAGCACACCACGTTAGGACAAGGCCGTAAGATTTGAAGTAAAACTTGTGGACGGGATTGTTTGGGGCAGAAAATTCTCATCATTGTGAAATCAGAGAGGAATCTGATGTTTGACAATCACAGTGGTGCAGTTTAAACACGGGGGCTCAAAAGATTGTTTTGCGGCAAACCAGAGGCGGAGATACATGTCCAAAAATGAGTTTAGGGATTTGGGGCCTGCATAGGACAGAGCAGACAGGGAGCGTGGGACACAAGAAAACTTTCACGGTCTCCCTTGAAGAGTCAGCGCAGCTCTGATTGTCACTGTGCGCCCGAGCCAAAAGCTCGCCAGGGACAAGAAGGAAGAAGAGAGGAAAATGCACGCTTCCATATGTGTGCTAATGTGCTGTTTGGCACTCTGCCTGAAGCCTTGTTAATCTGATATGCAGCCTCGCTGCTCTACAAGAGTGCAGCACTGGCCCATTCTGCCAGGCTGACTGACCTCCGACCCACTGCTTACCAGACCAATGAGTTGCTCTGTTTCGTCGGCCATCGAGATGTCAGATTAATGTCTGTCAGATTTATGTGCAGCCCCAAACACAGAAGATTCTTATTGTGCTCGGAAAGTTTAACATTGCCATTCATTTCAGAAGACTCTTCCTCAGATTTGAAATGGGGAATCCCTCACTGACAGTCAAACCAAAGTAAGATGATGATGAGACTACGGCTGTGCTTGAAAATCCATCCATTCACTAACTCACTATTCACTACTTTGTGTTTTCATTATCAGCGCTGTGCCTGGAGAGGGCATATATTTTGGTAGAGTGGTGTCAGAAGATGAAGATGAAGTTGAAGTTGAAGATGATATGTGGTAGAAGTGTGTCTGTGATCGATGGACTGTACACAGATTGAAGAGTACATGTTTAATCAGCTCTAGTTTCTGAAGCTCTTGCAATGTCTTATGTTCGGGAAACTACTTTGTCACATTTGAATGTTTTGTGGCTGTGCTCCAACGTTGATTCCTGGCACTATTTACTGTGTCATCCCAATGTGATGGTGTTAATAGGGTAAGGACACAACGACGAAGACACAGTGAAAACACAACCGCAGCGTAAATCCATATGGTAGTTTTGGATGTGCTCTATCGTGGGGAAAATGAAGACACAAGGCGCAAAGAAAAGTCATTTAAAAACACAACTAAGACGCCAAAGTTAGCAATTTTTCTGCAATGTCATGGTGCAATTTTGGCTACGTTAGCCTCTGTGGCTTTGGAACCTGGCTTTTCACTGGAAGGCAAATGGATATCTTTTTAAACACAACCTGTATCCACACGAGAAAAAAATTGTAGTTGAGAAGATATTGTGTTTAACCTAACATCATGCACGATGCATTTGCCTGGAAACACATTTGTTTTCATTGGATATTATGAATATGGTCACACAATGCCACAAATGTACCCCGGTAGTAATTTTGCAACGCCTCCTACCTGGTGGAGGTCCCTGGTATTGGCCGCCCGGTGTCCACCAGCACACACCAGCAGTACCCAGTGTACGGGTGGCATTGGACGGGCTTGTAGAGACCTCCTTGGGCGCAGTCTGGTATAAACACGGCATCGTTCTTGTGTTGCCTGGCCTCTTCTTGGGCAGACTGCTGCTCCTGATCGCACGACGAAGCTAGGAGGAGAGGTCAGAGGTCACTCGGGAGCCAGCAGGGGCGTTGGTGGGCCGCTTGCCCAAACACGCAGTGCCCGCGAAGACAGCAGTCACTTTGGTGGTCTCGGTTGCGCGACTTGGCAAAACACACACGCACAAACACTCGGAGAGAAGAAAGGGGGTTTGTTTAAAGTTCATAACAAGAAGCACTCCCAAGCCCTTGCGCTGGTTTTACGCAGCACACTCAAATGAATTTCCTGTTAACAGGGAAAAGAGAAAAAGAGGAATTCCCGAGCGCTGTTGAACACAAAGGGCTGGAACAGCGAATGCTGGATGTGCAGACTGCTATATTAGCCCCCTGTGGCACTGTTTACGGACATTAACCGGCTAATGACTACGTGCCGCTGCCTATATAAATATTTGGACACTCCGGTGCCCTTTGTGGTAATGTGTGACAGAGGGGGGAAAAGACAAGACAAAAGTAAAAAACGGCCGGCAGCCGGAGCTTCGCCTTTAGCGGCTGGCCTCCGCTAGAAGTCCGCCGCATGGTACTGTAAAGTACCAGGGATCCATATGTTTACATGCTTCAAATTCCCAGAGAAAACTGCAATGCAGCACGATCCTTCTTTACTTTCATCCAAGTCGGGGGATTTATATGGCGAATCGGGCCTGATGGATGGGAGAGAGACAGGGTTTTTGCAGAGCCTCAGCAGGATCTAATCAGACGTCTTTCCTGTGCTGCAGCCTCCTGAGCTCTCCAGAAGCTCTCCAACTGAGATTTGGGCATTAAACTCCAGGATGAAAGTGGAGCTCTTCTGGCCACAGAGGGCTTTCAGAGCCCAGTCTCTCCCACTCCGCTCCGCTTGGCCAAAGGCTCGGAAGCTATACGGGATTATGGATATCCCTTTTTCTTTGTTTATTTTCATTACAGATCTTTAGCCACACAAAAGGGACCAAATGAAATGCCTCCCCGGTTTCTCAACGGACTCTCCTCGCTCCACTTCCTCCGTATGGGCTTCCTTTGTCAGGGTGGGTCTCCTTTATTTCATCCCAATACCCCAAAGAGCCCATAGTAATCGAAACCATCAATGCTGCATTTCTCAGCCTTTTTTTATTAGTTGATAATTATGATAATTGGATTCAAACGCAGCTGCACAGAAGGTTCTCATCCCTGCGCTGGCCCCAGAATGTAATTTCGATTTCTGCGTGGAAAACAATACTTTTTTCCCGAGAGATCACAGTGGCAGCTGATCCGATCATGATAAACACGCGCGTGCGAGTATGTGTGTGCGTGTGTGTGTGTGTGTGTGTGTGTGTGTGTGTGCGCGCGCGAGAGAGAGCTCTGAAAGAAGTAGAAGAATAGGGGTTACTGTGTGTGTGTGCCATGTGCTGATAATTAGAGATAAGCTGCAAGGCTCAAGAACCACAGTCATGGCAGAGCCCCGAAGCCTGAAACACTGCAACATGAAGATGTGTTGGTTTCACAATCCATTCTGGAGAGAGAAGGACAGCTATAAACCACGTGAGCGAACAGATTGTGCTCCAAACCGGGATCCCGCTCTTGTTAAAGAGAAAGCGCTCAATGAAACTTACACGACGGTCTGGTTCTGTTGTTCTGGCGGCTGCGAACCTGCTCCGTCCACAGACTGGGATGCTGGAAGTTGATGTCTGCGAGAAGCCAAGGAGACGGTTTTATTAGCTCCAATTGCAGTTACAGGCGTGCATCGTGTGAGCCAAATTCTGGTGGCTACAAAAAAAAAAACAACCCAGAGCATAAAACGCACATCAAGGTGATCATATCTCACAATGGCACATTCGAGTCACAAAGTGCATGTGACAGCTGTGGCCAAAGCCAAAGCCGCACGAGAGGGGAAAGAGGCTCATTATATCAATGAAATCATAAATGCAACATAAAAAAAAAGACTAACTTCCTGCGTAATACAGCAATAAAACTGAATCACTTGCTTTCATTTCAGAGCAGTTATTGGGAGATTATCTCTTTAGGCTACATTCGAGAAGCAGTCGCTCTTTCACGTAAAGGAAGTCAGCATTGCCACATCTCATCGAATGTTCAGTTACAACTAGCACAAACTGTCAGGGATTAAAAAAAGAACAACACTTTTTCCCCCAACAGACTCATTATTCTCATTCTTCAAAAAAACAAAAACAAAAACAAAACATGCTTGTTAGTATTGTGTGTATTTTACCTAACTTTTAATAAGGTGTAAGTAAAAATGTTACAATGAGGTGTCCTGTTTTAAAAGGATGTTTAATGCCTTAATAATAAAAGAGGACATTTTTACTGATAGAAAAATGATCATTTCGAAATGTATCAGATATTACTTCGGGTAAGAAAACCTTAAATTAAATGAAGTGCTACAAATAGAATTGAACAAACAGGAAGCCCAGTGCAGCTACCAGCGGGTTCCAGCTGGCTCCACTGGCGCTGACTTTTTTTTATAATCACTATTTTTAAGGGGTTAATGTTTTCCAATATTGTCTTTTGGCTTTTTTAACTGATGGACACAATGGACATGTGCAACACGCCCATATGTCTTGAACTAATACTGTATATGAAACATGCTTTATAGCATGTCATGTCAATGAAGAATACAACTACAAAGGAATTAAAATGCCTGAATCTTCAGATTTTACACACTTTAATTATTTTGAGAAACGGACCTCTAGTTTATGCAATTCTCCATATATTTTATGAACATCATACGTAAAAAGCCCAAAAAACTAACAATAACATTGTTGGCAATAGGTTATATTCAAACATATTCATATTCAAACAATAAAAAGGAATCAGAGTCAGAGTGGGAAATGCTCACCTTCTTCGTCAGCACCAGGATGTGGATCCACCACAATGCCCGTCTCATCTGCATTTAGAATGGAGAATATTTGCAAGGAGACTACAATTACGAGAGTAAGCTAGATTAGAGGACAGTTAACTAGGTGAGATTTGCACATTGCCCGGCCTAGAGAGATGGAGACAGTTAGCAGTGTGTCAGAAAGTGGGACGTGAGTGCTTGCGTGCGTGCGTGTGCGTGTTTGTGTATATGACAGACAGACAGAGACAGACAGAGAGCTCGTGTTCCTGCAGTGAGTGATGAGAAAAGGGAAATCAGAGGGGTAGTGGTCATATATTCCCATGGTTCCATGCAACAAAGGAGATCATTATGGGGAAGGGTGACTTATGGAGGTAGGCGAAAATGAAAGACAAGCACCAGTCTGGCCCCTGAGGTTTCTCTGCACACGTCGCCGGCATCTCGAAAGCAACGGCAGCTGTGCGAAGGTGGCCGAGACACGGGAAGGTGGGAGGAGTCCGGCGGCCGAGCGGTGGGCGAACCACTGTCTGGTCGGCGCGTCTCTGTTTGATTTTTTTGCGGCGGGAGGGATACGGGGACGGAGGTTTTGGAGCGGCCCGGGCTGAAAGCGCGGCTGTAGGTGTGGTTAACCTCAGTGTGGGTCATTCCTCCTGCTAATGTATGAGTCAAGGCATCTCTTAATGGGCGCCTCCGCAAACACAGAAACTCCTTTTTCTTAAACAATGACTTCTCCGTTGTGAAATCGCGACTCGCGTGTCCAGGAGCCAGCAATTCATCCCGCGCGGGGTAAAAATACGCGCAAGATGGAAAGGCCATTTTTAAGAAGCGTATTTATGATTCAGATTCATGATGAACCACTAATGACGGCCTTCCGCGTGACTGCAGCACCTCTTTTAGCATCTGCCAGGAAACCACCCCGCCCCCCCCCCCCCCCCCCCCCCCGCCCCCCCGCCCCCAACCCCTCCCCTCCACCTCAACCCCCTGCGCCATTTTGTGGTCGCGAGGCATTAGCGCAACTGCTATTTGTCAGTCATCGACCGCTTGTGACTCAGCCATGGGAACGACCTTGACAAGTCGCGGAAGGTTAGAGCGTTTGCGTTCGGCGCGGACGGGATTCCCGCGCCGCGCGAAAGCTCGCGAAATTTCGCCGAGCTCAGACCCCGCACGGCCCCTCCGCTCAATCAAAACACTGATGCAATCCTCGCTGCTATTTTCGGCGCCGCCGCGCCGCAAAATCTAGAGTTTATTCTGCCTCTCGCGCGCCCTGTTTATCCAGCCCGCTCGAACTGGAACCACAGCCGCTTGCTCCTCGCCGGTGATTTCGCGTCCTCACGTCGTCTGCGTGCAATGACTCGGCCCCTTGGCTCAAGCCGACTCTATACCCACCAGTGTTTACAGAGAGACAGGGGCGCAGACGACATGTCATGCGGACAGAAATAAACCGTACACACACACACACACACACACACACACACACACACACACACACACACACACAGACACACACACACTAAACTCCAGGCAGACCAGAGGGAGATGTAATACTTCTATATCTGGCTTTGTGAGATGAACAAAATGAGTTGCTGGGATGGAGCTTAAATGTTTCCTCGCGGCTGCAAAAAAAAAGAGAGAGAGGCTGATGGCAGAAGTTAGAAGAAGGGGAGGAGAGAGAGGGAGAAAGGTCCGTTTTCCTTCACTCCCACCACTCAGCCGGGGCCTTGGGCTGCCTGTTAGAGACGCAGGCGGTTAGAAGAGTGGGCGACGCAGCTGCCGCTTGGTGTGCATTTGAAGCTCACCGCAGCCTCTCTCCCCCTTAGACGTTGCCTCTCGGTGAGTGACTGCCTTTTATATCAGCCTCCGGGGCTGCTCGCGCACCTCCAAAAATTGAGAAAATATTAGAGAGAGGCAAGCCGTGACAGGTGACCCGCCCGCGCATCTCCGACACACAGATGCAGGGCAAACAGACGGCGGTGCGAATGAACACACACACACACACACACACACACACACACACACACACACACACACACGCATGCATGCATGCACATGTACGTGCATGCTCCGGGAGACACGTGCACGCGGGCGAACATGAAAGCGCGCGCACGTGCGGCGCGGCACTGGAATATTTCTGCTTCTTGAGTAATGGTCTCACCTGTTTTATCCGGCTCCCTTGTGGTCGCTCTCTCCTGTTTTGATCCTGGAAAAAACGCAACAGGTTGAACTTAATTAAAAAGTCACTGCCACACAAGCCTTTTTCTAATTACTTTTTGTTGTGCCTCATGAGCGTGAAGTCAAGTTTTGGCTCGCGAGCTGACAGGCAGACGTTGAAAAAGGAGTCGACCACGTTTGGGTTGGTTTCTCTCTCTCTCTCTCTCTCTCTCTCTCTCTCTCTCTCTCTCTCTCCTTACTTATCGAGTCGTCACTTTGACAATACGTCTCGACGAAGGGAGGGTCACTGGTTGCGGCCCAACTACAAGTACTTCTACTGCTGCTATCTGCCACTATAGGGGAACAACAGGGCCAGCCAGGCCGCGCAGGACACGTGGCATTGCTTATTTGTTCACCGTCCTTAAAGAACAATTGCATTCCCACAGGTTGGAGCTGTTGCTCAAGCCGGCAGCGGGGATTCTTTCCCGACGTGGTTTATTTGCACCGACCGCAGTGCCATGCTTTGGGAAGCGCTTGGGCTTCGGGGCAGCTGAAACTGTCAGTCCAGCTGTTGACCACTTTCCCACAGGACTCAGTCTAACACCCCCCCCCCCCCCCTGGAAAGTTTTGCTTGACAGAAAGTAACAGGAACCACATTTTAGTAGGAATCAGTATTTTCTATATATATATGTTTTTAAATGTTACATTGCTGGTAAGTTGCACTTAACTCACTGCATTTTAGTAGGAATCAGTATTTTTTATTTACATTGCTGGGGAATTACACTTAACTCACTGTATTTATTTTTAGATTTGTACATATTTTACTCAACTCAATAGTTTGGTTTTTTCATTTGGTATTAACCTCGGGCCTGTAATGCTGCTCTATGTGCCTTCAATTGCCCCCTGGGGACAAATAAAGTTTTTAGAACTGAATCTAATTACAGATTGAAAGACCTGTTGCCGCAGTACTCGCGGGATACTGACTGGGACGTATTGCTAAGGTTTCACCGACCTTGACATCTTGGTTTTTTATTGGCCACCGCTGAGCCGCTGATGGGTCGACCGTTGGGTGTGACGCACCAGCAGTACCCAGTGTAGCTGTGGCACTGAACCTGTAAAAGTAAAAAGAACATATACCATGCGTGATACTCAAAGGAGTGGATGCCCAGAAGGTGAGCTCTTGGTGGGATACGGTTACTCTTTCACGGACGGGTTTGGAGCGAGCGCCCTATCATGCGTTGTGTGTTTCTCATTACCTCGCTGTATGTGCCATCAGGGTTGCAGACAGGCACAAAGACCTGCGGGAAGAGCTTCTTGGCCTGCTGCTCTGTGTACTTCTTCTCTGCAACACATCTGGATGTATCTGAGGAGAACCACAAATCCCCGGAATCAGCGAACGTCACGGAGGAACAGGGTTCAGGCTGTAGCCCATCTGGTTTCTTATGGCGCACAGACCAGCAGAGTTATAAAAAAACAACAAAAAAAAATGGGGGGGAAAAAAAGTTTCTGAACGATGGTGAATCTCGCAGATGGGTGCAGGATGAGAGAAGAGGAGCAGGGGGAAACAATTTAAGACATTTAGGAAGAGGCAAATACTTGTGCGGCTGGGAAACGAACCAACGCCCCGGCCTTATTAGGGAGAAGTCAGGCGAGTCAGCGCTGCGCCTGTTGGTAAAGCCATTAGCGAGCCAGGCAGCTCGTGCTCCTCCCGGAGAACATTCCAGGCACCCCTAAGAAAAAAAGGGCTGATGCACGAGGAAAACTTGACCCTTCCTGAGTGTCTGGGAGTCTGTCTCGCCCCTCCAGAGTCTCCTCGCATCGGCCCGAGCCGACCTCCAACAACTCCTCCGTACAAGCGGTGGCTGGATCTCACAGCTGCCTCAGGTCACCTGGCAGCGCCAGCCCTGACCCACATGTGTGAATGGGTTTGGGAGGGTTTGATTGAGCTTTTCGTCCACCGCAGCCTACAGCTTTTGACACGATTCGCTAGTTTTGTACTGGTGAGCACGATGCCACTGGCGAAGCGCGCAGAGAGGATTGTGCATTTGTCACTGTCACAGGCAGGGACACGGCAAACCATCCAGATGAGGGGGGAAAAACAGCAAGATGAGGAGGTCTAAAGTTAGTTCAAGTGGAAAAACCCCAAACCATCATCTTTCTCCTGGGGGCTCTCACCGAAAAAAAAAAAAAAAGAAAGAAAGAGAGAAAAATACAGCCTGGAAAAAATGACAGGACACTTGAATCCTCTGAGCGCAGTGATAGAAAACAAATGTGGTGCCAGTCTCGCCATTCTTACACACAATCCCATCACTGTGCTCGCAGAGCCGACCGGCCCTTTTGCTCTCTTTCAGCCGCTGACTCTGCTGCTGCTGCTGCTGCTGCTGCTGCTGCTGTGTCTTTCACCCCGGCTGTCCAGGGAACAGAGGGGGGTCCCCAAACTCATAGACCCCGTGTTTTTGACGCATACAATACAACCTTCATGGACTCTCGTCCCTTTCAAGCCTCCTAGCTGGAATCCTCTATTCTGTGTCCCCGATGCCGTCCGCCACATCCAGATGTCCACTCAGAGACGTCGCCATGGAGACCCGGCGGGCGAAGGCCATGAAATGCCTCTCCATCATTACGGGACTAAGCGAGGGCCTTTTTTTTTTTTTTTTTTTTACCCCCGCGTGCTCAGCCCGCATTCGTGATCTAATATTGTAAAGTGTGAGAAAGGGGCATTGTCCGCTTTTCTGTGGAGCGGTGAACCAGCGGTATAGGGTGAGTCAGTGGGGCGGGGGCGAGGGCGGGGGAGAGGGAGAGGGAGAGAGGTTTGGGCCCTTCCACTGGTGACTAACAATGAGTGGGTGTGCGAGCCATCGCACGTCACTGCCGTTTCAGCCACTTTCTGCCTCTCGAATCGGGCTTTCTGTCGGGCTACAGTGAACCCTCGTTAACAAGAGTGAAGCTAGTGGAGTGATAAAAAGCTTTTAAACTGGGAATGAGGCAGAGGTAGGAAAATGTTCATGAAACCAAATGAGTCACTTTGCACTGAAAACAAAAAAAAAAACACACAAAAAAATACAAAATGACCATTTTGACAAATGTACCCAGGTTTCTTTCATCGGGATAAATAGTGTGAAATGAATCCAGCCAGGCAGCAGTAACCCCCCAACCCCGCCCCTCACCTCCCAACCCACTTTCACCGTGTCAACCCCACTTATTATCCAGCACTCAAAGAATCAATTATGCCGAAATGAATTTAACCCGCAAGTTTCTCCGCTGACCCCCTCTGCGTGTCTGCGAGCGCCAGGCGGCGGCGCTGGAGCGTGACTCGTGACCTGACCTTTGCATGGCCCTCGGATGACCTCCAGCTGCGGGTCGCGGCACTTGGCTCGGAGGAACTCGCAGCGAGACGTGAAGGTCCTGCCGTCGGAGGCGCACAGGGGCTTGCGAGGCGTCCCGCTGCACTCCATGTTGCACTCCTTGTCCTGGTCCACCCGCAAGAACTGCAGAGGGAGGCGGGAGATCGGGGGATGAGCAGGGGGAAACGTTAGCCACATGAGCCCGTCGAGAGGGAAGGGAAAGAAATTAGAGGACAACAAACATGGCCGTGCAACAGGTGTAATTTGAGGGGTCGGAGTTATAGGGGTAAAATCCAACTGCTGCCATATCGACTTGATTAAAGAACCTGTTGCTTTTTAATTTTTTTTATTATTTAAATACATATGACACTTTTGAAAAAAAAAAAAAAAATCACAAACACTGACGAGGGGCTTTGCTGCTGCAGGCCTGCCAGGGTGCAGCCGTGAAGCCTTGCCTTTATTTAAACTGCCGGAGAAGACTTGGCCTTGCTCAGCCTGTCTTTGTCCGTGCCAACAGCTGCACGGGTATTCATCTGGGACGGCTCCCGAGGATGTTTTCACGCGGCCGTGTAAAAATAAACAGGGACGGATACTCCCGGCTGAACGCATCGGATCACCTGTGTCAATGCCGCCATTGTTTCCGCCGCCTCGGCTTTAAAAGCCCCTTCGCCCCGGCCACACAATGGGGCAAAAGGCTGCGTTCTGAGGGGGTTGGCAACAAGCTGTGACTGCTACAATGAATAAAAAGACAGTGAATGATAGAGTGGCTGAATAAACTCGATGTCAAGAGGGCTTTGTTTCGCCGCCGCCGCCGCCCGCGAGAAGCCTGCGTGATTCACTCGGCTGCGCCAAATAACGACTCGCAGTAGCGGATGGCGGCGCAGGTGCAGCTTTCACTCGTCCACAAACACACGTCGGAACTCCTCTCATGTCTTGTTATAAAGAAAATATGTGGCCGTGCCATGCATTTCTTTCAGTTCTACTCCTTTGTGGACAGCTGCAAGTCTTTCTGAATTGCCTTTCTGTTAAACAGTACGACGCTGTGAGATAAAGCCAGCGCCTTAGTACACACACACACACACACACACACACACACACACACACACATACAGATGAGCAGAGCTGCAGGGCTGCACGCACCTGGAACAGGGTGGGCAAAGGAAGGCAGCTTCGCCCAGGGCCAGAATGGGGAGCAACAGCCCACTCCGTCAACCCCGCTCGTAAATCTTTCGGAGGGGTCAGAAAAGAGAGACCCGTTCAAACACATCGGAAGAGGAGCCGCAAGGGATGGAAGTCGCTCTTTTGGTTTGGATGATATTTCTTCAAGTGAAGAACTAATCATTTTTGTCAAGTCTGTTCTGCGCAGGATATTGAAAGAGTGAAGGGCTGCTTCCTTGAAATGCTTGGAATATTATTGCATGAGGAGTGACAACTGGGGGAACTCACAAAAACCATGATAATGGTGAACTCCCAAAATGTTGTCATGACAAGTCTGGTGTACCACGTGTAATAAGAATATGACTCAAAAAACAATTCTCCATTAGCGGTCGCCTTTAAATTGCAAATTGCTGGATTGCATCTTGAGCTTCATTCAATATTTGCGGTCAAACCCACAGAAAGAATGGATAAGGTGTTCCGTGATATCTGGCCTGACTAACCAAGGGCAATGAAAATGGTCAATCAACCAGCCATAATTGTGGTCATACTCTGACAGGAGGGGCTTAAAATGTGGTAAAGCTCAGCAGTGCGAGGACTAGCACTGCTCACTTTTACTTTACTGCTTCATTTCTCGGTGCTCCTCCTTGTTAGTCTCTGAGCGTCTCGCATCTGTGCATCTCACTGACTGTCCCGGTGGTGGCGAACTTCATTCACCCTCGCCAGTGCCACCACCTCCACTCACCCTCTGCGCTGCCTCCCCCTGTCCCATCAAGTCTAAACTGCATGACAGCCTGATTCTTTAGCTGAGAGTGCTAAGCCATCCCTCCCAGAGCCATCTGCAGCAGCGGGCAGGATCTCAGCGTGTCCAGTCATACTCGGGGCGGGTGGACCAAAGCCTTGCCACAGCTCATGCTGCTCGCCCCAGCACTTACAGTGCAGCGGCATTATCCCAATGAGCTCCTGCCAGCCGGAGGACTGACGGCCCAAACTGGGTTATTGAGCAGCCCAGCATCCCGCTAGATGTCGGCTGTATACGGCTCGCAGCGGAGCGCCGAGCGCTGAGCTCCAGGAACGCCACCCGCGAAATCTACCACCCAGATTCACTATCGCACGCCCAAGTGTTTACTCCGAGTGGACCACACCGAAGGGGAAGGAGCAAATGCGATGCGAAAGCCGGCCGAGAGGGGGAAGAGGCACCGGAGACTGATGGCCTGTCGAGGACCTCTTCGTCCTGTGCAATCTGTCTGACGCGGATCTGTGTGTGTTTGGCCTGCAGTGATGGATGAGAGAAGCCACGGCTGAGCCCTGACACTCCCCTGATGTCTTACTCCAGCCACTCCACGCTGGCATTATCACTGCACGCGGCAACGGCGTGGAGAGTAATGGATGGCTGCCGCCGCCGCCGCCGCCGCCGCCGCCACATGCAGCGGCGGGTTTCCAAACCCAGTTCATCATGAAAGCAGACTCAAGGAAAAACACGGCTCAAAATTAGACTTAATAGTCAAATGCATCCATCTCCAGGCTCTGGCCACGACTCTTTAAATATGTTTTCCTTGCTTTCATTCGTTTTTTGGCATCATCTGTTATTTTAACATATGTCCCACACATGCAAGAGTACAAACAAGAGGGTGAGACAGGCTGAATATGATTTTTGTCAAGAAGTCCATCCAGCATACAAATCAAATCCTATTAACTCCCCCTGATTCTGCAGCATTGTGGGTCTGAATGGAATATGGAGGAGGCGAGACTCCAGCAGGGAGCACATTGTAGGCTGATAAGGGCCTTCTGGGCTGGGAGGCCCTTGCTTCTAGCACCCACAGAGGGCCCCCCTCTCACCACGGACCCGCAGGGTCAATGGGGGCCCCAGCTGAGCGCAGCAGCAAACGTGTTAAATAGCCTTGGCGGGAGTTTCCTGCATAGTCGCTGGGATGCAAAGGGAATCATTAGTTTCCAGCATGGAGGAAAGGGAAGAAAGTGACAGCCTTTAACCAGGCTATTGACTCAATCAAAAGACTTAGTGCTTAATTGCTGTGAGGGATGTTTAAAAAGAAACTGAAGTGTGACTGGTGTTGGCGAGAACAAAGGTTTCTCTGGGCAGGTGCACAATTCAGCAAGAAGTGCAGGGGGCAACGGGGCCACTTTCAACTGAGACGACACGTTGTCTTTCCTTTGGAAAAAGAGGCAGGTATTATTTTATGCAACCTGATTTTTACTCCCCACTTTGTACTTTCCTAAACCAGAAAAATGTACCTCATGAATAAACAGTGAAATATACTTTATTTTAGCCGTCTGCCTGACCTCAGAATTGTCACAAAATATCATGCGGAGACTTTTTTGGAACATGTAGCATGGTCTCCTGTGTCATTTAAACAATAAGACATTCACTTGCAAACCGAATTTCAGTATGAGACCAGCACACCATGTGCTATTCCAATACAGGTCTAATGAGCCGGAGTGGGGAGTTACGAAATAGACACCGGTACCGCTGACACACACCATTAAATAAAGAACCAGTTCATTTTTACTGCACTATTATTAGGGATTAAACATCTGAGGTCATCGCATAAAAGTATCGGTGCAACCTTTGCTTGAACTGCTGGGTTAATATAGCCACCGTCGTAGATGAAGGAAGTCTATCTTCTGTGTGCACACAGTCTGCGTGTGTAAATACATATATCACGGTGCAAATTCATGAAGAGCATCTGCTCGGTGCCACACTTCCTCCCACATTCCACAAGCCCTCAGTGCCGACAGGGAGAAAGGATCTCTGACCCTTCACCTGCGGGTTAACGACTCACGGCCATTTGTTTCCAATTGGAAATTAAGGCATCTTCACTCGGACAATAAATAACAGTAGTGGGGAGGCGGCTGTCACATCAAGCACTAAATCAAGGCTGCAAGCCTCTGACAAAGTGCATTCCACTCTCCGTTATTCCTCCCTCAGCACTGTACCTTTACACTCCGTCTTGCCTTTTAAATTTGAGGCTAAAAGAAATAAAGGGGGAAGGCTCTCCTGTACTTTGTCTGTAAACAGAGTCACATGCGTTTCAGTGCAAGGTGACCAGCGCAAAGACACTGGCATGACTATGTGACGGTCTATGCCTGGACACTTGAAGATGTATGGACAAGAGTGAATGTGAAGGAGTGGTTGTGTAGCTGAAAGTGTAGAAAGGTAGGTAAAGGGTGCAAACCACAGTGGTGACGCTCGCTGACAAGTCAGCTCCACACACACACACACACACACACACACACACACACACGTACAGCAGACTGCAGCGCACACACCAGACACACAACCCGACTTCATAAAAATCACAGTGAACACAGAGAACTATTTTTTTTTTTTTTTTTTTTTTGCCATCGATGTAACCCGGTGCCCCGTTGCGATTCGCCTGGTCAAGTTGGAAGAAAAAATGATTGCAGACACATAATAATACTCAAGAAACGCGATAGAATAGAGACTTCTTGAAGAAAATCTCTAGCATTACTACACAAAATTTCGATTGTCTTTTTTTTTTTTTTTCCCGAACAGTGCGCAAGGGAGCATTGTTAAACGTGAACGTGAGTCGGCGTGGAAGTTCCGCGGCTCATCCTACCGTGAGAGCGGAGAACTTCTGAGCGCGTCCGGCGCACAGCAGACAGAGGAGGACCAGCAGTGGGCAGACGCGCATCCTGTCGCAGCGTGGCAAGGAGTCGCTCCAAATTTACGCACGATCCAAAAACGCACCCTGCGCTTGTCTGACGCCTTTTTTTCACCAAAAGCGCGCACCTCTGTTTCTGGAATATTTCGAATGCGTCTCTAAAAAAAAAAAAAAAAAAATCCGCAATAGTCCTTGCGCACACAAAAAAAGAAGAAGATGTGAGCGCTGGAGCTGAGGTTACTGGTTTATTTCAATACGTCTGTCCGGTTCTGTCTGCCAAACCGTTTGTGAAGACACTCTCCTTATTTCTGGCTGTGTAATAAACCCCCTTGTGTCCCTGACCTTTTCCCCTCCCTCAGTGTCTCTTCTGACGTTCTCCCTCTCTTCAATTCAACTTCTTTTCTCCACACCCCCTCCCTCCACACATCATTTTCTAGTCCAGATCCCTTATCGGATGCAGGCTGTTCCCTCGCCGGTAGGGTAGGTGTAGGTTAGGAGGGACTCCGTCTGCTGCTGGTAGCTGAAGCAAACACGTCAGGTATTCCTTTCTTTCAACCCCCCCCCCCCCCTCTTTTGTACCCCTCCCCTTAAAAACCGCAGCGCCCCCCCCTACGAAGATAACTATGTGATGATGTTCGATTGGCAAACAGGACCATCGCTCACCTCTGCTGGAGGTATTCGTAAAAAGAAGAGGGGACGTTTCTCGAAATGAATTCATAAAAGCTCATGTAGTAAGGAAATCTTTTACAGTGACAGTAATGCGTATGCTCATACAGATAAAATTATTCAAGTTATTATAGTTTATGAAGCATCTATTTCCAGAAATAATGTCTCTACAGCCTGCCAGGCACGCCCGTTTTGAAAAGAAATGTTAGTCTACATTCGAATCTTATAATAAGTTATACGAATCTTTTATTCTCGCTGTTCTCCGCATATTCTGACAGTCCTCGTGTCCGTCTGAACCGCGCACATCAACAAGAACACCTACCCCGTTTAACTGCGTCTCCATCTAGCGTTGTCGAGAAGTAGGTGCATGTTATTTGATCCCGGCTGTGGATGGTCGGTAGACGTCCACACCACCACGCATATACTCACAGATTATACTGTATGAAACGCTACGTAATAGACGATTTTAGAGGTTAGGAATATAAAGGTAAACATACAACTGTCAGTTAAGTTTTGGGGACTGTGTGTTCCTAAAACCTTCGGCTACATTCGTATTAGGAATGGCCATGCATATATTTTAAGTCCTTTTTTTTTGTAAAGATAATATCCTCGCCAATTCAATTCAAATAAGCGGATCTTGAGAAATTGGCTGTAAAAAATAGAGAAATCAATTTAAATCGCCGTTCTCATTCGTTGTCGTCCTCATTTCCCATAATGCCCTACGATGACGTCACTTGTGGATTCTTCCGTTTCCGGCCGGGTCTCCATCGCAAGCTGCGTGGTTTTACAGCGCCAGCACGCAGAGCACATATTGTAATTTTCACTCCATTTTCCATTGGGACTTCAAACAATCATAATGTCTTACCAAGAAGAGGAAACAGAGGTTAGTGAATGTCTATGATCCACCGATTCGAAGCCCTTGATTATATTATTATTATTATTGTAACGGCGTTAGCTTCAGCCGGTTAGCTTACATTGTCTTCGTAATGCATGGAAGCAGCTTGTGATAAGCTAGCTAGCGCTATTGTAAAAGTTCCTAAAATTAGTACAGTAGTACAAAACCAGCTAATGTAGGTTTGTCGAATTATTGTTCTTTCTGTTAAATCGATAACGGTAACCTGCCTATAGTCATTTTAAATTAATCATTCTAACATAGTGTAGTGGAAGGCAAGGAAAGGAGACGGGGTGGGCCAGGATTTTGGCCCACCGGTATCTTATTTAGAAATCTTCGTGCAGAAGAGTCATAATATACTGTAGCGCCTGTTAAAATCAACTGATTAATCATCTGGTCAGTGTGACCAGTTTCTCTTGTAAGCTAGCATCAAGCTAATTGTTTTGCTAATGCCTTCTCACCGTGCTGCACTTTGAATGACATGGACACCATACAGTATGGTGCCCAGTATGATACTTTAACAGGCTAATAATAAGGCGGACGACTACAAAGTTGTTGTTTGAACGTTCAGAGTTAAACTTTGTGTTTTGCCATGTGAATTGACAAATTATTTGATCTTTAAATTTGGCTGGGTAACCCTACTTGGTCAGTCTATATTTATAGAGTGGGCTAAAGACAGGCAATTTACAGTTTATTATGAGACATATAAATTATACTGCTCATTCATTGTGAAATAAAACATGTTAAATGTCTAATGGTCTTCCACCCCCCTCCCTTACAGTATGATCCTTACAACTACACAAACGACTGCGACCTGCACACTGGTGAGTGTCCATATGCTTATATTAAGCACTAGTTTGGTCAATGTTTATAGTCTGAGGCTGACGGTTTGTATTTCGTCGAATGTAGCCCTCATCCCTTCCTCCTCTTACCTTGCAGGCGATCCAAAAGCAGACCTGGCCTACGAGAGACAGTACGAGCAGCAGACCTACCACGTCATCCCGGAGGTCATCAAGAACTTCCTGCAGTATTTCCACAAAACCACCTCTGACCTGATTGACCAGAAGGTCTATGAGCTGCAGTCCAATCGTGTCTCCAGTGAGAGCATTGAGCAGAAGATCTATGAGATCCAGGATGTTTATGAGAACAGGTGCGCCCCAGCGAATAACATTTGTCTTTAAAGGAAAAAAAAAACCTAAACTTGAATACCATGACGAGCAGCTCACCTTCTTGTCCCCTTCTTTAGTTGGAATAAATTGACGGACCGTTTCTTCAAGACGTCCCCCTGGCCTGAAGCTGAGGCGATTGCATCACTCGTTGGAAATGGTGAGAATTTCACCGTGCCGTTACTTAATTTGTACACACAACATACTCACATAGTACCCGATTGCATTTTTTCCCCCGTCATGTGTGCCGTCTGATAACGCAATGCGAGTGGAACCTTTTGTGTCTTTGATCAGGTCCCACAATCTGTTGGGAATGAGGAAATGATTCATTCCTTCTGTGTGTTATCCCTTGCAGATGCCGTGTTCCTCATCCTTTACAAGGAACTGTACTACAGACACATCTATGCTAAAGTCAGCGTAAGTACCTGCTGAATATATCCACTTGAATGTTAGTAGACTGTGTTCCACTGAAATCTTCTGATGGCTATACTGATGTGGTTTAAAAACCTAATCTCCTGTAACGATCAGGGTGGACCCACTCTGGACCAGAGGTTCGAATCGTACTACAATTACTGCAATCTCTTCAACTACATTCTCAGTAAGTTCTCCGAGAATTTGGCTGAATGTCTCTTGCGTTCCATATTTCATTGTAGTGTAGCAGTTTGAAGAAGTTCTGAGAAAATCTTTGACCTGTAAACAGATGCTGATGGCCCTGCACCGCTAGAGCTGCCAAATCAGTGGCTGTGGGACATCATCGACGAGTTCATTTATCAGGTAGGCTGTTTTTTTTTTTTTTCACCTTTGATGTGTCGTTTGCAATATGACAAACGCCAACTTCAACCTCTGACATTGAGATGTTTTTCCCCTCTTTTCTTTAGTTCCAGTCCTTCAGTCAGTACCGCTGCAAGACAGCCAAGAAGTCCGAGGAGGAGATTGAATTCCTGAGGAGCAACCCGAAAATCTGGAACGTGCACAGTGTCCTGAACGTGCTTCACTCCCTTGTGGACAAGAGCAACATCAATCGCCAGCTTGAGGTCTACACCAGTGGAGGTATGGACAAAGCTTGTGGAGGAATGAGAACGCAGAGGAGTTGAACCATTTCCGAAATCTTGAGCCAATGATTTCTATTTTAAAGAGTAGAGTTTCACCTCAGTAGTTTAGGTTTTGGTCCGAAAGGTTTGTTTTGCCAAGGCTCTGTTGCCTTTCTGCAGAGAGGCTGACCTCAGAATACAGCCTCTATTGTGTCGACACATGGGAACCTACAAGGAAGCTAAGGTGTAATTTTCCCTGGGGTTTCAGGTGACCCAGAGAGCATGGCTGGGGAATACGGTCGTCACTCGCTCTACAAAATGTTGGGCTACTTCAGCTTGGTGGGGCTCCTGAGGCTTCACTCCCTGCTGGGTGACTACTACCAGGCCATCAAAGTCCTGGAGAACATTGAGCTCAACAAGAAGGTGGGTTATTGCTTCAGTGTGATTTTTTTTTTAAATTAATTTTTATTATTTTGCATACAAATGAATTCTGTTGTCTGCACTGCCTTACGCGTGTTGTTCTGCACCCCTCAGAGTATGTACTCGCGTGTGCCCGAGTGCCAGATCACCACCTACTACTACGTGGGTTTCGCCTACTTGATGATGCGGCGCTATCAGGATGCCATCAGAGTCTTTGCTAACATCCTGCTGTACATCCAGAGGACCAGAAACATGTTCCAGCGATCCACCTATAAATACGAGATGGTCAGTCTCCGCAGTGCTCCTCAAACCTTTGACAAGTACATTTGAATGACAAAACATATTATTGTGTAATCGAACTTTTCTATCGTGTTGAATTATTTTCTGGCGTGAACAGTCTGGCGCCCCAACACAAATGACTCATGTTTATACGTACGTTTGACAGATTAACAAACAGAACGAGCAGATGCACGGCCTGCTGGCCATCGCTCTCACCATGTACCCGATGCGCATCGACGAGAGCATTCACACCCAGCTGAGGGATAAGTATGGAGACAAGATGCTGCGGATGCAGAAGGGGTGAGGAACCAGCTGCTCGCAACAGGCTGCACCACTGGGACACTTCGGGGGGGTTTAGGCACCGACAGACATTATTTCTGTTTCTCTTGTTGTTTTGACACGTTTGATTGAACTGACTTACTGGCACTCAGCCATGCTGCCCTGATACCTTGTTAATATTGTTCCCTCTCTTCATTCCAGAGACCTGCAGGTGTTTGAGGAGCTTTTCAGCTTCGCCTGCCCCAAGTTCTTGTCGCCGGTGGTGCCAAACTACGACAACGTCCACCCCAACTACCACAAAGAGCCTTTCCAGCAGCAGCTGAAGGTCTTTGCTGAGGAAGTGCAGCAGCAGGCGCAGCTGTCCACCATCCGCAGGTACGACGCACCAACGCCTCACCCACTCTGCCCGTCAGAAATTGCGTCTTAACCCGGGCGCGGTTGTCAGGGTATCCACACATTGTCTAAGATACGTTCTGTGTCTCGAAAGCTTCCTGAAGCTCTACACCACCATGCCAGTGGCCAAGCTGGCAGGATTCCTGGACATGACCGAGCAGGAGTTCCGCATTCAGCTGCTCGTTTTCAAGCACAAGATGAAGAATCTGGTGTGGACCAGCGGCATCTCGGCTCTGGATGGAGAATTTCAGTCTGCTTCCGAGGTGGACTTTTACATTGACAAGGTACGTCGATGTCCGCCTAAACATGAATCTGACTTTCATGTTTTATTCCACAGTTTAAATGGCAAGTAGACCTGGCTGGTAGTTTGATCCGATAGCTGGAGCAAAATGACCAATGTCCAGCATGATAATGTAAAGTAGGCTAAAGTGCTGTATGCGAGGCCATTTAAAAGTACTGAAAGTATTGTTTTAATGTTCTTGGGTGTCTTCTGCATTTTTGCCAACTCCTTTTACACAAAGATGAACCTAATGTGTCTGTGTCCTTCACACAGGACATGATCCACATCGCAGACACCAAAGTGGCTCGTCGCTACGGAGACTTCTTTATCAGACAGATCCACAAGTTTGAGGAGGTGAGTCATAGTATATCGACACTTGTCAAAAAGAATTCAACTGATTTTTGAGTCTTTTTTTTTTTTTGTTAAAGCCACATTAACTCCCCAGCCATGTAATTTCTTTTTCATTATTAGTACGCCTTCTTGTAACTGGGCTACTTAAACTGTTAAAGCCCCTTCCACTTCATGTCTCTATGCATGCAACTGCTTCACCAAGATTGACCATTATGTTATCCTAATGACCAATAATATTAAATAAAAAAAAAAAAAGACCAGCCGTCCATTGCATCACATCAAGTCTTTTTGCCTTTGACTGAGATGAAGCTGCTTCTGTCTTCACAGTTGAACAGGACACTGAAGAAGATGCCAAACAGCACCAGCTCTTCATCATCCGGGACCGCCACGAGCCGATAAGTCAGAGCCGAGTCATCCTCAGACCTTCTGACATTATTGGAATAAAGATTTTTATGTTACCTGAAAATAAACAAGAAAAGTGTGCTCGAATCTCATTTGTGAAGTATTTCTTTAAATAACCACTAGGTGGCAGAATTTAACAATTATTTATCTTGGTACAAATATAAAAAAAAAAAGCATCAAAGGGACAATAAACACAAACATTTTCTTTTCTTGGAAGCATTTGCGTTTTGATTAAATTCAGACTGTGAGAAGATAAAGTAGATCAAATGCAATTATTATTAGTAGGACTTTGACATCATCTTGTGCCACTGATTTGAAAGGCTGTTGCATATTTATTTTATTATCAGATCATTCAACATTTCCCAACACAGTTCTCAGGACTGGCGACAATGACGGAGAAATAAAAACTTACAAAATGGGAATATTAAAAAAAGTTGTAAAAACACACCACTCATCATAAAACAGCGTCACTTGTCATAGAAATGAAACGGGAACAACATGTCACCATTGCACAATGTATACATACTCCAGACATCCAAAAGTATTCAGGTCTGTTTTGGTGAACCAGCATTTTTCTTCAAAAATATCGTGTAACTCCATAACATTTTCTTTGAAATAAAAAAAATAAAATAAACATTTCTCATTTTGAGCATAACTTTTATTCCTTCGGCGGCAGTGTAAAGTCTCTGGGCTCGATGCCATCTTAACATTTTTAAATATCTTAATATTTCTTTGTTTTTTGTTTTTTTAAATCCCACCTATAAATCTTCATCAAGAGTGCTTACTTGCCTGTATTTTTTTATTTTTCAAAAGAAAGGGTGTACAACGGTTATCCATGTTCTTTGCTTGAGAGTTACTGATTAACAATCCACAGCAGCGTGACGGACTCAGTCCACTGAAGAGCCACACCAGTCACTTGTTGCTAGGCAGGCTGGAGACGCCGGGTCCTCCCGTCAGGGGGGAAAAAAACGGAGGCTTGTGTTCCCGGCGTCTGAAGAAAAACTCTCACCAAGGAAAATATATGAAGAGCAGTTTTTAAAGAGCCATCTCCATTTCCCCCCAAACTAAATTATTATAAAAAGTCTCATTGTTCGTTTTCATCTTCTCAGCACTAATTGCTTTGTCTTCCAAAATAATAACAATAAAAAAAATGAACACCAGGACATGATAAACACTTTGCAACCCTCCGAACGCCTCGCTGACGGCCGTCCGCTGGTCTGAGTGCGTCTCGCCTCGCGTTATTAGTGTGTGCTCTCGTGTGTGAGTGTATGCTGTCCAGGCTGGATATTGGAAAAGGTCAGAGACGACGAGGCACCTTCTGAAAAATGATAAGATCTTATTACTGGCAACGTCGCTTCTCCTTCGGGAAGGCTCGCCCGCTCCTGATCAACTCTGCTCTTTGGATCGAAGTTAAATGCCCAGTTAATGGTGATCCGCTTTTTAAAAACTCACTCAGATTGACTTTTTTTTTTTTTTTCCTCACTTGACAGGACGCCTGCCGTGGAGCAGAGTCCTACTGGAACTTCACTCCAGTCTTCTCCAACCTTGTCCGGGCGGTGGTGTGGAGGCACCAGGACGCTGACACACACACACACACACACACTACACGCGCACACACACACAGACGCGCACATACACAGGAGTCGTGGCTGTGGTCAGACCAGCGAGGCCTCGGCTAGTCATAACTCCGTGATCTCCAGCGGACTCTCGGGCAGGCCGTCCCCGTCCTTGTGGCGGTGCATCGGCGTGGACTTGGCCGACTCGGTGCGGGCGTTGCGCTCGGCGTACAGCGCCCCGTCCACGTTCAGCGCCTCCAGGGAGCGAGCCAGGGCCCGCTGGTCGTCCTCCGGCAGGCTGCTGAGGTCGGAGGTGATGAGCGTGCCGCTGCTGCCGTGCACCACGTGCACGCCCTCGGGCCCCTTCAGCTCCACGGGGAGCTTGTGCTTGAAGCGCAGCGTGCCGCGGCCCCCGGCCACGCCCAGGCGCTCGTCCTCGTCGTCGTCCAGGTCGCTCTGGATGAGCTGGTTTGACGAGGACGGGGGAAAAAGCAGAGGGAAGTCAGTGAGAAGGTGTTTAAAGAGCCCGTCGAGTTTTACAGCTGTGGTGGAGGCTTAGCAGGTTGTGATGTGAACAGAAAAGTGTGTCAAACCACTTGACAGCAGAGTATGACAGCTTTAAGATGCAGTGAGAAGACACGTGTCCCCAGTGGTGGCGGTAGTCACAAAAGGCCTTATGCTTCCACACTACAGCATCTCAAGTCATTTCTTTGCTGATCGATGTACAGTATCTTTTTTTTTCTGTCTTGATGATTGGCCTGGATTTTGTTCTTGGTGGAAACAAGACATTCAAAAGAAGGAATTTAATGGAACACTGACCCTGACCCTTGGACTGTAGGAACAAGCAGACCCAGCTTTAATATTAACATTGTTTGAAGTTTGTTAATTCATAGGAATGGCGGCAGGCCAACTGTTAGTAGGTCACCCTGAAAACATACCATAAATACAAACTACTACTGTAACAATATGAATACAATCATAGTACAGTCATGCAGTGGTTTCAAGTATCTACTTACTGCCACCACTAGGTGTAGTCGTGATGTCACTCTGTGGCCACCACAAAGGGACAAAATCCTGCTTTACAACCACCAGTCCTACTTTATATTTAGTTGCCATTACTGAACAACCAGTAAAAAAGCATTACGCTCAATTATCAACTGTCGAGAGAGTGCGGACGGGAGCTCGACATTGCCCGACCTTACAGATTGTCCTAGGAAAGCACACAGAGGTGGAGAGCGGGAGCCGAAAGAGGGCAGCGGGACAGAACGTCAAGAGTGGGAGGTGAAAGAAGGGCAGACTCCTCTCTTGGCAGCGGCGTCGGGAGAGGGAGAGCAGGGCAGCAGGTGCAGACAAGAGCCCACCTCGGTGACCGACGACTCATCTCCTTGGCTTGTCGACGCGTTGACGAGCCGAGCGGCAAAGAGCTTTTTCAGCCTCAGGTAGTCGTCCAGGACCACCTTGAGCAGGGAACCCTTGGGGGACGGACGGCAGGCAGGCAGGCAGGGTCAGACAGGGTCACCGACAGCATCGCCTCACGCAGACTCACTGACAGTCTACAGAGGGTCTCGCGTGTACACATGTGGGCGTCGCCTTCTTTTTCGTTTGCGGGTCTCTGCGCTTGGTCTCGGGATGGGAGGTGGGGGACACTTGACCAATTCATTCATAAGAAGCTACGACGCTGCTTTTTGCTTATATCCAGGTAGGTGCTATGCTGTCGTCTCACCTTAATAGGACCCTCCCTCATGATCTGGCCCAGTTTTGCAATGTTGTCGTACTCTTGAATGGCTGCTCTCAGGTACCGGTCGTCCTCAGGCTTTGCTTGAGGCTCTCGGCCGAAAGTTCCCTGTTGGCAAAAAAAAACAAGACAAGAGGAAAACGCAGTCAGCAGTAGACAACGTCGGCGTAAAAGGTTCCAGCTCCTCCCTCCCTGACGCTGACTGACGGGCTTTCTGCGCTTTGAGCATTTGACGCATGGACGAGCTTCCTGTTCCGACTGACGTACGTGCGTGCGTGCAGGGCTGTTCCACAGGTCCGTGATCTCGCTCAGGTTCTCGGGCAGGTCGTCCTCATGGTCGGCTTGGTTGGCCAGCTCCAGGTTATGACAGAACGGGTCCAGCCACACTGGGTTCGCCCTACGGAAGCGAATGAATACAATCTGTCAACAAGTTAATTCTTTTTTTATTGATAATTGCTATACTTAATTGCTAAGTTACTGCCTGAACTGTTTCTGTAACATTCTCAGAAATATTTAAAATTTCTAGAATGCTTGACAAGATTCTTTAGACTTAGATTTCCTTTAATCAAGTATTAAAAAAAAACAAACAATTTATATAAGTGTATAACTATCTAAATATTTGTTTGGTTATTTTACAGAAACGAAAAAAGGTTCAACAGACGACGTCTGAGGAAGAAGGCAAGAAACAAATGTGTTTCCTCACCCATCGAATGAGTACTTGTTGGTGTTCGGCATGTCCAGGATATCCATCAGACCTTGGTTTCCTACGTGACAGACAGATGCCTTACAGCTCGTGTCATGCTACAGTGAACCGTGCACTCAAAGCGGGTGAAAACCACATAAACAGTTGCTGAGAGTTTCCGCTTAGCGCCTCTCACCTGTCGATCCCGCGACGATGGCTTTTAGTTTCCTCTGGTGTCTGCAACACGCAAAGCAAAACACCTTAGTGGGAGGTAAACATGTTTATGACGCCGCCTGCGCCGGCAACACAACAGACGCAGAGCCAATTTGTTTTTGAACACAGAAGGTTCTTACACTCTGCGGTAGTGCCAGTTCATTGTGACAAAACAGATTCCAGCCAAGCACAGCAGCACGGCCAGGATGATAATAACCAGCTGTGAAGATACACGTAAGAACGATGTTTAGCAGCTGAAATCTCAAAACAACACACATCCAAACTGTTTAAGCGTTTCGGCGGCTTTTAGCTGCCTGGCCTCTCGCACCTGTAGGGTGGTGATGTCATCTGGCAGTTTGTCAGTCACGGCTGGCTGAACGTCCACCACGTTGTATTTCCTAAAGAGGTTCCTCAGCTGCTCCTTGTTCTCGTCGATCATCTGGATCACCCTACAAACAGTGAAGTGGCAACATATAAGTTGTTGTACAGTCTATCTATCTATCTATCTATCTATCTATCTATCTATCTATCTACCTATCTAACTATCTATGGCGCCACTGAACCTTAGTTACCTCTCGACATCAAGGATGGTATTGGTTTGATTATTGACGACGTGGATGAGCATGTCGGTCTGAGCGTAATTCACTCTGCCTTTCTTGTCCACATGGAACTGTTGACAAAAAAGATGGTGGATGTTCTCAGAAAATTCAGCACAATAAAACTACCTAAAGTATGACAGGTGAAGGTCAAGAACCCAACCTGAATGTCATCCAAGTTGACGATGGCTCCAGTAATGTTGGACAGCAGATTGACAAAGTCATCCTGGTTTTCACGCACCAAGTCGGGGATCTCGTTGAAGACTATCTTGACCCTCTGATCGTCCCGGAGAATGTATATGTTCACATTTGTTGTCGTGCTGTGCCCTGCGAAATCGCACGCCAAGATTTCCAGCTGAAAGTACCCCGGGTTGTACGCCGTGAAGAGGTCGTAGGTCCGGATGATTCCATCTGTAAGGCCTGTGAAAGTCATCATGAAACGAGTTTACTAATGAACAACAAAACTTAATGAACAATGATAACTCACTTCGAAGGTTCACAAGGGATTTCTATATGCTGAGTTTTTGCTATTTACATATGCGGCCAGATGTTACAACGAAATCGCGTGCGGTCTTCGAAAATGCACTTTCTGTTATTATAATGGGGAAGCATTCACTGACCAGGGGAACTGGAACATTGTGTGCAAAGGCCAGGAAGAAATACATTCGTGGAAAAAGAGTCCAAAACAACTT
Organism: Nelusetta ayraudi; assembly: GCF_046127955.1. Lineage (NCBI taxonomy): Eukaryota > Metazoa > Chordata > Actinopteri > Tetraodontiformes > Monacanthidae > Nelusetta > Nelusetta ayraudi. Next base: position 7,275,933 of record NW_027466058.1, on the reverse strand, counting down.
TTATATCAAATTCATATAAATCGGTTACATTGATTTATACATGTTTTACCACTAATTAAAAAAGGGGGAAAAGGTAACATTAGAAAAAGTTGTGTGAAAATTTGTAAATAATAAATATACCTAAAAGGCTTAAATGTTTCTCTGACATTGACGTCTCTGCCAACATTTTATGTGAGTATAAGAAATGTAAGACAATAATTGTGTTCATTCTGAATTACAAGTACTTTCAAAAAAGTCAGATTCTTAATTTGTATTTTTTGATATATATAGATGTATATAGATTAAACATACACATACCCTCTGTGGGACGAATTACTATGGAAAGATTTTGAAATACCCTAAACACTGCACAACAAATCTCACCAATGGTGAAGATGCTGCCAACGTCCTCGCTGCCGTTGCTCTGAGACTGGAAGTAGCGGATAGTAACAATGTGGTATTGTACCAAGCTGTTGTTGCCAATGTCATTGTCAATGGCCGAGACCTTGATCAGCTCCGAGCCCACTTTTGCATTGGCAGCGACTCCTGGAAGAAGGAAGCACGGGTGTTGCAGGCTTCTCTGCTGACCACTTGGACCGGACGTGACAGAAGGCTCACGGTACCTGCAGTGTACTCGGCCTTCGTGAAGCGCGGCGTCTGGTCGTTGATGTCTTCCAGCTCAATTTGGACTTCGAGCAGGCTTGGGTCACGGGCAGGGTCCAAGGCTCTGGTCCGCCCTGACCTCTGACCCCTGGGCAGAGTCCAGCTCCGGTTGCTGGAAGCTTTAATGATGATGGAGTAGATGGGGATCTCCTCCCGGTCCAGGTCCTTGTACAGCCTGAGCTCTCCGTCTAGACTCAAGCCAAAGTTTCCATCAGCGTTTCCGCCTGCAGGAAGATGGACAGGATGCGTGCTCAGTCTTATGAGGCACTGAAGGGATTTGTGCAAAAAAGATAAGAGAGACAGATGGATCTATGGAAATGTCTTTATTATATCCGGGCTTTTATTAATAATTCCCCTGATGTGTTAAAGCTATGCCTTTCATGTTAAAGTGAATGATGTTTATGCACTTGCAGAACACTGTATCACCTGCAATGAAGTAGAAGACAATAGCATTGGAGCCCTCGTCGGCATCCACGGCCCTGGTGATGTTTCCCACCACAGAACCCGGGGGGGAGTGCTCGGGTACCGTCAGCTTTTGATAAGGCAAGCCACCACGCTGACATTGAAAATAAGGAAATATGTTTTTTTTTAAAGTAAACATCCATCAGTATTCTTTTTTTTTTTTTAGTAAACATTCATTTGTATTTAAAGGTGAAGTGTGTAATATTTGGAGAATTTGAAAAAGAAACACCTCCACCAAGTGGTTACAGTTTAGATTGCAGCGCTCTTTCAGTTATGTCACCTTAGGGAATCCACACCCTCCCTCACCCGAGCTTGCCTGTAAACTACGGTGGCCTGCAAGCACAAACCTGGATACCTCGTCTGTCCACTTTCTTCTTTGTTGGTTTATTTGTGGATGCGATCATTCACTATAATTATGAAACGCGCTGTCAGGTGGGCATGATTGTCCACACCAGGCTTCCTTAGAAATATGGCGGTGCAAGATGGCAACTAAGCGGGAGCAAAAACCTTGCCATATGTATATTTTTATGTATATATATGAGAAGCGTTCAAATGGTAGGAAAACAAATTACTTTAATTGTACTGCCATTATACACTTTTAGTGATGTATTAATGGGCAGTATATTAAGCTTTTACCAATATAAAAATCATAAATGGAGCCACATATTACACACTGGACCTTTAAAGGCAATTCTGCTGCAACGAAGAGCCGCATTCTCACCGGCGGTTTGAGGAAGACTGGCTCATTGTCATCGATGTCCAGCAGGGCTACCTGCAGAGGCTGAGTGGTCTCATAAGGCACTGGCTGGCCCATGTCCCGGGCCACAATGATAAGCTGATGATAAGAGACATTTGGACTTTCAGAGTCACACCTCGAGTCACACGAAGTGCGCAACCTGCACCTGCGAAACAACCCTGCACACATACAGCTTAACTCACGCTGTGGAGGCCTTGCTTCTCTCGGTCCAGCTTCACCGTCGTGGTGATGACTCCGGAGGTGGCGTCGATGTGGAAGTGTTCCCAGTCCCTGTTGCCGCCTCCGGTCTGCAGGAAACCGTAGCGCACCTCTCCGTTGACTCCCTCGTCAGAGTCCGTTGCATAGACCTCGTACACCGGCAGGCCCGGGGGCTGTTCCTGTGGACAGACAAAGACGGTGACAATTTTCATCTGTGCTCTGATTAAAACTGGGGTCCACTCAGATATAGTCAATCACAATTATTGTTATTAAATATTTGCTGGAATTTTTGTTTTGTGTTTGAAAGGTTTGGCTGCATCAGAGGCCCACAGACAAATGGAAATTATTTTGTTGTTTATTAAAACTAAATTCTTGTATTTCTTGTTCTCGAGGATGTGCTGCGAGGGAAGCCATCTTGCTGCAACATTCAGTTCTGAGCTGGACAGGACAGTGCACGTGCAGCATGTGGGTTAATGTTGGTGACTGCACTGAAATAAACTGCACTTGGAAACTCGAGGCTGTTTCTTAGCCCTGTATAGTACAGCAAAAATGCATGAGTTGTCCAAAAACTCCCCCCCCCCCACCATTTAGACTTTCCTGACATAGCTGATTTTGTGACCAAGTGGTGGCAGCAGAAACAGCACACACATGCATAACGCACAGGAACACTGATGCTATACATCCAATAGACTTGAGATCTACACTACTACTGCTACTACTGCACTACTACTGGCTTCATTAATACTGAAAGGTTGCGTACAGGGCAGATTGTCCGCTTCCTTTTCAATAGACTGGATATCTAATGGCGCTGGTACCTCTGATATGTGAATGATGGTGCCATTGGTGGGTCTGACAAACACTGGTCGGTTGTCATTAACGTCTATGACTGTGATGATGAGGTCTGCAGTTCCCCAGAGCGGGGGGCGGCCCTGGTCCGTAGCGACTACTGTCAGGTTGAAACGCTCAGACGACTGAAGCAGACGGCGAGATCGCACCAGGCCCGTATTTGGATCCAGGGAGAAAGCGTCTGGAAGAGAAACCAAAACCAAAAAAGACGTAATGATCTTCTTGTATATGTGAAAGCGAAAGGCACTGAACAGCTGTGAGAGATACATTCAACTCGGTATGTTATGGACTAAAACATTACAGTTCACTCCGCATTTGCACACACCTGCATGCGGACCCAGCACGCTATAGAGGACCGCTCCGTTTTCTCCCTCGTCCAGGTCTACGGCCCTCACTGTGATAATGGAGGTCCCGCTGGGCTCGTTCTCAAACACGCTGGTGTTAAACACGCGCTCAGTAAAGCGCGGCCGGTAGTCATTCACGTCGAGGATCGTCACGAGGACCTGACGAGCACAAACAGGTAGTGGTATGAGTGGTTTTACAAACAATTTGATTCTAATCTGAGGGAAAGTAGACTGGTAAACCACCATGGCCAATGCTGTCAGCATGCTATCACATAGATTAATATAAATAAGTACAAATTCATATAATAACCATGTGGAATGCTAAAACACTTATTGGTCAACACAAATTTTTGTTACAATAAGCAAAGAAATAAAAAGGAAGGAAAATGTGTTCCTGGCCTATTAGGACAAATAAATGAGAATTCTAGCAATTTCAAATGTGATAAACCTCAAGTGTAATCACTATAGATATGGATCGCTGTAACCTGCGTGTGATGCTTAAATATATTATGTGCAGAATATTACTAAAAGGGTGGTACACAAACGTAGCATACTGTAGTTATACTTCCTTGAGTTGGTATCAACGTATGGCGGACTGACATTTTTTTATTTACGCTAGCTACAGAGTATGGCACAGCTTATTACACTACTACACTTATTCCACTGCCGCTGGAAAACTAGTCCCTCAAATAATGTGATCATTGCCATGCAAGAATAGCATAGCAGTAAAACATTATTCTACCAAAACACATATTTATGTTGATTATCTAGTGTTATCTAGTTCCCTTGGGTGTAATGTAGGGGTGGTGCCAGCCTAGCACCAGCAAACTGTGCAAAATTAGAAAGACTGGATGAAATGTGTTGAAATGGTTTCCATTGATTTATAGCAGCACACTGAGTAACTTAGAAATGAGGTCCGATGTCCAAAAATCTGAACCAACCCTTTCAGTATCTCTGCAGCTTCTGATCTGATCTACAGTCCGTGTTCCCTACCTGGACCGAGTTCTCTCGCCGGTTGTTTGGGCTGCCGCCGGGGTTGTCGCGGGCAACAGCGGTCAGAGTGTAGTGATCCTTTGTCTCTCTGTCAAGGGGAGAAAGGATGTAGATCTCTCCCTGACGCGGACGAGAGGGGGGAGGGGGGGGGTGATTAGGAAGGAAGTGTAAGTGTTGCAGGGAGAGGCGCGGCTCTCGAGGCGCCAAGACAATCATTTGTGGCGAGGCATGCATCACGGAGGGTCAAAAGTGTGAACCCCCTTTTAGCGCGCTTGAAGGCCTTGTTTACAGTACAGTTGCCAAGCCGGATGAGGCGCGGCGTTGACACCAGAGTGACACAATAACTCACAGTGGACGGTTTGATGCCGAACTTGCCCTCGCCGTCCACCAGGCTGTATTCGATGACGGAGAAGAGGCCCGAGTCGGCGTCGGCGGCGCTGACGCGGACGATGGTGGTCCCCAGGTTCACGTTTTCAAAAACAGGCTCCTTGAGGCACAGGAAATAAACACTCCAGGGTGAGATGGATATCATTAACGAAAGGCGGTGCATGAGCAATTTTTTTTTTAAAATTCCAACCTATGAATAACACAGCGGTGGAAAAAAGTTTTTGGACACCTCATCCATTTGTGATGTACTGTATTACGCTAAGAGTCAGTTTTGAGTCTCCTAGTGCAGTTTGTTTTTGTGTTTAACTCACATGCTGCACATGCACTGTTAAGTCCAGCTCAGAACTGGATACCTCAGCGAGATGACATCCTTTGCAACATATCCAGTACAAGAGTACAAGAATACAAAAACTATCTTTTTAATTATTTTTCTTATTTCATCCTAACACTGTAACAATAAAAAACAATTTGTTTGTGAGCCTCTGATGCGGCCAAACCTTTTGAAACACACACAAAATAAATTCTCTGGCAAATATTTAATGATCATAATTAGGACTGGGTAAAACTTTAAGGGTGTCCAAAAAGCTTTCCCCCACTACTGTGTATCCAAGGCACAGACGTTACATCTTCTAAACAGCCATCTTCATTTTTTCTTTAGTAAGCATCATTTCATCCCCCGATATTCTGCTCTGCACCTGATATGAGGGCTGTAGAAAAACAGGGTTGTTGTCATTCACGTCCACTATGCGCAGATAGACCGGCAGCTCCGCTATCCTCGGGGGTGAGCCGTGATCTTTGGCACGAATTGTGAAATTCAGCCATTGGACCTGCTCGAAATCCACTGTCTGGTTGGCAACAATCTTGCCTGGAAATGAAGTGCAAAAATAGTGTTTTTCAGAGAAAATCATCCAAGCGGTGGGTTCGGGGGGCAATGTCGACGCAAAATACAAGTTTCCATTTGCATCATTTGCTTCGCCTGTGACCTGCAGAACCGAGGGGAAGTGCTCTGGGATTCATACCGGTGGAGGGGTCCTCCAGCCTGACGTAGCCTCCTCGGGGCAGGTGGAGCAGCTGATAGATGACCTGACCGTTGGGGCCTTTGTCTGGATCGACCGCCGACACCGACAGCAGCGTTGTGCCCGGCTGCGCTCCCTCTAAAATCTTCTCCGTGAAGTTGGACACGCCGAAGGGCCGAAAACGAGGAGCGTTGTCGTTGACGTCCAGCACGTTAATGGTCAGTCTCGCTGTGGAGGAGACGGACACGGCGCGGTTCGACACGTAGTTTGGAAAATAAAAAACAAAACAAAACAAAACTCAAAGGAGTTGACGAACGAACCGTTGGGGACGCTGCCCGACTTATCGATGACCTCGCTGGCGTTGTCGTGGACAGAGACGATGATCTCAAACGTAGCTACCAGCTCTCTGTTGAGAGGGTTGCGCACAAACACGGCACCTGAAAAAAACAAACACATTTTTTTGACTCAAGTGAGACTGACAAAATTATTCTGCGCCCTTTAACGTTACCGAGATGAGAGCCTCACCGGTGTGCAAGTCGATGCCAAAGGACTCCTGCAGGCCATCGACAGGAATGTTCCCATCGTCCTTGGCTTCCACTGAAATGATGTAATACTCCAATCGGGGATGTAGGTCGGGATCCTCAGCGGTCAGTGTGGCCACCACCACGCCGCGCGGCGTGGACTCGTTGACGTTGATCATGGTCAGGGGCTCGATGAAGCGCGGCCGGGAGTCGTTGACGTCGTCCAGGACGACCGTCAGGGTGGCCGTGCCCGACATGGGGGGCGTGCCGCGGTCTGTCGCCATGACTACCAGCCGGTAGGACCCCCGCTCTTCCCTGTCCAGGGTGGTGTTTCCCACCAAAACGGCACCGGACAGCGAGTCCACCACGAAGCGGTCCTGGGCGCCGCTTTCCAGCCGATATGTCAGCCAACCGTTGGCGCCCGAGTCGGCGTCAGTGGCGGACAGCTGAGTGACCACCACACCTGAAGCGACACAACTGAATTACAATGTGTTCTTGCAGAATGTCCTCATCTTAAAGGTCCAGTGTATAAAATTTGGCTTGATTCATGTTTTTTTTATCTGGGTAAAAGCTTAACATACTGCCCATAAATACATCAATAGAAGTTTATACTCGCAGTATAATGACATTTTTTGGGTTTTCCTACCCTTAGAATGGTTCTCCTATATACAAGAATATACATAGAGCAATGGTCTTGCTCCTAGTTAGCTGCCATCTTAAGTCGCACTTTTTTAAGGACAAAAGTGACAGTGACCTAAATACAAAACGCACTTCAGGCGGGCTTCCTTAAACATTTTACACACTGAACCTTGAAAATGTGCAGGAATCCCATAAAATCGCTCAGTGAACGTGGCGAAAGCATTCGATCACCCACCAGTGGGGCTGTTTTCAGGGAGCCGCACGCTGAAAGTGGACGGGCTGAAGACTGGAGGGTTGTCGTTCTGGTCCAGAATGGTCACCGTGAGGGGAACGCTACTGTTCAAACCACCGACGTCCTCCGCCACCAAATACAGCTCGACGCGAGGCTCTTGGAAGGCCTCGCGGTCCAGCGCAGCCCCCTGACGCACGCGTATCACACCTTGATGGACGAGGAATAAAACAATGACTGCATCGCTGCTGTAAACTGCTGCCCGCTGGCAGCAGGAGGCGCAGCGTTACCTGTCTCGGAGTCCACAGTGAAGAAGTTCATCCTGTCCCCCAGCAGGCGGTACTTCACCGCAGCATTGGCTCCGACGTCTTTGTCCACAGCCAGAACAGGCCCGTTTAACACGGTTACAGTCTGGCCTGGAATAGAAAGTGGGAAGAGTCAAGAAGAAGGAGGTGTCAAACAAAATAAGCCTTGCATATTAAGATGCTACACATGCGTTAAGTTTTACTTGAGGGTTAATATTTGCTGCCACCACGATTGTCGACTATGATAATACAATAATGTGAAATTATAATAATAATAATAAGCCATTACACAGAAATTTGTTTCGCAAAACAGAAAAGTCAAACCCAAACAATGCACGCACACATCTACAGAAACCTCTGACAGACAGCAGCCCCAACCAGAGGTATCACGCATCACTGCGTTCCAGTCCTGGTTGAGGTTACAACCAGGACTGTCTAAATTTAGGAACTTTAAATTGCCTGTTTAAAGACAGAGGTGGCTATTTAGCTTTGAGCACATACAAAGGATTACAGCACTCCAACTCAACGTTTATGTTACACAACGGGCTAGTAGCAGATGTTTTAGTGGAAGTGTGTTCGCAAAACCGTCATGGCCTTGTTTTCACCTCTCAGTTTGACAGTGAAGAACTGAGAATCAACAAAAACAGGAAGGAAGCCAGCTGCAGCAGCTTCAGAGACAGTACGGTTCGTCCAGTGCTTTAGCGAGTTTCTCTCCAGACATAGAGAACATAGAACAGACAGCAGCAGTTCCATTCCCACCTGCTTCGGAGTTTTCTGTGACCTCTGCCCTGTAGCTGGTCCTGGTGAACACTGGCCTGTTGTCGTTCTCATCCAGAATGGTGATCACCAGGAGGTCTGAGTCCTGGTTTGTTCAGCAAATATCCATCAGATTCATGGGCAACAGAACAACACGGTTATTAGGAATTTTTACAGCTGAGCAGACATCAGCAGTAAATGAGCACCGCACAAGGAAAAAAATAGGAGAAAAGCTGTCAACACACAAAACATTTTGTGATACCTGCACCCATTATACCAAACATTTCTACTCTTCAAATGTGGGTAACGAGAGTTTCTCACCTTTGCCGCAGATGCACACAGATTGCACGCACTGCTTGCTACCTTGCTTTTTTTTTGGAAGAGTCGTGAAACCAGACCTACTTTAGTGAGCTCTTGCTCTATGTGTCTTGCCACTATATTCACATGCTGGCCAACTACAAAATATGCCAGCCATAACATTCAACTTCCAAACATCAGGATACATACAGGAAGTGAATTACTGAGACGCACTCCAGAAGTGTAGGGTTTTGAACAAGAAAATGAATAGTTCAAAATACAATGCAATAACGTAATACTACTTCATGTGTCTGCAGTTTGATGGTCTTGCAGCTTACATGGTTACATGAATAAAAAAAAAAAAAAAAGATTTTCAAACTCTAAATATTATATTTGGTAGTGATGATATGCACTCCTTTCTATCAGAGGTGGTGATTCGCAGTGGTTTTGTTGTCAACTGTTTCAACAGTTCACACTGCTGAAGAGGAAATGGGTGAATGTTTGCAGCGGGTGCACTCGTGGAAGTGACGTTACCCTGCGAGCGATGCGCGAGTTCTCGGGGTTGTCTTTCACAGTGATGGTCAGCCTGTACTCGGCCACTCGCTCTCTGTCCAGGGGTCTGTTCACCTGCACCACACCCGTCTGTCGACATATGCACAGATCAAGAGCTAGGCCAGACGTTTGCTTGGATTGTGGTTGAAAAGTCTGACCCACGCAAATCAAGGTGCGACTTCCCCTCCCCGCCCATCTCTTACTGTGTCGTTGACGTAGAAAGCGCCATCCTGGTTGCCGGCGGTGATGTTGTAAGTGAGCAGCGCGTTGCGGCCGCTGTCTGCATCCTGTGCACGAACTCTGGCCACTGAAGTGTGTATGGCCGCGCCTTCGCTCACGCTGGTGTTGTGTGGCAGGTTCAGGAGCACCGGGTCGTTGTCGTTGATGTCCCGGACATGGACCCCGACCACCACCTGAGGAAAAATATGTCAATGTCAAGATCATTTTGTGCCCATTCACACTAATTTGCTCATTAAGACTTGTTATTTAGGAGGCAGATGTTACACTAGAAGGCGCCAGGAGACCCCTGCGACCCTACGTACAGGAGGAACAGGAGGAACTATTAAGACTGAGGTAGAGAGTGTAAGATTAAACTTATCAGCTGTGGAGAATTTTATCCCTTATGTGATCTAATTAGATGGCATGTAATCAGAAAGCTTTGTCTTTTCCCCAAAATAGACAAGCCTTTAATATCATCATGGAGAGGTAAACACGCTTCAATTTTTGCATGCAAGGCCTGTATTTGTAAAAAAAAAAAAAGAAAAGAAAAAGAAAAAGAAACAACATGTATACCTTACATTAAGTGACCCATTTAACTAGCCTCTATTTGTATATGAGGGCACTGCAATAATAACGCCTAAAATTGCGTAACTTATTACTGTGGGGACAAAACAGAATCTAGCTCAAACAGTTTGCACTGTGGAAAGCAGAAGTGAAATTTAGAGGATCCTCCTCGTTTGAGGACACACAGCCAGAGTCGAGGACCACATGCGTGCTTGCTGACGCGTTTGTGTGCTAGAGCCTCACCGAACTGTTGCGCGATGGCGTGCCGAGGTCTCGAGCTGTGACGGTGATGTTGTAGAAGGCCGTCGTTTCTCTGTCCAGTTCTACGTCCTTCCTCACTCTCAGCTCGCCTTCCACTGGTGAAACCATGAACTCATCTGTCAGAAGGATGAGCAGAGACAAAGTCAGAGACACATAAATGGGGATTTAAGACATGAAGCGGTGCAGTTATGAGAACGACTGGATACTGACTCTGGTGATCCCCGCCGGTGATACTGTACTCCACTTTGCCGTTCAGTCCAGAGTCCTCATCGCTGGCTCTGAGGGTCCACACCCGAGGGCCAGGCTGGCCTTCCGTCACCTCGAACGGTCCCTCATAAGCTCGGGGGAAAGTGGGCGTTACATCATTCACATCTAAGACGTTTACCATCACCTGAGGACAAAATAATGTAAAAAAAAATGTTCAAACACATCCATTGTCAAAGAAAAGGATTGTTGTGTGGTTTGCCATATTAAACATACGACTGCCTCCACAAGTATACAAATTGCTTTAGTTTATTGCAAATGATGCTGTCTTACATTGTGCTTCTTCCCTATCCACAAATACCAACACATAAACATAGTAAAATAGTATAACTATCAGATTATTTTGTGTGGCTTTGTAATGGTCCAATCAAAAAAACACAAGCAAAAATACAAGTTTTTGAATGTCTAAAATGATTTGTAAAGGTTAACAGTCAACAGTTGTGTTGAAATCACGCAAAGGATTAAGGAAGTTATATAAACAGCTATTTGAGAGAAATAAGTTTAAAAACTGAATGTAGATAATGTTCAAATGGTTGATCAAATAGAATAATAATGAATTTCCTATAGCAGACTAATTTTCAGCAATACACTGTTCCACAACTGTCTTATTTCCATACTTACAGTTGTGCTGGAAGTCAAGCGGAGGGCAGGATTTGGACACTGATCGGTCGCTGTGACGAC